>NC_033796.1:19051806-19054109 GCF_001876935.1 Asparagus officinalis
TAAATGTTCGGAGAATTAGAAGACCTTTGTCAACTTAATCTACTACTTTTATTCGACTGTGTGATTCCATACATTAACAGTTACATTTATGAAAAGTTTTCTCAATTGCTTTCTTGTGAACCAAACAGCCAGAAACCATGTCAGTAGTCTTCCATGTGTTTTCCACCTAATTTTTTTTAACCAAATAGGCCCCAATATCAAAACATTAAAGATTTGGGGATTATTAAAACAAAAGAAGAACCCTATTTTATTACACCCCCTCTCACTTTAAACAGGCCTTCCTCCCAAACTCTATCCATCTCCTTAACTTTCTTTCATCCCCCTTCAACCCACCCGCCCCACCCGGCGCCCACCCCTTTTCCACTCTTATGAGAGCCTCAATAAAAGCCATCTTTTATCTCTATGTGTCCCTCTCGACTATTTCGCTGATCTGTCTCCCCTCTCCCTCTGCAAAATGATACCGCCATCATCACGCTCCTCCTCTCATCCCACCCTCCCTCTCTCTCTACTCCGACCAACAAACCCTCTCCTCACCCCGGTAACCTCACCACCTCACAACGACCCCCGGCATCCCCTCATTCCCACCATCCAATCCCCCTCTTCGACCGGTAAACCTCACCGCCCCCTCGACCTCTCCTCCGAGCTCTTCGCCGGGCGTCTCCTCCGCCTGCTCCTCCCTCCGACGCAACACCGCTTGCTGCTCACGTCCTCGCCGCCTGGCCTTCTTCGCCGCCAACCACGCTCCGCCTCTCCCTGCCTCCCCTCGCCTCCCCGGCGGCTATCCTCACCGCCTCCTCCGACGACCTCCCTCTCATCCGCCTGACGACTCTCAGTAAGTGCGTCTCCGACTCGCTTCCACGACTTTCGCCTTGAGAAGAGGAATGTGAGGCTGCCGAGGCAACGCGACTTGTCGATATTGTTTGTGGCTTTTTGTCGGGATTAGGCTTCATCAGCTTGGGTCTCTTGAGTTGTTCTAGGGAGTGTTTAATGTTACCGGCGGCAGGCGCGGCCGGCGCGGCGCCGCTGCGGTGCGCAATAAGCTGAATGTTTAGTGGAAAGCGGGTGAGAATAAGAAGAATGTTATGCTGGCCACGCCGTTGCCGGTGGTGAAGGACTTGGAGAAGGATTGTAGGAATTCTTCGTACGCTGGGTGTACGCGCTGCCTGCAGTCGCTTGAGAAGGTAAGTGGCTGTTCCTATCAGTGTCATTTTCGTAATTTTTTTACATCCCCCAACTCCCTTTATTTTCTTCTTCTAAATTAAAAAAAAAATGCGTTTTTTTCTTCAAATAAAATATCACGGGTGAGTGATGAATTAGATCTGGAATGATATTTGTTTATTTCAGTGATACTTTACGCCTCAATTTGTTCCTTTCTCTTTGTTCTTTTTTTTTTAATTTGTAATTTTCAGTTATGAGTTGTTTCTTTTGTCTGATTTAATGATATTTGCTCATCAATAACCCTTTATCTTTCTGAAGATCAAATGTTACTTAATACCCATTTCTTATAACAGACATTTATTTATCGTGCCACAGTAGAAACAATTGCTGCATTTTCCCCATTAATTTCTTAAAAGAACTGTATCTTTCCATTTATCAAAAATATATACAATTGCCATTTCAAATTTTATTTATTTTCCTATGAAAAAAATAAATAAAATACCCTACACATTACCGTTAGCAATAACTATGGTATATTCTCAAAATTAAATGCTGTGAAGAATAAAGCAATAAACTCCCTACACAGTTTAGCGTGAGAAATAAAGCAATAAATTCCTACACAGTCTTACACCGCTAGTCTTTGTTGATAAGTTTAGCTTGTCGAAATTACCGCCTAGACTAAAAAACTAAATTCCATGCGAATTCCCAGCTCAGGGCTGGCAAGCCATCATCAATACGGAGAGCACCACGATCGAGCGACCAAGATGTTCACCGAGACTGCAGCTCATGGGGTTGACGTGGCCCTCCTCGCCAAGAACAAGACGCTCTACATTCCTACGGTGTCCGCTGTTCTACGCGCCGTACTCTACAGTAGCCACCCGCCTACCCAACCGTACAAGTGCAGCCCGGACCAGGAGAAAATGCCGTTGGCTGTGGACTCGCTAGTGATTCAGAAGACGGAGTCGTCGTCGTCGGCGGTGGCTTCTTCCGATTTTGCCCTTGGGCTTTGGGTTTATTACGTCCATGTGGTGGTGGCTTTGTTCCTGTGTTTTGGGGGGACGGTAGTGGATGTGGTGGCGTGAGAAGGCGAGGAGGGTGTTTTTGTCATTTTGGATTGTGGTGGGTGTAAATGATTTAGTTCAGGA
>NC_033796.1:19054124-19059517 GCF_001876935.1 Asparagus officinalis
GGGGGGGGGGGGGAGAGGGATGAGAGAAATATATATAAATATGTGTTATAGTCTTTTTGCTAGTCACTGGAATATTTGATCTTGTGAAAAAGCTGGAGTTTGATCGTTATTGTTCCAGTTCACAGGACGGGCCTTGTTTTGAACTGATACTCATTAATAGTTACGCAGAGTCCTAATTGGATAGTTGCATTTTTGTGTGAACTTTTCATCACAATTCGTCTCGCGAAACACCGCACCCCTGTTGGGATGCAGAGAGAGGGAGACAGAGAGAAACTGATCACTGAATTGCATCCACGGGAAATTGAACAAATTTCATGAATCCTGCCAGTTAAGAGTCAGTTTCGTCTCAAATAAAGTGAGCTGAGAAGGCAAATAACTGGCAAATAACAGAGAAATCTATCTTCAATTAGTTGGCTGCCAAAGAAATAAGAAAACTTGAAGGAATAAGATGCACAAAAGAAATTTTCTTCAGAGAACTTCTAAAAGTAAATTTTCTTCAGAGAACTGGCCAAGATTACCATTCTACATCCAAAAGAGTTCACCGATTAGCAAAAATCCCTTGATACAAACTTTAGCACATGATAGCACAACATTTGTAAGGCTCCGGACTGGCCAAGATTACCATTCTACATCCAAAAGAGTTTTATGTCCGACGATAAGCATATGGTACTCATGGATATCAACTTTATTTACATCTCAGACTATAGTCTACAGCTATTGCATATTACTTACCTTCCTGCTAGCATCTTCTTTGTTCAGATTTTATACAGACACTATGCCACTCACATGTCTTGGACCTTCAGAGCATGTCTGCATTAAGTAACGACAACAGTTACCAACTGAAGTGTCTCACTTGCAAAATAAGCAGTAAAGAGAAATAAATCCAAATGGGAGCAAATTTCCAACCTCAAAGAGTAACTAAAATGGTCAAATGGTAAATAAAAAGCAGGTTTTCCGTGTAACAGCTCCCTTTGGTGTACATGCTAATCTCAGGTCTTTCGTTCAACTAAAATGGTGGGAAAAAAGCCTAACTTGCAGTTTGGCAGTTCATCTATATTGGAAGTCTTTGATATGTCTCGTATATCCATAGCAATTTTAACTGTTAAGGAACTTCCTCGGCAAAAAGATTTGAGTTCCAAGTGAAAAAGCCAATACGCAGTTGAGAGACAGCTGATATCAACCTCACCAAATCAAATACATGAAGGTACATGCTACTGCTTAGACGCTAGAAGAAAAATGGGTTACAGGATAAAAGTAGTATAGTTTCATGATGGACGGCGAGGTCTACCTAGAGGTTGGCCTATAGGTCTGACCTGTTAATTTTGCCACATTATTTTGGCCCTCAGGGACTGCATTAATAAACAGATGCTCTCTTACTTTAGAGAAGAATAAAGGCTGAATATCAGAAATCCCTCCTTAACTGTGGACGATTATCAGGTAACCCTCTGTAACATTTCAAAATATCAAAGAACCCCCCTTAAGTTAGGGGTTTTAAGGGGTAATCACTAAAGCTCCTTTAGCTTTAAGAATTTATCCCCCCACCCCTCCCCCACCCCCCCACCCACAAAAAAAAACAGTGTTAACTGCAATTTTCACACTCGTGGGAGAAAAAAAATACAGGGGGATATTTTCACTGATGAATACTGTGGTTTACGCTCTAAGGGGAATTTCCAGATAAACTCTTAAATTTTTTTGGGGGTTTTGGGTGGGTTGGGGTTTTGATAACTCCTTAAAAGTTAAAACCCTAACTTAAGGGGAGTTTTCTGATATATTTAGAAAGTTATGGGGGATTATCTGATAATCGTCCAAAGTTAAGGGGGATTTCCAGCATTTAGCTAAGAATAAAGCACAAATGATGAGACATATGCATCGGCTTGAGAAGAAATTAGAACTGTCTAAACGAATAACTATGACCAGGAAGATAGAATTGATGGCGGCACTAAACAACAAGAAGAACAAAGCCTTAATCCCAAATATATGTGAGAAGGCTTCCTAGGATTCATTTTCATCTAATCGAACTAATTTTTTTTTGTGTGTTGGCGTCTGTCTAAGATAAACCTCCTTTATCCTGTAGCATTAGCAGCACATAGAAAATAGCATGTTGATAGAACAGCTGTCCTCTGATCCCCTGCTAGATTATAACCAACGGACCACATTGTCCTAGACATTCCAAACCCTTGCGTGCCAAAATTGTGACATGAATTGGAAAAAGTCAATGTTGTATCAGTTATGGTAGTAGTAGTCATAACCATATGGTAGGCAGAACGCATTCAGAAGATAAAAGAACAAATAAGTTCAACTAACGGAGATTTATTGAACCCTAAGGTAGGTAAATTATGCTCTTTCACTAGGATGATGCATACGAAGCATTCAGAGAAACCGGACAAACTTGCAGAGCAACTGTGGAGGAGATGCATCAATACATAAATAGCGCACAAAATTAGCTTACTTACAATATTGCACTATGAAAATTAAATCCTTAACTAGATCATATGCATACTGCAGCAAGGGTAGTTATTAACAGGACCATGCTCCACAAAATATTCAATCTGAACGACATGCAAAAAACATTGTGCATCCGTGCATGCTGGATTGAGTATATGTTTTGCCATAGTACAAACCACAAGAATTATAAGCAGTCTGTTGTAGTTCAACATTGTGCATCTATGCATGTTGGTATTGCTTTTTTTAGGGTGCTTTTGCTTATTTTTTTCAGGAAGTAGTCAATAATGGTGTTTGATGAAAATGTTCTTGGCATGCTTATTGA
Source organism: Asparagus officinalis (assembly GCF_001876935.1). Classification (NCBI taxonomy): domain Eukaryota; kingdom Viridiplantae; phylum Streptophyta; class Magnoliopsida; order Asparagales; family Asparagaceae; genus Asparagus; species Asparagus officinalis. The sequence goes on from NC_033796.1 coordinate 19,056,892, forward strand.
AACTGCTTCTGCTTTTAAGAGGGACCTGAGGATGCTTTTAAAGCTGCTTCTGCTTTTCTTAAGTTTATATACCATATATACCTTTTATCTTTTAACAATGACCATTAAGTACAGCTTTACCAAACACCTCAATTGCTTTTTTAAGCAGTTTTTGATATTTAATTACCAAAGAACTATTTTCAGCAACTTCTATAAGTTGCTTCTATAAATTGTTTTTATAATCGACTTATTATAAGCTCTAGCAATACCAAAGGCCCTTAGTTATATTATTGTTGTTTCCCCTGCAATACCTTTATCTCACAATCTATCATCATTTTCAATTTATTGGTTTCTAAACTCCAACTAATCTCCTTTAGTTTCCAAACAACTAACTCTTTCAATTGTTAACTACTTTCCCTTATACTTTAGAGGATCTACAGTCACAAAAGCTGATTGGTGATATCAACATGCAAGTCATGTCTATTTAAAGTGAGTGATCACCAATGACAATATCAATGAGAAACTAAGTTGCATGGGTGCAAGTACTAGTATGAGTGTGGGTACTAACACGACAAATTTGCAGAAGGCAGGGTACGGGAACGCAGCTATATATATGTGCGTTATGTGCATTTATATGCATTAAAATTAATAATAAGATCAATAGTGTTTTTTCATTTACATAAGATTGAAATATAGGAAATAGATGTGAAGTGTAGAATATACATCCAAGAAGTGTATGAGGATTGTTTTAAATTAAAACATGTATTATATAATTGAGTATAAGCCTGAATAAATGTATGCATATATTCCAGAAATATCCAAAGAGTTCCAATACGCGTACGGCTACGTGTCGGGTACTGGGTACGACATCCAATTTGAAGTACTCATGTAACATATGTAACATAGATGAAAAACAATCCCATCATTACTTAAACTCTATTGCAAAATTCTAGCAATGCAAACTCCAATTCTCTTAATTACAGTTTGTGCTTTAATGAGCAAACCAGCTCATTTACCGGGTAGAAGAAAAGTTATTGGATTTAGGTCTACAACAAGATTGTTGAAATTTTTATTTCCTTTGAGAGGAAAACCTCAATGGAGAGAGGTAGACCACTGAAGGAGCATTTCCTCTGAATCCAAGGTGTAAAATGTTTGATCTCAGGAGGAGATTGTGGAGTGGAAATTAAGGCAGTGGAGGAACTTAAGGGAGTGGATATGCAACAGGGTGAAAAACCACTAATAATTGCTGTGTTGTTTTCTTATCTCCCAAGACTCTAGTTGGTTGAGATTGTTTCTGACAAAACTTGTTAGTTGGCTCCTTGAGATTATTATTGCAATTGTTTCATGATTATCAGTCATTATTAATCTTCAGCCATTTAAACTCGTGAGAAGTTGCTAAACTATTGTCCCTGAATTGATTAATTTAGTTGGCATAAGCCGCATATACCTTCATTATTTCAAGATCTCAACCCCCCACGCCCACAAACAATTGCAATAATAATTGCTGTGTTGTTTTCTTATCTCTCAAGACTCTAGTTGGTTGAGATTGTTTCTGACAAAACTTGTTAGTTGGCTCCTTGAGATTATTATTGCAATTGTTTCATGATTATCAGTCATTATTAATCTTCAGCCATTTAAACTCGTGAGAAGTTGCTAAACTATTGTCCCTGAATTGACCACCCCCACCCCCCACCCCCACCCAAAAAAAAAAGAAAAAAAGAGAGAAGAAGAAGAAATAAACTACAGCGTGATTTCTTTTTAATGTATAACTCCTTTAAGCAACTTAACAACCGGTTTCATTTGACTATATCACTTGCATAAATCTGGAAAACGCTGTTTGCAAAATCACATGGAAAATCCTTATTACATGAAAAAAAGTAATCATTCAAGACATGTCTTTTGAACATGGGATTCACTGCCTTAATTAATAAGTTTCATATGGAAGTGAGATCAAGGTATCAAATATAACATTGAGCCTAAACAACAAACTTAAAGGACAATGTGAAATATTCTGTAAACTATATTTCATTAGAAAATTTTATGAGGTGAAGATGTTTCATCATCCAGTCTTCAAGTTAAAAACACATACCTCAGACCAAAGCCTTTTTCATAAAATCAGCTCTTGGCTCATTGTTTTATGTTAATGTTAATGAATGATGCAGTACCCTTAAATTCCTTCATTATACTTTTTATTCTGGTGATCCTAGAAGCACTCAAGATCTTCATCCAACATGCAACCTGCAGCAAAGAGAGATTACCACCAATTTATCATCTGCCATAAGTTTAAGAACTGCCACTATATCCAAGTATATCCAAGTATCATCTGCCATAAGTTTAAGAACTGCCACTATATCCAAGTATGGCATTCATAAGTTGTAAGATAACAATTTAGAGAAAAGACTAACCTCATGTATCATGACTGGGAGTAACTGGTTGGGCAGTATCAGTCTTCTGTTTCCAACCAAATGGTAAAAGGCATTTCATGTTCAAGATACCATCACCACAACCTCCAAGCTCATGGGGCGGGCAAGGAATGCTTTCATCTGTCTTCTTATTTGCTAGTTCGTGTGCCTTTGGGGAGTACAACTCTGAGCCGGATGAGAGTTCCTGTCTAATTCCATTAGGTGTCTCGCCTACATGATTACAA
>NC_033796.1:19059527-19064937 GCF_001876935.1 Asparagus officinalis
ATCTTAGCCCCTTCAGCCAGGCTTTCCTCACGAATTTCTCGGCAACAACTCAGGCACAGCTTGTAACAACATTTTGAGCAGCTTCTGTGTAAGTCGACAATTGATGTTCTGCAGTAGTTACTGTCAGAGGAACCCAATTGTAGCATTAGAGCGTACTCACAGAGTCAAGCTTAAATAGTTATGTGGTAAGACCAAACTCATAGTTAAAAAATAAAATAAAATAAAATAAAGAAAGAAAGAAAGAAAGAGAGAAAGAAAGAAATCAGGGGGGAACATATGACACTGCAGAAACTGATTAGTGAAGAAAACTAAGAATAAAGAAAACATTCATTTGATAGTCAAAACAGCCAAACTTGCTCTAGGATTACTTGGAGAATTTGTAAGCAACTAGATATTAGAGGACTAACACGTAATTATGTAAAGCTGATGGGATTCTTTGTTTAGCATCTCCAAAAGGGAAAAATAATAAGAACCTACCACTTAAATCGCACATCATCACTGCACTCTACCACTTGAAGCTGAACACTGGCTAATCTTCTATCTGGGAAAAAGTTAAAATTAAAAATTAATATTTCTGCAAGCCTATGAACACAATATTAAGCAGAAGTGATGCAGACCTTGGTTATTTGCTTCTGTTTCCAATTCAAATATCTGTTCCCAGCTGGGTTGTTTCAGTACAGGCAGCAGTTGACAAATAGAAGAATCAGCGTATCTGATTCTGCTGACCTTACTCTGGCCATTAGTGGATTTCTGAAATTTTTAATGAGCAGTCAATTGACTAGTAATAGTGAAAATCTGTTTAGGAAAAATTTACTGTGCCAGCAATTGCTGGTTTGGAAAATACAATAGCTATATATGAAGGAAGCAAACCTCAAATGGTGCATCTATGGCTCCCATAGGCTTGCATGTGTTGCAGCTGCAATAACCATAATTATAAAGGTGAAAAACTATTTAGTTTGATGATTACATCAGATACCTCCGAGTGCATAAAGTATGTGAAAAATGTTAAAATGAATTGCTTTCAGAGGACAAAGACTCACTAAATAAGAAGAACATCTTTTAATTAAGATACTTTTTCAACAAAACAAATACTCTAATAATTGAATTCCATATAATAATCACATCATACACCTTTTAGCTTAAGATGCACATATTTTAATAATGAAGGCGAGAAAGCCTTCAAACCACAATCATGAAATATCAACTACTGTGATTATTCAGACCTATTACAACCTTATGTTCAGATTCATCAATTCCTATTCAAATGCTACAAACTAAAGCAAAACAACAATTGCCTGTGCTATGATTCAACTCCTACACCTTTTGCTTGATTAATCATGTCATGATTCATCCACATTTCATATTTATCTATTATTGATTGCTACAATAATGTCTCAGATAAACCTGATGAAAGCATCTGAGTAGGTCATCCGCATTTATTTAGTTCTTCCAATTTAAATCAGAAGCCAAAGTGTCAAAATAGAAAGTTCAGGTTTCATGGGAAAAACCTATTTATATACAACAATGATAGAAATTAAATAAATGCCAACATCAACCTCAATGGAAGAAGTTTGTCATGGCCAGCTAAGAATCTACCAATAGACTCGCATACTGGTTCACTTCACCCATAAGACATATCACAATAATCTGCCACTATTATTATTAGAGCCTTTTCAGCGAGAAAGGCCAGCCGTCAAGAATGGCATAAATCTGAGAAGCACCATGTTCGGGTTACTTTGTCAATATAATTTATGAATCATGGTTCCATTTAAAGTTACAACAGAATATGGCTTGTGCACATACAAAGCTTGGTTTTGGGACCAATGGCTATGATAACTTAATTGAGTTTGTTCCACCATGGTTTCAGAAAAATTCCTCAGAGTAGGGTTTCCCATATCATGGTTCCATTGATTTTAGAGCTCCTAAACCATGGGTTAGAAGTACCATGTTCGCTTCAAATAAACCATGGTTTAAAATTTTATGGTTTACAGGCAAGCTTGTGGAAAGCAGTAAGCAAAAAGCGGAGCAAAGCAACAAGGTGCCGCTTAGCTTTTTGGTCTTAAGCGGAAAAAGGAGCCAAGTCAAAATTTTATTTTAATTTGAATAGGGACAAAAGTTTCAAAAGAAAAAAGAAAAGAAAAGAAAAAAATAGATGGAAAATCTAAAATTTATAAACAGGTAAAAACTAAAAAAAATTATACAAATAAATACATGATTATTTATAGAGAAATCCTAAGAATGAAATAAATGCGTAACACTACTTAGATAAAAAGATTCCCCCCCCCCCACAAACCATCTTAAATTAGGGTAATTATATGGAAACCACCTTTCAATTTCAATTCATATATATAAACGACCTTTCAAGTATTTTTTTTTTGCTATCTACTACCTCCAAGTCAAAATTTCACTAAAAAATAAAAAATAAGCTTAAAAATTTCAAGTTCAAACTACGTGAGTTGTATTCTAACAAGTTCTAAACACACACAGAGTCACGTGCCTCGTTTTTTATAGCTAATTTTGTTTTTATGAAAATTTCCACCGGGAAGTGGTCGATTGCCAAAAAAAAAGATGTTAAAGATGGCTTATGTATAAATTGAAAATGAAAGGTGGTTTCCGCATAATTACCATATTTTAAGGTGGTTTCTATGGAACAAACTGTAGACTAAACCATGCAATACGTTAAACAATGTACACATTGTAATGTAATAACTAACATCAAATAGTCAGAAAAAAGGTCATACACATTACAATGTAATAAACTAACATTAAATAGTTAAAAAAAGGAAAAACCAAGTAAACATGGGCAAGAAAACCATGGATAGTGATCCAATCGCTTAACACTGGTGCTCAAACCACTTAAAGCCGCTTCAGCCGCTTCTCGACCGGTTTGGACCACTTTAGGGCTAGCGGAGCGAAAATGCGGTGCTTCCATTTTTTTTATAGTTTTCGCCGCTTTTTACAACATTGTTTACAAGCCAAGCCATGTGCAAAGACGTTATTTCATGAAATGAAATGAGGTTGCCAAAGTAGACCAAACGTATGTCCTAATCTCTACGGCTGGGAATCATCCTTCTATTTTTTGACTTGCCACACTATGGGAGCTGGCCATGCCCAAAGTCATCACCTTAATGGCAAGGAGGGAGGATGACAAAGACAGGGATAACAGCTGCTTTACCACTGTGATCTTTCCATGGAGAACAAATTCCTAGCCAAGGGCCACGGTCATGCCATGAAACTTAGAAGGTCAATTACAAGGTAGAGATCTACCTTGCTTGCTTTTATAAGCACATTCAATAAGAAATATGTCTTCCTAGTTCCTGGACAGAAAATATTTAAAGCAGAAACTGACAGGATTTTGCATAAGAAATTAACTTTATTCTAAGGAACACAACGAGCCAAACAGAAAAGGTGATGTTTCATCCCTAGTTTAGTACATAATTCACGACTTGATACTACATTAACAAGTTCTTACAACTAAGGAAGTTATTATGCCTTCTTCTACTATCTATACTCTCATACGAAAACAGCTGTCACTGGATGCAAAAACGTGACAACTGGCAATTATTTGTGCATGTCACTTTCCATCTTCCCTTCTACCAATTTTTTTCATTTTGCCTTCTGCCCTTCTCTATTCTCTATGCTTTCTCCATCCAAAACTAATATGAAACGTTTCCAACTTTCCCGACATTAATCACTCATTTATAAATTATAACTTCATTATGAATTCTTTGTTTCCTATACATTCTCTGTTTGGAAACTACAGTTTTTTTTCCCTATTAGTAAATACATTCTCTTCCAGGGAAATGTAAATTAAGCATCTTTTATTCTATAGAAATTGATGTAAAATATCTTTTAGCCAAGAGTTTGGTTCTGAAAATACTACCATGTTATCTTGCTCGTTCTGTAAGTATTATTTTAGTAATATATCTAGTTTATTGTATTAACTTTTAGATTGAAAGCAGAAAATAATTGTCAAACTGATATATCACAATACTACAGATGCAAAAACACAATAATAATAAGTTCCGTGCATCATGTGGGTAATTAACCCGTTTTCTAATCATCGGCTTCAATTATCATTGCGTTATCAGAAGTCACTGAACTTAGTATACCCGGAAAAGCTGCTAAAATCTATTATGACGTTACACTTATGTAAGCTCTCACATGACATATGTCCAATTACAAACTCGCGGATCTTCATCAATCATCATAACACTAGTCATCACATATAATTTATATGATATGCAAAAAGCTAGTAAATTTCAGCTTATGTCAACACTAGGAGATTAATGATACCATAATAACATCATCTATAACTATAAGTATCCTCAATCAACATTCAATCTGTCTAGCAGGTCAAAAACTTAATAGATTCATGTATAAAATACTCAGGTTTAACCTTACTTAAACACAACATATATTTACTTCTTAAGTACCGGAAAGTATTGGAGATCAAATTTAAGTGAATGCAGTATGTTTTCAGACATAGTCAACACACCAAAATAATAATAAACAAACTAAATATCTAGTCTTAAATTTGGGAACATTACCCTTTCCTCTTGCAGTTTGTGCTCTTTCCGCGTCCATGGCAAGTATTCTTGCTCCTTCCTAAGACCCTACCGAGCTTCTGAATACAAAAAAGAACCAAACTTTACCACAAAGAACAACAAAATCAAAGTAAAAAAGTAAGTAAACTCAGAAAACCTTAACCACTCCAATAGGTTCAGGCTCTGCATTCTTCGACCGAAATCGCCTCTTGAAGGAAGAACCCTCATTAAACCCTAATCCTATCTTCTCTAATCCTATCTTCCTATCAATGATCTGCACCACATTGCTCGAATTATTCACCGGAGATGAAATTGCCATCACTCCATTACGAAGATGTCTCCTAACCTCAATTTTCTCCTCACTTCTCTTCTGCACCTCCCTTTCCTCTCTCCTCTTCTTCTCCTCTCTCTCCTCTCTCCTCTCCATCTGCCTCTTTACAGCCATCCTCAACAAATCCTCCGTTATCGGATCCGCATCAGTTTCTCTCTCTTCGCTCATCTCCATCTTCTTCTCTTTTCTCAATTCTTCTTCTTTCTCTCTCCTCCGCCTCTTCTTGTTCCTCACAAGTGAATTCAGAGTACAATTGAGTTTTTCACATTTCGATTCCGTTTCCGCCACCACCGCTAGCACCACTGACTGATCCGAGCTCTGATCAGGTGATCGAAGCTCCAAACCTTCGTCATTCTCTCTCCTCAGAAGCGGATTGACATTACGGGGAACCTTTCCCCTTTTAGGATCCGAATCCGTTCCCCAATCTTGAGCGAAGATCGGATTAGGTTTTGGGAGCTCCGACTCCGAAACCGCTTTCTGAGAGTTGGCGCCATTACGGCGGGAGAGGGAGCGGTGATGCTCGCAGTAGATT
>NC_033796.1:19064951-19071013 GCF_001876935.1 Asparagus officinalis
GTCCGTCGTCCGTCACGGCGCCGTTATCTTCGACGGAAAACCGCCTTCTCCCCATTACAAAACCGCTCCCAGAATCCAGGGGCGGTTTTGACGAGAGAAAGAGAGGGGCTAAAGAGGAAAGGGCGGTTTCAGAGCTCCGTACGAACCAAATGAGAGAGACGAGCTCGAGTTTCTGGAGGGGCAACGGAGATTTTGCAGGGGTGACCCTCGCGGGGCCCACTTCAAGTTATAGAGAGTTGCTCTGGTGACAGAAGAGCTGCTTGTTTCGGGTCGGATCTGGAGTATAATCAGGTTCGTACCCTCAAAATTATTACTTAATAAGGTTACGGTGTATTGTTCACCGTCGCCGTGGGTGCGGTCAAAGATGGATCAAACCGATGTCAGAAGCTGGGAAAAAGGTCAGTTTGGATTCTGAATTTTGCATGTCAACTAAAGCCGAGAAGGCAAGACGATATCGATATCTGTGTTCTTCGATGAGGGGGTCTTTTTCGGTGTCGATTGTTCGTCTGCATCGATGATTATGGGTGTGATGACCTCTTTTTTAAGTCGCCTAGGACTGTCGTTTTACAATTGCATCTGCAGTCGAACTCCCTTCGTTTGTCGCTACTAGAGCAAGATCTTGTTCGCGAAGAGATACTGAAAAAGCATGTGAGAAATGGAAGAGGAAATGTTTCGTGTTTGGAAGGAAAAAAGTGATTTTTCCGAAATTAAGCTGGTTACGGTAGTTTCTTTTGAGCGTTAACGTGTGACAGAGAATAATTGAGAGATAAAATGGGAAGATATAGACACATAATTTGTTAGGACAATTTTTCAAAACCGTCCTATTTGGACATTTATTCTCAAAAAAAGACCTATTTCAGTTTTATTTGTAAAAACCGACCTGGTTTCAGCCTCAGCGCTGAAACCAGGTCGGTTTTTATAAAAAAACCGCCAAAACTTCACGGGAGTTCAACTCCCGTGAAGTTTAGCAGACTACTTAAAAAATCTGTCAAATTTCACGGGAGTTGAACTCCCGTGAAATTTTATAGGTGAACAAATTTCACGGGAGTTCACGGGACTCCCGTGAAATTTGTTACAGTGCAAAAAACTCCCGTTCCCAATTCCATTCATCAGATTTTCTTTTCATTTCCCCATTTCAACGAAAAGCATAGATATAACAGCATAGCCAGCAGCAGCTGCAGCCAAGAGCCAAGAGATGACAAGAGCTCCTCCACCTCCTCCTCTACTGCTTCTACAACTCCTCCTTCTCTTGAATCTGTCTTGTTCCTTCTTCACCTGCGATGCCAAGAGAGCTGGAGCAGACCATAGAGGAGGAATCACGAACGATGCCGCAACTTCTTAGTGTCGTTGATTTGGGCAATTTATTGGGGGTTTTGCCTCTTTGAACGTCGATAACCTCGGCCTCAGCGCCCCATTGACCGTCTCCCACGCCGCGTCGATGTCCCTCTTGTTTCTCCTCACCACCGCCCCGATGATAAGCGCGCGCCCGTCGGCTTGCATGAGGTGCCGACACCGTCGGCGATGATGTTGACGCTGAGGTCGAAGAAGGGGCGGGCGATGGAGAGCTTTTGGTCGGCGGTCATGGCGGCGCCAGGGGCTTGCTTGCCGTCGCGGAGAGTGGTGTCGAGGATTCGGATGTAGAATGGGTCGGAGATGAAGTTAGGGGGAATAAGGAGGAGTCATACTGTCAGTAACTAGGAGCTCAACAATGGAGAGAGAGAATGGAGAAGAACGGTGTGATGGGCAAGTGTGTTAATATCTCCATTCACGGGAGCGGGAGTTATTTTGTATTGTAACAAATTTCACGGGAGTTGAACTCCCGTGAAGTTTGTTCACCTACAAAATTTCACAGGAGTTCAAATCCCGTGAAGTTTAACAGATTTTTTAAATAGTCTGCTAAACTTCACGGAAGTTGAACTCCCGTGAAGTTTCGGCAGTTTTTTTTATAAAAACCGACCTGGTTTCAGCGCTGAGGCTGAAACCAGGTCGGTTTTTACAAATAAAACTGAAATAGGTCTTTTTTTGAGAATAAATATCCAAATAGGACGGTTTTGAAAAATTGTGTTAAATACGGTATAGAAAATGCAATAAACGTCGAGTTAAGGGAGTTTTTCGCCCTCGACTTCTTTCTGGAAGCGTTTCCCCTTATTATCTCGGCACCAGAACATCAGTTGCAAGGAAAACTAGCTCACAAACATCTTTTTCGGTGACATAAGAAGAGAGAATAAAATGAGAAATACTATCAAGAAGGAGACACTTACTTACGTTGGCGATATCTAAGAGAAAAATACTTCCAAGAAGGAAGCACATAAGATGTCATATCCAAGACAACTCTTCATCGCACTCAACAAAAATAAGCAACAAATCAACCAATTACCTAGGTCATAAGCCCTGTAAATTTCATGAGGGTCTTATTAATATCCTGCTCCTGCTGCATAATTTTGAGACCTGAAGCACAAGTTTTTCACTCATGCTGTATACTGGATTTAACCTTTAATTACATTTTGAATGATCCGTCCGCACAAGGAAACACATACGTAACACTAAATACTAATTCCTTGCACAACAAGAAGCTATTTCCCTGTATACTAGATGTTTAAATTGCCCCAGCATCACCGGCCTTTGCCTATGAGCCAAAGCCAATCAAGAATCACACCAGAAAAAATGCCTCCAAGAAGAGTTTGAAATTACGTTGATCGTCGCCAGCGACGTGATTCGACTCCACATGATGAATTCAACAGCGACAATGACCCTAAGCAAGACATTGGAGTTGGGAAGAGCACTAAAGAAGCAATAAAGAAAGAAGAATCATCTCCAGAGCAGAATATCTTCCACACGAGGTGCACTGTGATGCAGAAGATTTGTGATGTTATTATTGATAATCACAGTAGAAAGAATCTTGTCTCTCGACGTATGGTGAATAAGTTAGGTTTGAAGATAGAGAAACACCCACCTCTCTACAAGATCGATTGGATTCACAAGGGCAATGATATGCAGAACGATGAGATGTGCCATGTACCTTTTTCTATCGGTCACAGGTATTTTGATGATGTGTTGTGTGATGTGGTCGAGATAGATACTTGCCATATGCTTTTAGGTAGGTCATGAAAATTCGATGTTGGAGCTACCCACAGAAATAGAGACAATGTTTATATCTTCAAGAAAGATGGACACCGAATTGTACTTCTGCCTCTTACAGAAAAGGAGCCATCTAAGATAAAAGCTACTGAGAAGAAGAAACCTTTGGTGGCAAACAACGAGGCTTTAGCAGAAAACTTAAAGCAATCTGAAGAGGTCTATGACTTGGTTGTAACTGAAAAAGAAGAACCTGCCCCCTACCGAAATTCCTCCTAAGGTGCAAACAATTGTTATGCATGAGATTCATTATGGTGATATGATAGTGAAAATGGATGATATGCATGATATTCTCAAAGGGGTTGAGAGCGATATTACACATATTGATGTTGTCCCGATGGAGGAGAAGGATAAATTAGAGAGTGAGACAATTGATGATATGTGTGAATTGCTTGGTGTAGGGCTAGAGACAAAGGAGATGAAAGAATTGTATATGAAGTATGACGCGAGATTTTCTTCCCTAGAAGCAAAGTTGGTGAATAATTTTAAAAAGAATTTAATGATACTTCAAGCACTAGAATACGAGAAGCAACATGGAACATATTTTGAGGAGTTTTTGAAGTCAATTGCACATCCACATGCCGCCAATAAAATACACATTATGTTGGAAAGAATAATATATGAATTTGATTCAGAAGAAGTCCTAGCCGAGAACGTAAAACAACAGATAGAGAAAATCAATGCTAAGTATAAGACAGACGCTGATCATTGCAAGAGAAGAAAATTATTTATCAATGAATCTACTATTCTAATAAATATAAGCTCGGGGTCGAGCTTCTTTCAACAATGGGAGACTGATGTAGGACGTTTAATATGAGTTGGAGTCTATTTACATTAGGAAATATAGATTAGAAAATAAATTTAATTTTAGAGTCAAATTAGATTAGGAAACAAAATTAATTTTGATTCATGATTAGTTTCCTCTATTATAAGGAGTCTTTTTAGGATAGAATTTGATATTTTTTTTGTAATTCTAGTCTTACTAGGAGTCTTATTTGATAGTTTTTATTTTTATAATTCTAGTCTTACTAGGAGTCTTATTTGTTTTTCTATTTAAGAAGAGTCATATAAACCCAAAGGAAAATAACTTTTCATCAATAAAATTTCTCTTTTCAATATTTTCTTCGTGGATTCGAAGTTTTTTGTGGATTCGAAGATCGTTCTTTGTGGATTCAGAGAACACCCTTGGTGGATTCTGAGGTTATCACTTCCGCGCTGTGTCAATTTGATGCACACCCCAAGAGAAGATGATGAACATCAATGTCCGAGTTAAAGAAGTTCATCCGATACCAAAAGAAAGTAAAGGAACATTGAAAGAATGCCCAAATCAGTAGAACAAAGAAGCACAAAAAGCGACGAAACAATAGAACAAAACATGTGCCAATGTGTCTCACCTGCAAGACACTTCAATGTGTCTCACACACAATGTGTCTCGCCCCGATCAGCCTCCTGTGACGCGTATTTTGATAAGATTCTGTGATTCATGTGTTTTAGTGACTTCCTAACTGCCTTGGGGTTATCTGTAAATGTGGTCAAGTCGTTATTAACTGAAGATATGATCAAATCACGAGATCATATCCACAAACGTGGCGTTCGAAGCCTATAAATACCCCATTTCGTGCGTTTGTGATGGGTAATTTGGAATTTCGGACTTTGAGGCGAGTTGTTGATGTTTTGAGAGCAGAACCCACAAATTTTAGAGAAATAGAGGTGAGATCTTGGCGAATTCATGCGCATAAAGAGAGGATTTCGAGAGATCTACAGCTTTTTCACCCTTCTCTTGAGATCAGACCTTGTTTTGATCTTGAGAAGAGTAGTAATCTCACTTTGTTGAGGTTATTCACTTCTGTTCTAAGTTTTCTCGATTAAAACAGAAAACACCGAGTCTTCTTTTAGATCAACCCGAATCTCTTATTCGGTGGTCCACGGGCTAACGCATCCCCGACACAAGCAAAAATCCCACGCAAGCAATGACCGATAAACGATCTATGCATGTGTTTCTAGGAAGTCTTGTGTGTATTTCTTATGTGTAGAGAAGTCTTATAAAAAGGCTAAATCTCGTGAATCTATTGTAATTGATAAACGACTTGTAATGTATTCCACTAAGAAATTGATTTCTGACGCAAACACTCCCTTCCTCTGAAACATAACTCACATCTTCCTTGCCTTCTCTTCTCTCATTTTTCTTGTTGTTCTTCTTCCCACCTATTCTCTTGTTAGGACAGTCGACCTTGAAATTCCCAAGTTTACCGTATTTCAAACTCGGTCTTGCTGTAAGAGGTCTTGATTTCGATCTAGATTTTCCTCCCTTACCTTTTCCTCACTCATTGCTCCTTCTTCTTACAAACAATATTCATGTGTCTGCTGTAGGCATCTGAAAATGCCTATAGGTGTCCGCGCACAACTCGAGACGGAGAAAAGATGATGAACGTTGTTATCTGAGTCTAGGAGGATTATCTGATGCCGATAAATACATGAACCGGGATGGCGAACCAACTGTGTCTCGTGCGTTCACCGGCCATCTCCAATTGACCGTCACGCCTGTCGGTCAACTCGCACGTGTCGGTCAGCTCCAAGTGACCAAACACACTCGTCAGTCAGATCGCACACGTCGGTCAGTTCCAAGTGCCATAAAGAACCTAACGAGCGCATGAAGTGAGTCAACAAAGTATGCAAGTCAATGAAATGACGAAATACGCAATACAAGTCCGGAGAAGTCAGAAAATGTCAAACACCTCACAGTGGCCCACAAAAAGAAGAGGTATTTAGACCATGCTACAATTTAAATCTGAAGAAACTCAAAAGATAAAAGTTATAGGTATCTTCGTCATCTTTCCAATGCATCTTGAACTAGCTCAATCCGAGGTTGGACGAGAGAGTTAAGACCAAAATACTGAATGTATCTCAAATTGACCCGCGCACTGGCG
>NC_033796.1:19071023-19089074 GCF_001876935.1 Asparagus officinalis
GGCGGGTTGGATCAATCCGACCCGCTCGACGACGGGTCAGACCAATCCGTCTCATGCCCAGAACTGCCCCTAACCTCCAAAACGTATTTTTAGGCTGTTTTGATCGGTTTCTTCTGTTCCATAGGTTTCTAACTGCCTAGATATCATCTACAAACATGGTTAGACCGTTATTGACTGAAGATAAGGCTAAATCACTCATTCTTATCTAAAAACCTCCAAATCAAAGCCTATAAGTACAGGCCTAGGGGTTCATTATACAGGGAGGATTATTATCAAGAGGGCGAGGTGCTGCCAGATCGAGGAGTCAAGAGAGCACGAATTTCAGAGGAGGCTAACTGATCTCGGCGAAGGTCTTCAGCATAAAGAGGGAGAGTTCGAGAGATCCGAAGCCCCGTCCGTCCGTCCGTTCCTCGAGATTAGGCTTGGTCTTAATCTCAAGAAGAGCTACTGATTTTGCTTGGTCGATTTCAGCGCTTCAAGCGAATATTTCCTCTGTGAAGTAGAAGCTCTGTCAATTTTCTTTCAACCGGATCCGATCCGAGGCGGTCCACGGATAAACCTCGGCACATGCAAAGATCCCACGCAAAGCAGCGGGTGATAAATGTCTGTTGTGCTGTTTGACAAGAGTTGTAATCTTTTGTATTTTCATTGTATAAAGGAGATCTTATAAAAAGATCGACTTTTTCTTTTATTTTGGATTTATTGTAACGATTGAAGTTGAAATAGATTCAATGACAATGAAAACAGTGACTTTTGACCCAAACAAGCTGGCGACCATAGTGGGAGCCAACAGCTTCGCTGCCGGAGCTGTCGTGTCGTAACTTCGGATCCAGTTCCCGGTTGAAGAAAAGGTCGAGTACGAGTTTGACCAACAGAAGTACGAGGAGTATCTGTCATCCTCCTCCTCCAGATCCTCCTCCACTCGCAAGCGCAGGAAGATCAACGGCCTCGTTGCTACGGTAGTTGCACCTTGCAACGCCCCTCCGGCCTCTAATAAGGCCGTTAGGGAGTTGATCGAGTACTGAAGGCGCGCCAATCCTATCGAAGAGGGCACGCCAAAAGGTACGCCAACGACTCGCGTGCTAACTTGCTAAAGCTTTGAAGCCAGTTAATGGGATTCGCTTACGAAGCAGATCTAAAGTCCAGAAGGCATCAACCGCCACAACAACGAGCAAACGCCCCTACCTCCAAGTCATCAACAAGTGAATGGATCCAAGTCAAAAGGATCCGTTCAACACTTGAGGAGTGAATCCAGAAGCGCCGTGCGCTGCTTGCGCACGCGTGAATTCTTTTGCAAAAAGCACAAAAGATGCAGAAGAAGGATATAACAAAGAAACAACTAAGACTGCATCAAACCTGGAGGTCAAAGTCTGAAACAGCGGCCGAAAAGATCAAAAAACACGGGTCATCCAAATCCGACCCGCCGAGCGAGACACTCAGATCTGACCCTCCAGCTCACCGGTCACCCAGATCCTACCCTCCAACTCATGGGTCACTCAAATCTGACCCTCCAGCTCGCGGGTCACTCAAGTCCGACCATTCAAGCCGCGGGTCACTCAAATTCGATCCTCCAAACCGCGGGTCACTCAAATCCGACCCTTTAGCTCGTGGGTCACTCAAGTCCGACCCTCCAAGCCGTGGGTCATTCAAATCCAACCCTCCAAACCGCGGGTCACTCAAGTCCGACCCTTCAAGTCGTGGGTCACTCAAGTCTGACCCGCGCCAGGACAAAGACAAAAGACGTTCTGCACGTGTTTCTCCGATTCCATCGAGTTCTGCACCTCCGGTGTAGCCCCGCGGTAGCGGGGACTTGTCCTATTTCAAGATGAGGATGGCGGATTGCCTAAGTCCTTTGCACGAGGATTGAGGCAAAGTTTTGATCAAAGAACACTTGGGTCCGGTGACTGAACCCTGAGCAACTACTCGAGCTGAGGGTCGCACATGGAAAACTCCTATAACTGACCACCTTGAACCGCGAGTCATAGTTTAAGAGCTCGTTAAGAGTTCACGCTTACAAATGTATGGCTCTAAACGCGTGACTCTTGAAAACGCCAACAAGGCGGCAAATCCCCTGAAAGAAACGTATTCATCTGACGATAAAAATGTTATACCTGAGAAGTCGTGTCACCACACGAGAGGTTACTCCGGTCATCTAACCGACGAGTTGTACTATCGGGCTGGGGGTACAAACAAGTCTCAGAAAAGAAGTACCCGGGAGATGGATTGTCACTATCAGTGTGCCAAACTTATCAGGACAGTATTATCAGAATGTAGCTGCCCTAAGACCGCTCCGCAAAGGGTTTCGGTATTCAAGAGGATCTCCAACGGAATGGCTAAATCCAAACCAAAGCGTCTCTATAAGAAGCGATCGACTGTTCATGGTGACGAACTTCCAGAAGTCACAATTAACATAGCTAATAAGGAAAAATCGATTCGATCTTCTAGTTCTGACCCCCTCGTATCGCATCGTCTGACTCGGCTACGCACAGGGACCACTAGACGCAGAGACTACTAGAGAATATAGAGAGGGTTATCCTCGGATGATGAAGCATCGGATGCTAACTCGGCAATCGTTTCTGATAATACGATATCCAGTTCGGGACAATCCCGTAAAGTGTTTATAATTAACACCGAGGAAGTAGCCAAAATGGTTGAGGATGCTCTAGCCAAGCAGAAGGAAGCATTCAAGTTCAAAATGGAAATTGCTATGCTACGGATGAGGAAAGAGCATGACCAACAAATTCGGGCTCTGTCCAATCAGTTCGGTGAATCCAGCCGTCGCAACCTTGCTGACCAAGCAGATAGCGATTCAGATATGGATGAACGTCTCAATGCTGAGAACTCTTCCGTTGATCAGAACACTAGGGGTGGCCCCACTAAAAATAACAACACCGGGGGTGATCCCACCAATGATGACAACACTGGGGGTGGCCCCGTTTTTCCTCTTAAGAATCGTCCAAAGCTCGATATGAGCGAGGATGAGAAAATGAAAGATCTCGAGAGCAAAATCAACGCTCTAATGTCTGCTTGAGAGGTGAAAAGGACCGGCATTTCATGTCCCTATCTAAGAGAGTGGGATTTAATAGCATACCCGACGAAGTACAACTTGATTAACTTCACGTCGTTCGACGGGAAGGGTTTGCCCACTCAGTATTTGATCTACTTTAAGTCCCACTTAGGTATGATCTCCGGTAATGAAGCCTTGATGGTTTGGTTATTCGTTGGTACCCTTCGCGGGCCGGCCTTTGATTGGTACCATCGTCTCAAGCCCGGAAGTATTAATAGCTAGGACGATATGGAGAGCTCATTCCTTAGTAATTTCTTTGATGACGATGCCGAGATATCAATCAGAACGCTCTTCGAGGAGAAACAGGAAGACGGAGAGACTGTCAACGACTTCATCAAGCGCTTTCGGAATAAGGCGATGAACTGCCGAGATTCGATCACAGAGGACTTCATCCTCCAAACCTGTCACAACAATCTCTCTTTGGACGTGTTGGAGGTTATGGGAGTAGCACCCTCCAATACCTGGAAAGAGTTGAAGATGCACGGAGAGCGGGCCGAACGCTTCCTCAGAAGGAAGAAGGCCGAGAGTAACCAACCAACGGCTAATCCTCCGAACTCGAACTTCGCCTCCTGTGGTAAGGGAAAGGCACCTGCAACAGTTATTGACGTTAATCAGACATCATAACAACAACTCCGAAGATAGCAAAAGACTTCGGATTTGAGACTCTAAAAAGAGTACTCCTTCAAGGACGAAGATGTTCCAGCCATTTTCGAGTCCCTCCTTGAAAATGATAAGATCAAGTTACCACCTATCGTAGATCAGGAGGAAGCTGACAATACTGCGGATCCGAAGTACTGTGTGTACCACAGGAGGATCCTTCATCCTACCAAGGCTTGCTTCACTCTCAAGAATAGCATCCAAACCTTGATTGAAGCCGGCGTCATAACGCTCAATTAAGTCGAATGAACACTCCGATGAGTATACGAGTATAAACTGCTTCTCAATACTCCAACAGGTATATAAGTCTAAACTGTTTCCTTTCTTTCACGGGAAGTTTCTGGAGAGTGCCATGCCTGGTACTCTTAAGGATAACCCGGTCATCCAACTAAGTACAATATTAGACCCAGTTTCACGAAGGAAGCTCTGGGGGTGGATGATTTATGTAATGGGAAGTTCCCGGAAGAATAATACATGTAATTTTCTTAGGGATAACCCGATCATTATGAACAAATTGATAAACACTAAACTCCCACTATGATTTTCGAACACTCTTTTGCTGAGACGAGATTTGATCACATCGTTGGATCAATTTTCCCTCACAAAACTCTTATTGGTGTTTGACGACTCACAGTCTTCCACCACAAAATCCCCCACCGATCAAACTAATTGACGGTGGGACCACCAAAATTCCTTTCGGTTGAATCCACTCAAACTTATATGCGTTTGTGCACTCAACATTTCCATTATTAAATTCCGAACATAGTACTTGGAATTTCAACATCTTGATCATTGACGACTGTCAAACCCCTCCGTGTTAAGTACTTGTCACTTAACACTAGAAATCCCCTTTGAGTGATTTGTACGAATCAACGCTCCCACTGTAATTTGTACTCCCACTCTCACTGTTCACTTGGTCAAACTTTCCTACAGTTAGGACCACAATCAAAATCCCCTCTCGATTCCTTCAATGAACGAAAGGTCCACAAAAGGTCCACAAATCAAGTGATCAAACCTATAAAAGTTAGAGTCATCTTATAATTTTTTTGTACTTGTAATTTATGCCATTTCAATTAATTAAAAAAATTTATGTTATTTCAATTAATTAAAAAAATTTATATCATTTTCTGTAATTTTTATGTATATTTTATGATTTATTGTTTTTTTAATTTAAAAAAAATGAAAAATGAAAAAAACTGGCCCGACACGGAGCCCGGCCCGCTCAGGCCCGGGTCCGGGCTTCGGTTTTGCCCGGCCTGGGCCCGGTTTTCCATGTCGGCCCGGCCCGGCCCGGATGGACACCCCTAGGTGCATTCTGTCCGGATACAGCTCAGATATGATACTTACCATATCAATTATCCGCTTGCCCATCTTGGACACGAATATATCTCGGTAAGAAAAATTTATATTCATGTCAGCTAAAATCGGATATGGATACGGATATACATGCAGATATGCATGCAGATACAAAACGTATGTGAGAAAACTAGATAGTATTGAAACGTATATAGTTCATGTGATGCAAAAGAGTTAATTAATATGTTCATTATATCTAAAAAGCTAAGATTAGACATCTTGATCATCAAAATTAACCTCAAATCCATAATCTAAGGATTAAAACTATAGTAACAATATAACTAATATGTTTTCGGATATTTCGGATAAGGATCCGGATATTTTACTATAAAACCGTATCTGTAACCATATCCTATAAGTTATAGATTTGAATAACTATATTCGTATCCTAATGGATACGGTTAAAAATATTTTCTTAGATACGCATTCGGTTTAGCACCCCTAGTCTGCAGTCTGCATTCAATCTCAAAACACACTATATTTCATTTTAGGGTTTAGTTTCCTAGAAACCACCCTAAAAATAGGGTAATTATACGGAAAACCACCTTTCATTTTTAATTTATACATAGACCACCTTTAAGGTTAGTTTGGCTGCAATCAACTACCTCCTAGTCAAATTATTCACTTAAAACCCGAATTTACCCTTAAAAACACTCACAGTCAATGTACATGACTCATTTTTTCAGTTTTTGTGTTTAGGCCCTCTTAGGATACAACTCACGTATATTGAACTTGAATTTTAAGCTTATTTTTTATTTTTTAGTGAAAATTTGACTAGGCGGTAGTTGATTGCAATAAAAATCTACTTTAAAGATGATTTATGTATAAGTTAAAAATAAAATGTGGTTTTCGTATAATTACCCTATTTTAAGGTGGTTTCTTTGGAAAGTTCCTCATTTTAATTTTGGTTCTCTCTCGAGCACACATGATCAATCATAAGGGGAAAACAAAGGGGAGTTGGCTTTAATTGAAAAATGAAAAGTTTCATTAAAATAAAATAATAGTGAAAAAATTAGCCGTATGTAATATAATCCAATAGGACAGAGACATTAGAGAGTACTTACAGAAAACCCCAGAAATCAAGTGGAAGGCTTAGCATGATAACAGAATGAACAAATGAAGAAATGGGCTGATGAAAAAGATTGGAAAAGAAAAAATAAACTACACTTTGGGAGCTGGATTCAAATCTTCAACGAGACTCCCTTTCCCGCTGATTTGAATGAAGTGGTGTAAGGGCATCTCCAACCAGCATCAAAATGGTGCAAACAGTGTATTTTTTGGCACTGTTCCTTCTTCAACCCTGCCCCATTTCCTACGCCATTTTGATGCATTTAAACAGTACTGCACCAAATATGGAGTCACACTGTTCATCGCTTTATTACTGTTCATGTTTTATTTAAATTTATAAAACAACCCCAATAATATTTAAATTTTATTCCAATTGTATAATTTGGAAAAATAAATTATTTTTTTAATTATAAAAATAATGTTAAAATTTAAAAGACATTATTATTAATTATAATATTAAAATCTAGACATTATAATTAAAACTAGATAAAAAGGAATATGTGAAAAGAATAAAATTTGATATGTGAGGTTAATTGTTGAAATAGTTAAAAATATAGGGAATAGAAAATAATAATATAAAAGTAAATAAAAAGAAATATACTGAGAATATTCTTTTTTGGTGTAAAAAATGGTGCAGTGAGTTGGAGATGAATTACTATTAGATGTGACTTTTGCACCATTTTGATGCAAAATTTACACTATTTTGGTGCAATGGGTTGGAGATGGGATCCTAGATTCTCTCCCTCACATGCAAGGGAGGCACTTCTGTAGGGAAGTTTTCATTTATTTATTTATTTATTTTTGGGCATATATTTGTTATGAAATCTACTAATAAGAATAAGGCAAAATATAAGTGTGATTTTACATAAAACTTCTGATAACTATCAATTTTTCCAGGAGCGGAGATTCTGGATATTATCCATCTCCTCTTTTTTTCTTTCTTTGTTTGGTTTTCTCTAGCTTTTATTACCCTTGTTACAGATTAATTAAATTGTATTTATACGTTTAATTTTTATTTGACAATGCACACCGAGATTAACAACCTTTCACGCTTACAGTCAGAGGGACAAAGAAATATCAGCTCTGAAGGAAATTTGTTTTGACAAAAACCAACTTGTAATTCTTTTGTGTAATAACCTTTTTTTTCTTATGAAAATTACAATATTTATGGGCTTCAGGTGCAAATTGCTTAAATTTGATTTCAGATTGGGCCCACTTGGGGCTTCTTGTAGAGGTCAAAGGATGTGAACCATCAAAAGAGACATGGAAAGTTATTACTCTAGGAAGTTAGTAAGAGAGAGGGACAGGTGATTATATTCTCCACAAAATAAAATTAATACATTCCTTTGACCAACATTTTACATAAAGAAAGGAAAAATAAACAGAGGGTTTTCCAAATAAGCGTGCATGGGCAGTTGGGCACTCATTCGGAATGAGAGGTAGACAAACGACAGCTAAAGAGAGAAAATAGTGCAGGTCAGAAGGCCCCACTTGCTATTCATTTCTCACTCTCCCCATGGGCACCTAATAAAAAAACCTATACACAAATTCAAATGAATTTAACAGATTGAACAATTCTCAATATTTCTGCATCCGAGGAACTTTTCACAACTATAACAAAGCCATCTCAGGCCTCGGCGTCATGAATCCCGTGGTCATTTTCATCCCCACTAAAAGAGTGTACTTGTTGTGCGCAGCGGAAATTTCGGCAGAGTTTCTGGTGCACAATAACAGAGAAAGATCGATAAGAATTCTTGTTTCTCAAAGGGAACAAGAATCTGAAAGCCTAATATCCTATCAAAGTAGGATATTAGCTCTTCCTCTCGTCAGCTCTAAGACTGCGCGTCGAGGGATCCTAAAACTATTACAATGGCCACAAACTCAAACAAACCAATTTTTACGTGGTTCGGCAAACTGCCTACGTCCACGGGGCAAGGAGGGGGGATCTACTATTAAAGGGGGAGAACACAATTAGGGTTTACAATCACTCAATCTAAACCCTCACACAACTATCTCTCTCAAAAGCACAAAAGGATTACACAGAAAACTCCTCTCAAAGTCGACTCTGCACGCTGCCCAAGAAAGAAAACTTCTTCCTTTACACAGCAGCCGAAACTTTGCTATCTGCCTGTTACTGCAGCCAAAAAGAAAACAACTTTTTTTCTTCCTTAATCTCCTCCTGCACGCAAATCAACCGCAAAAAGGAGCTCCTGTACCAACCCTTTGTACAGCCGCAAAAAATCCACCTTTCACCGCCTCCTGCACACCTGCACCAAGCCCTAGAGACACTCTTTATAGGCGCAGGAATAGACTTCGGGTGGGCCAGAATTTGCAAAGAAAAGGACTCCTCAAGTCTTCACGTGTCCGCTGGCCCCCACCACAATTTCTTTTACGCCGGTCTCTGCGGTCACGTGAACTCTCTTCACGCAAAGAGATTTGAGAACATCACATGGGTGGGTCCCATGTACTTCTCATTCACAATTCTCCACCTCGGCGAAGTTTTCCCAAAACTGAGCCGACACCAACCAAAACAAATGTCTCACTTGTTGTGTCCAGTACACCGTGAAACAATTCACGACAACAGACTCAATCCATAACAAGTCGAGAACCCAAAAAAGAATGCAAACACTCTCCAAATGTCAGTATCAACTCACCAAATCGATCTCACCCCCATCAAAAATCCAAACCGGCTGCATCATAAGGACTGCCTACGTATCCTCTTGCCCAAGGAATCAAGCCGAACGTAGTTCACCCAAATGGCCGCGAACGACGCAAATCCACTAGAAGAGTTCGCAATCCTTCTCTAACATCACGATCAAGTCTACGACTGATAGCACCTCCAATGGCCTCAAACACCTCCACCTGAGGTGAACCAATGACCATATCCAAACTACATCTATCAGCTGCACTCGAATCAAAACTCAACTCATCATCTGCATCCGAATCCAAATGACTTCCACGATGTGTCACCTCAGCTGGAATCTCAACCAATGCAGAATGACCTGGAGTATGTGGGAAAATCTCCACCCAATGTGGAGTAGCATCACTCTCCACCCGCTGCGATACCTCTAAGGTCTGTCCAAAACTCTCCACCTGCTGAGAGTCAATTAGCTCCCTCATCGAAGCCTCAACCAAAGTGACACTACCAGACCTATCTTCCAATGGAGTTTTACCTCCAATCACAGCAGTTGACAACTCTTTAATAGGAGGACCCAAATATGTCGAAGCCTCTGTCCAGAAACTCTTCTGCAGACCATTGCTTGACAACAAACACCGATCCTCCTCCAGCAAGGCACGGTTCTCCAAATTTGTCACCCTATCTAGTTGCCCCAAGATTTCCTTTCCAACGAAGTGTCTCGAAATGCCGTGAGCTCGGCTCCAATACAGAAATAGGTCCATCTTGTACCTCCCACCAGAATGGAGTACCTTCACCTTTCTGTCTGTCACACACTTCTTCAATCTGTTGGAAACTACTAGGACTTTCTCCAAAGGGGATTTGGTTGCAACCCAAACACGCCTAGAACAGCCACCAACAAAGGAAACCAAACGCCTATTACCTCCCAATGATGCCCCCTTGGAAGGCCCCCAAACATCCACGTGAACACCTCCGAAACGACCCTTAGCTCGGTGAATAGAGGTGCCAAACTTCACCTCGGTCTTCTTGCTCACATCAACATGTTCACTGGACTTCAAACTGCAGGTCTTTACACCCTCTTTCAATCTATGCGAGGAATCAATACTGGAATGGCCAAGCCCCAAATGCCGCAGTCTAGTCGAATCAATAGAAGTCGCCAGCTCTCCACCTGTCACTATACCTCCAGTCAAGTAATACAGGTTATTTCTCCTGACGCCCTTCATCAAAATACGAGAGTCTCTCGCAATCTCGAGAACCATGTCCTCAACACGAACCTTCAGACCCTCTCCAACCAAAGCTCCAATCGAGATCAAGTTCTTCCTCAAAGAAGGAACATATCTCACATCGTTTAACTCTCTAACAGTCCCGTCAAACATCTTTATGCGAATTCTTCCTATCCCAAGGATCTGGCATGCACGGTTATCAGCCATGTACACCACACCACTATCCACCAGCTTCTCAAAACTGGAGAACCATTCCCTTCTAGGGCACACATGATAGGTCGCACCACTATCCAACATCCATTCAGATTCCTCCGAATAGCTATCTGTAGGACTGATAGAAAGCGAATAAATAGAAGAGTCAGAATTATTACCATCCGATACGATGTTTGCTTCTGATGATGGTTGCTTCCCTTTTCCCTTCTGCTTATTCTTCATCCATTCGTCGAGCTTTGGGCAGTCTTTCTTCCAATGACCAGTCTCCTTGCACCAAGCACACTGATCTTTTCCTACTCTAGACTGTGACTTCCAATTCTTTCGGTTTGGACCCTTCCCTCTTGCGACCAACGCCTCCGCTACCGGCTCAACCGAAGCCTCCTTATCCTTCTTTCGAAGCTGATAATTCACAAGTGCAGCGGTGACCTCACTATACGAAAGTGATGCCTTCCCATTAATCAGAGTAAGAACGAAGGTCTCATATTCCTCGTCGGGCAAGGAACTCAACAACAGCAACGCCTTGTCCTCATCTTCAATCTTGACATCCACATTCGCCAAATCCGCAAGAAGCTTTGTGTAGTGGTTCATGTGATCTCTAATGGAGGTTCCCTTCTTGTTTGTGCCATTAAACTTCTTCACATCTATCTTCATAGAGTGGATATTCAAACTCTGAATGGTCTTCGCGCCAGAAGCACCACCCTCGACACCCGAAGCACCTTCTTTCCCCGACATCTTACGCACCAACGAACGAAGAATAGATCCAAAACTAAAAAGATAGAGTCTTTACCAAAAAGATCCCCTCGGGGCTCGATCCGGCGACGGTCGACTCGTACCCTAAGTTCCCCTACTCGGCGTCGAAAGGGGGAGATAATGTTTGCCCCATCTGTCTTTGTGAGTATGAAGTGTTGTGCGCAGCGGAAATTTCGGCAGAGTTTCTGGTGCACAATAAGAGAGAAAGATCGATAAGAATTCTTGTTTCTCAAAGGGAACAAGAATCTGAAAGCCTAATATCCTATCAAAGTAGGATATTAGCTCTTCCTCTCGTCAGCTCTAAGACTGCGCGTCGAGGGATCCTAAAACTATTACAATGGCCACAAACTCAAACAAACCAATTTTTACGTGGTTCGGCAAACTGCCTACGTCCACGGGGCAAGGAGGGGGGATCTACTATTAAAGGGGGAGAACACAATTAGGGTTTACAATCACTCAATCTAAACCCTCACACAACTATCTCTCTCAAAAGCACAAAAGGATTACACAGAAAACTCCTCTCAAAGTCGACTCTGCACGCTGCCCAAGAAAGAAAACTTCTTCCTTTACACAGCAGCCGAAACTTTGCTATCTGCCTGTTACTGCAGCCAAAAAGAAAACAACTTTTTTTCTTCCTTAATCTCCTGCACGCAAATCAACCGCAAAAAGGAGCTCCTGTACCAACCCTTTGTACAGCCGCAAAAAATCCACCTTTCACCGCCTCCTGCACACCTGCACCAAGCCCTAGAGACACTCTTTATAGGCGCAGGAATAGACTTCGGGTGGGCCAGAATTTGCAAAGAAAAGGACTCCTCAAGTCTTCACGTGTCCGCTGGCCCCCACCACAATTTCTTTTACGCCGGTCTCTGCGGTCACGTGAACTCTCTTCACGCAAAGAGATTTGAGAACATCACATGGGTGGGTCCCATGTACTTCTCATTCACAGTACTCAGTCAAATAAACTCTCCACATTTCAACTTTAATGGGAAAAAAATACACCTACCTTATCACTAAACCACATGAAAAACGCTTATTTATATGATGACCATTAGAAGTTCAAACCACTGCAAGATCACCAGCCTTTGCCTATGAGCCACAGCCAGTCAAGTGTTACTCCTGAGAATAACCCCGCGATAAGAAACAAGACGAGCAAGTTCCCCAAAGCATTCTGCTCAGGTCCCTGCACAAACAAAACGCGACATATATATGCCCATTAAAATATAATCAAATCATCATCGTCTTAATTAGTTTTCAATATGGACAAGTTAGAATTTAGTTCAACTAACCTTATAGCCTTTGGGTGCTTCTGTCATAACGCAAACTGTAAGATGACCATTAGTTATCCCCAACAATGACGTCAACATAATCATATAACCTTGGTCTCCATACTTAGCCGTGAAATAAAATGCTGGAATGAATAAGAAACGAGAAAGGATTGCTACCATGAGCCCCTTGCGTGAAGTTATATGTATGCATTTTATTAGAGGTGTGTATCTCCCAACAAGGTCCCATATGTTGTACATAGCAATCAAGACGAGAACATACCTGATAAAAAAACCACCAAGAAAACTTAGGATCGCAAGATAAAGCATTCTTCAATTAGAAATGGGTCAAGTTGCATATATATACCCCCATGCCCCTAGACTATTTTAATAGAACTTAGATGTCCCGTAGGAATCATGTATAGAATATCTTTTTGCCCTCAGTTAAACCGCAAAAAGATTAAATTTTCATCCAGATTGAAGCAAAAAAGTAGTGCTGTGAAGTTCAGGGGCTGTAAAACTCTAATTAAAAAAAAAGGAGGTAAATGGCTACAACAATACAGGGGATATATCTGCAACTAAGCCTTTAGGAATTGAAGGACGAAGCAATTACCATGTGCCCGAGCCATGTGATCCAGTATCTTCCGACAAGAATCCAGGAAATATTGACAATGTCAGAACATATATCAGATACAAATCAAGTGCGTAGTCTATGTTCTGTAATATTAGTTGCTTATTGCTTAAACGGTCTAGATGTTTTGGATCTTCTTCAACCTGCAACAATTTAATATAATTAGCATAATATCTTGATCTATCAGAAGTAAAGCCTATCAGAGAGGTACAAACTTCTGTGTTTTGCTTTCTGACGCCAGCAGCAGCTAGGTCAGCTGCAACTGTTTGTGATCCTTCTGAAGCTGCCTTGGATCGATAGTACTTGACAATGGGCAGCTTGGGAAAGACAAATGCATAGAGAAGAACACAAAGCAGCTCCCAAAATGCTGAGATTCCAAAGAACAGCACTGCAATAATACAGTAATAAGGTTGGTTACTACCGAAAAGTTTCAAGTGTATAAGTTGAAGAAAAATATTGTACTTCGTGTTCAGTATATTAAGGAGAAAAGAAATTCTCAAAAAGATAAACAGATATTATATTCTTTTGGAACAGAGCAAACTGTAACAAGCTACATTATTTATATAACAGAGAAATTGCAGTAATTTCTTAAGAACATGTACGCTAACAACAGATAAGATGTCTATACAGATATGTAAATGGTGATGCTTTTTGTATACATGTGTGACAAATTGAGGCCTTATGCATATATGTAAATGTTTATTGGATCTAGTTAGATTTATTCTTGATTTATGCATAATATATATATGTTTGCGTCGAAAATTGATGTATTCATTGCGGTATTCATTACAACTTCAATCGTTACAATGAAAACAAAAAAAGATTGTCTTTTTATAAGACTTTTACACAATGAAAACAAAAGTTTACAACTCTCGTCAAAACAAACGCAGAGATCGTTTATCGGTCTTCTGCTTGCGTGGGATCTTTGCCTGTGCCGGGGTTTATCCGTGGACCGCCTTAGATCTGGATCCGGTTGATGAAAAATTTGGCAGAGCTTCGCCTTCGCCGAGGAAGTATTTGATTTGAAGCGCTGAAATCGACCAAGCGAAATCAGGGCTCTTCTCGAGATTAAGACCAAGCCTAATCTCAAGGGACGGACGGGAACGGGCGTCGGATCTCTCGAACTCTCCTTCTTTATGCCGAAGAACTCGCCAAGATCTGTCAACCCTCGCTGAAATTCGTGCTCGTTTGACTCCACAATCCGGCAGCACCTCCTCGTCTTGATAATCAATCGCCCCCCTTCAAAGAGGCCCTAGGCTTGTATTTATAGGGCCTCGAATGCGGTTATTTGGATGAGAACAAGTGATTTGGCTCTATCTTCAGTTAACAACAGCCTAACCACGTTTGGGGATGATATCAGGTCAGTTAGAAACCCCTGGAACCAACAAATCTCGAGAAAAACCATCCAAAACCGAACCGGGACGAAACAGTGCGCGCAGGACAAGTCTGACCCGCGCTTGCGCGGGTCGGATCAGTCCGACCCGCGCTTGCGCGGGTCGGACCATGGGCTCTCGTAGACAATTTTAGACGCCTACAGATACCCCCTCCAAAGTGTTTCAGCCTCATTCTTTTATAGAGGAGTCTGAAACGCTTTGGATATGATGGATCCCCACCTTCAGTCGGTGTTAAAGGACCTACAGATGGTTTCGATTCTTGACTTCTCCATATTTTAGCGTATTCTGTATTTTGTCGAATAGCTAAGATTTTCTCGGTACTGCGTTTATCGTCTGACCGTTGTTGAAGCCTTGAACCGGAATTAGTGAGTGGGTTTTTTTTTTTTTGTTGATATGTCATTGAGTTGACTTTTGGATCAATTGCAACGCGTTGACTGGCGTTGACCTAGGGCTACGCGTTGACCGGCGTTGACCTTAGGGTTTCGAATCGATCGGCGTTGACTTTCATCGCAACGCGTTGACCGGCGTTGACCTAGGGCTACGCGTTGACCGGCGTTGACCTTAGGGTTTCGAATCGATCGACGTTGACTTTCATCGCAACGCGTTGACTGGCGTTGACCTAGGGCTACGCGTTGACCGGCGTTGACCTTAGGGTTTCGCGTTAACCTGAGGAGAACCAGTTTATACTCGTGTACTCCTGGGAGTTTCGGGAATCAGTTTAACCTCGTGTACCCGCCGGAGGTTGCCAGGTTATCCTTAAGAATTATTATCTGTAATATTCTCTAGGAACTTCCTGTCAAAAATGGTAAACAGTTTAGACTCATATACCCGTTGGAGTTCGGATTTTGAATATTCCGATAAAAGGCGAATATATCGCGAAATCACCCAAAATATAAAATTGGGTCCCGAATATTCCAAAATAGGTGAAAAATCACGAAATCACCCAAAATATAAAATTGGGCCTCGAATATTCTGGAAATAGACGAAAATATCTCGCAATTATTTGGGAGACGGAATTGAACTCCGAAAATTCCCAATCTGACTGAAAATGCCGCTCAATTATCCGGGAAATGAAGTCGAACTCTGAACATTCCAAATATGTGCAAAAACACCGTGAAATTGTCCGGGAGATGAGGTTAAGCTTCGAAAATTTCGAAAACGGACGAAAACGGACGAAAATACTGCAAAACGGACACTGAATTGGGTCCGACCCGCGTGATCGCGGGTCGGATTAATCCGACCTGTGTGATCGCGGGTCGGATTAATCCGACCCGCGAGCACGCGGGTCGGACATGAATCCGACCCGCGGAACGCGGGTCGGATGAGGGGGGGGAGAAAAAAATAAAATCCCGATTCTGTTCTCCTTCTTCTTCAACTTCGGTTTCAAGACTTCATCTTCCCCATTTCACTTGTTCAAGAACTCTTCTAGCTCCAGAGTTCCAACAGAGATCCGACTCCCCTACCTTTAAATCCTTCATCTTTGCTAAGATTAAGCCTCCAAGCAAGCTTCTGATCTTTGGCCGAAATCCCCATCTTCCCAAAAGCTAGGGTTTGGGATTTTCTTCTTCTTCAAGCTCTATTCTTCTTGAGATTTGGGTAAGTTTTCTTCCATGGCTTCTTGTGATTTCAGTTTTGATTTCTTGCCTTTGAACTCATGGATTTTGGTTTGGTAGTTGAAAACCCTAACTCTTAAAATTGGGGGAAAATCCGAAACTTGATCTTAGGATGATGGCCGATTTTCTTGATCTTTATTACATGAATTTGTGTAAAGAACTGACATTGATGGCTGAAACTCTTGGTTAGCCGAAATTTCCACTGTCCATGGCCAAAAGTTACTGTTCATGGCCGAATTTCCTCTTCATGGTTGATCGTTGATTTAATCTGTTCCCCTTCAAGTCCACAATGAGATTATTGTTGCACATGCTTAGGATATGCTAAGTTATTATTCTCTTGCTGCTGAGGCTTTAGCATAAGTATATATATTTTTGTTTTTAGCCTGACATGGCACTTCCATAGAGATTGAATTGAAATTTTGTGCATGACTTTCAATTCCACATAATCTTGGCGCAACTGCAACTTTCTCTTCTGTGCCTGCAGTGTTATTTAGACCACGATCATGTGCCATCTTGTCATCTTGCCTAGACTTCACCTGATATGCTTATGTATAGAACTATAATTGTTTTCGAACCTTTCTGAACTCCATTTACGCACACTGGTTTAGTCTCGCCAATTTTATGCCAACAAACATTGCCCAAGTCACCATTTAGACTCTTTCTAGGCATTTGCCTCTTATTTCCGTGTGCTTTAAATGATCTATGGAGAAGGTAGAACAGACCTCTATCTTTTTTATGCCAGGTAGCTTGTGAGGAGATGAACAGAAGGTTTAATTATCTTCATCAAAGGAAATAATGAATTCATCAACAAAGGAATGAGGTTGTGAGCTTGCAAGTCTGCATGTTTGACCCTGTGACTTTTAACCTGATTTTCCCTTGAACTTTCATGCTTGATTACGCACGTGAATTATGTAGGAGGCGCAGTCTGCTTGACTTGTATATTTGATTTTCCTCTCACTTTAACTTGAATAGAGGATGCCGTATAGGTTTAATTGGACCTTTAACTGAAAAAATCCGTCTTGTAGAATTTCAGTTGAAGATTCACAATTTCCCTTTTAAGCTCTGATTCATATATCTTGATTCTTGATCTGACTGTGTTGTTGATCTTTGTTACAGATTAGCCATGTTGACGCTTTGGACCAGCTGGAGCGCGAATTCCGACGGTTACAAGAGTTGAAGACTGCTGGTAGCTCAACGTACATAGCCATTTGGATGGAATCTCGTCTACAAGCATGGCACGACACTCGGGCTTCGGCTGGACTTGAGATTCAAACGCAACAAAGTCGGGTGGATCAAATGGAGGCCTTGGCTATCTTGGGGATGGCGAAGGATGACTTGGAGCGTTCACAAGTTGTGATATCCGGAAAATTAGATCTCTCGAAATAGAAGTTAGCCAAGATCAAACAAGAGGCTGCGAAAACATTATCCCTCACCGAGGAATCCTTCAAGGTTGCATTGCAGTGTGAGCTTGAGCGAACTTATACAGAGGAATTGACTAAACTTGAACAGCAAGTCCGTAGTCACAAACTTCATGTAGATTGATTGTAACTCTTGTACCTGCAAACTCAATTTTATTAATAGAAAATATGTCTTTTTCATTCATTATGTCTCATTTATTATGATGTCTTACTCCGTATGGAATAATCAACCATAATACTTGTGGGATTTTTGGCAAACCCCCAGCCTTCAACGGGTTTGGCGTGCCTTTACCGATTACCGTTTGAATCGGGCTAGCATGTGAATTATTAAAGCCCGTTTCACATGTAACGTTGTGCTAAGAGAGTTAATTCTCTTAGACTTAGTGCTATTGACTTACCCCTTCTTAGGTTTCGGGATAAAATTCCCCAGACTTAGACTCTGGTGTCTTTTTCAATCGGTAAAAGACTAAACCGGCGACGCGTGTTAGACGTAGACTTAGGATTTTTGGCAAACCCCCAGCCTTCAACGGGTTTGGCGTGCCTTTACCGATTACCGTTTGAATCGGGCTAGCATGTGAATTATTAAAGCCCGTTTCACATGTAACGTTGTGCTAAGAGAGTTAATTCTCTTAGACTTAGTGCTATGATTTTGAATACATAGGCTTCACCATTTCTTACGGAAATATGACACCCGACAACGCGTGGTAGGCGCTGACTTACCCCTTCTTAGGCTTCGGGATAAAATTCCCCAGAATTATACTCTG
>NC_033796.1:19090074-19118880 GCF_001876935.1 Asparagus officinalis
CTCCTTCATGGACCCCATGGTCGTTGTTATATCCGACGGCTTCTAGCTGAAGCTGAGTTATTCCCGAATTGACCCTGCTCCCTAAAGAGAAATTAGGGTCGGCACTACTTGAAATGATTGGGGAATTTCCTTTGTTGACCATATTGATGGTAACTTCTAGGAGTTCATCATCTCGAGCAGCCGATCCTCTTTGGTGGGAACGCCCTGATTTGGGGTTCGTGATTCCATCGGAGATTCTCTCGGATATCGAGACCCTCTGTGAAGCGGTCTTGGGGCAGCTACAGGTTGATAATACTGCCCTGATGAGTTTGGTACACGGACAGTGAGAGTCCGTTTCCCGGGTGTTTCTCTTTCGAGATTCATTCGCACCCCCAGCCTGATAGTACAACTCACTGACTTTGCAGTCGGAGTAACCTATCGGCTGCTCACAGGGGGTCTCAGGTATAACGCGTTCGTCTGTCCGACGCGTCTTCTTCTGAGTAAACATTGCCTTGTTGGCCTCTGTAAGAGTCGCACGTTTGGAATCACTCCTTTGTGAGGGTGAAACCTTGACGGGCTCTTGGTCTTTTGCACACACCGCCGAGCTGGCCGTTGTAGGAATCCGTTTGTTAGGAGGTCGCGTACGACCCCCAGTCCAGGTATTGGCTTGCGGCTCGTTTGATGATCTCGAGCTCTCCTTCTCAAGCGCTTTTCCTCGATCCTCGGGTAGAGCACCGATACGATCCTTCGGAGGATTCTTGAACTTGGGGAAATCCACGCTACGGTGGGGCTTTACCAGAGGTTCGGGATCTGAAATTGATAAAGGTAAGAGATTAATATTACCTGCTTTTACCTTAGGCGTTGATCTGGCCTTTGGCATCCAAACTTGTTCGGACCTCGGCGCTCTCTTAACTGCCTCTCCCTTTAGCATTTCTCGTGCTTTTTGGACCAGGGCTCAGGCATGCGCACGCAAGGCGCGGCGCTTCTGGATTCGCTCCTCGAGAGTAGAACGGGTTCTTTTGACATGAACCCATTTGTTTGTTTCTGCTTCGGAGGAGGGGCTGGTTGTTTGCCGTGGTTGCTCCTGGCGTTGCCTGGATTTTAGATCCACGTTATAGCGGATCCCATCCATTGGCTCCAAAGCCTCGGCCAGCTGTCGAGCAAGACGTTGACGCCGTCTTTGTCGTGCTCTCTTTGACAATATTGGAGCGTCTTCAGAAGCCATCTCCTCGGCGGAAGAGGAGTCCGGATCTGCGATCTCGACCACGTTGGACGACGCGGGGACGTCACGTGGTGCAAGTGCAGAGGAGGAGTCCGGATCTGCGATCTTGACCGCGTTGGACGACGCGGGGACGTCACGTGGCGCAAGTGCAGAGGCGGCAACGGGGTCTTGGATTTTTGAGCCGAAGGACCTGCAAACATTTATGAAAGAGGGCTGCGTCACGACGGCGTCGGTAGCGATGTCGTTGGCTCCCACTGTGGTCGCCAGCTTGTTTGCGGAAAAAGTCGCTGTATTCATTGCTGCATTCATTACAACTTTGATCGTTACAATGAAATAAAAAGATAGTCTTTTTATAAGACCGATACACAATGAAAACAAAATAAATGCAACTCCTTTCAAACAAACGCAAGAGCTGTTTGTCATCTCTTGCTTGCGTGGGTCTTTGGCCTGTGACGGGGATGTTGATATCCGTGGACCACCGGGGCACTCAGATCTGGTCCGGATAAATCGGACAGAGTTTCGTTGATCCGCGTGAGATCTAGAAACTTTCTGATCCGGATAAATCGGACAGAGCTTCGCCTATCCGCGGAGGGATATAGAAGCTATAAGCGTATACCTCGGCTAAAGCGAGGTAATAGCTCTTCTTAGTATCAACGCTAAGGCCGATACTAAGGATCCGACGGGCGATGAAGACTGATGTAGGCCACTCCTCCTCTCGTTGAAGCACACGGGCACTCTCCAATGCAGCAGGGCTTCGCCAAGACTCTCCAAAAATCCAGATCCTCGCTCCGGCAGGGCTTCGCCGCTTCAGAAGAAGGCAATCCTTGGCTAAGATAATTCAGCCTTGGAATTCACCCAAAAATCAAGAGCCCCTTCAAATGAGGCCATAGGAGCCTATTTATAGCAAAAAGGAGAGAGGGGGGACCATCTTGAGGACACCCCTTGGGGTGTCTCGGCCAGGCCGAGACACCCTTGGGGTGTCTCGGCCATGGCCGAGACACCCGGACCATCTTGAGGACACCCCTTGGGGTGTCTCGACCAGGCCGAGACACCCTTGGGGTGTCTCGGCCTGGCCGAGACACCCTTGGGGTGTCTCGGCCTGGCCGAGACACCCCTGGGGTGTCTTGGTTTTGCCAAGACACCCCCGGGTGTTTTCGAGCTTGCCGAGACACCCCGGGTGCCTCAGTTTGGTCCGAGGCCTTCCGGGTGTGTTTGCCGTTGATTCGTCGTCCCAACTCGGATTTGAGTGATCTCGGATGCGTTGGTTGGATTATCAGATCGGGACACGGCGGGCGTTGGTCCTTTTGCAGCGGTCGCGGGGTTTCCGGTCAATCCATATCCCCGTGATTCTGACATTCTGTCGGCTCACATAGTCCGTCGGTTCGCTTCAATCGTTCACCGGCGTCATTTGAACCCTTGTGAACCGGGTAGTGACGTTCAATCGTCGATCGTTAATACCGAGCTGTGTGCGGGGACCTATTGGCAATTTTTGATGCCTACAGATACCCCCTCCAAAGTGTTTCGGACTCGTTTCTTTTATAGAAGAGACCGGAATACTTTGGATATGATTGGTCCAACCTTCAGTCGGCCTAAGGGACCTGTGGTTTGCTTCAACTCTCGGCTCCTTCGATCTTCGGTATATCCGGTGCTTTGTCGAGTAACCGAGATTGTTCCGGCGCTGCGTTTATCGCCTGGCCGTCGTCGGAGTCTTGAGTCTACAGCGGGTGAGTTGAGTTTGGCTCGTGTCATTGAGTTGACTTTTGAACTTGCTATCCCTGTCACATCGTGTTGACCTGGGGTTCTGAATCACTGGGGGTTGACTTTTTGTCGCAACGCGCTGTCCGGCGTTGACCTAAGGTTACGCGTTGACCGGCGTCCACCTTAGGGTTTTGAACCGCGTGGGTTGACTACGTGTTGACTTTCGTCGCCACGTGTTGACTTTTGACGCAACGCGCTGTCCGGCGTTGACCCAAGGTTACGCGTTGACCGGCGTCCACCTTAGGGTTTTGAACCGCATAGGTTGGCTTCTGTCGTCACGTGTTGACTTTCGTCGTCACGTGTTGACTTTTGTCGCAACGCGCTGTCCGGCGTTGACCTAAGGTTACGCGTTGACCGGCGCTCACCTTAGGGTTTTGAACCGCGTGGGTTGACTTTCGTCGTCACGTGTTGACTTTCGTCGTCACGTGTTGACTTTTGTCGCAACGCGCTGTCCGGCGTTGACCTAAGGTTACGCGTTGACCGGCGCCCACCTTAGGGTTTTGAACCGCGTGGGTTGACTTTCGTCGTCACGTGTTGACTTTCGTCGTCACGTGTTGACTTTTGTCGCAACGCGCTGTCCGGCGTTGACCTAAGGTTACGCGTTGACCGGCGTCCACCTTAGGGTTTTGAACCGCGTAGGTTGGCTTTTGTCGTCACGTGTTGACTTTCGTCGTCACGTGTTGACTTTTGTCGCAACGCGCTGTCCGGCGTTGACCTAAGGTTACGCGTTGACCGGCGTCCACCTTAGGGTTTTGAACCGCGTAGGTTGGCTTTTGTCGTCACGTGTTGACTTTCGTCGTCACGTGTTGACTTTTGTCGCAACGCGCTGTCCGGCGTTGACCTAAGGTTACGCGTTGACCGGCGTCCACCTTAGGGTTTTGAACCGCGTAGGTTGGCTTTTGTCGTCACGTGTTGACTTTCGTCGTCACGTGTTGACTTTTGTCGCAACGCGCTGTCCGGCGTTGACCTAAGGTTACGCGTTGACCGGCGTCCACCTTAGGGTTTTGAACCGCGTAGGTTGGCTTTTGTCGTCACGTGTTGACTTTCGTCGTCACGTGTTGACTTTTGTCGCAACGCGCTGTCCGGCGTTGACCTAAGGTTACGCGTTGACCGGCGTCCACCTTAGGGTTTTGAACCGCGTAGGTTGGCTTTTGTCGTCACGTGTTGACTTTCGTCGTCACGTGTTGACTTTTGTCGCAACGCGCTGTCCGGCGTTGACCTAAGGTTACGCGTTGACCGGCGTCCACCTTAGGGTTTTGAACCGCGTAGGTTGGCTTTTGTCGTCACGTGTTGACTTTCGTCGTCACGTGTTGACTTTTGTCGCAACGCGCTGTCCGGCGTTGACCTAAGGTTACGCGTTGACCGGCGTCCACCTTAGGGTTTTGAACCGCGTAGGTTGGCTTTTGTCGTCACGTGTTGACTTTCGTCGTCACGTGTTGACTTTTGTCGCAACGCGCTGTCCGGCGTTGACCTAAGGTTACGCGTTGACCGGCGTCCACCTTAGGGTTTTGAACCGCGTAGGTTGGCTTTTGTCGTCACGTGTTGACTTTCGTCGTCACGTGTTGACTTTTGTCGCAACGCGCTGTCCGGCGTTGACCTAAGGTTACGCGTTGACCGGCGTCCACCTTAGGGTTTTGAACCGCGTAGGTTGGCTTTTGTCGTCACGTGTTGACTTTCGTCGTCACGTGTTGACTTTTGTCGCAACGCGCTGTCCGGCGTTGACCTAAGGTTACGCGTTGACCGGCGTCCACCTTAGGGTTTTGAACCGCGTAGGTTGGCTTTTGTCGTCACGTGTTGACTTTCGTCGTCACGTGTTGACTTTTGTCGCAACGCGCTGTCCGGCGTTGACCTAAGGTTACGCGTTGACCGGCGTCCACCTTAGGGTTTTGAACCGCGTAGGTTGGCTTTTGTCGTCACGTGTTGACTTTCGTCGTCACGTGTTGACTTTTGTCGCAACGCGCTGTCCGGCGTTGACCTAAGGTTACGCGTTGACCGGCGTCCACCTTAGGGTTTTGAACCGCGTAGGTTGGCTTTTGTCGTCACGTGTTGACTTTCGTCGTCACGTGTTGACTTTTGTCGCAACGCGCTGTCCGGCGTTGACCTAAGGTTACGCGTTGACCGGCGTCCACCTTAGGGTTTTGAACCGCGTAGGTTGGCTTTTGTCGTCACGTGTTGACTTTCGTCGTCACGTGTTGACTTTTGTCGCAACGCGCTGTCCGGCGTTGACCTAAGGTTACGCGTTGACCGGCGTCCACCTTAGGGTTTTGAACCGCGTAGGTTGGCTTTTGTCGTCACGTGTTGACTTTCGTCGTCACGTGTTGACTTTTGTCGCAACGCGCTGTCCGGCGTTGACCTAAGGTTACGCGTTGACCGGCGTCCACCTTAGGGTTTTGAACCGCGTAGGTTGGCTTTTGTCGTCACGTGTTGACTTTCGTCGTCACGTGTTGACTTTTGTCGCAACGCGCTGTCCGGCGTTGACCTAAGGTTACGCGTTGACCGGCGTCCACCTTAGGGTTTTGAACCGCGTAGGTTGGCTTTTGTCGTCACGTGTTGACTTTCGTCGTCACGTGTTGACTTTTGTCGCAACGCGCTGTCCGGCGTTGACCTAAGGTTACGCGTTGACCGGCGTCCACCTTAGGGTTTTGAACCGCGTAGGTTGGCTTTTGTCGTCACGTGTTGACTTTCGTCGTCACGTGTTGACTTTTGTCGCAACGCGCTGTCCGGCGTTGACCTAAGGTTACGCGTTGACCGGCGTCCACCTTAGGGTTTTGAACCGCGTAGGTTGGCTTTTGTCGTCACGTGTTGACTTTCGTCGTCACGTGTTGACTTTTGTCGCAACGCGCTGTCCGGCGTTGACCTAAGGTTACGCGTTGACCGGCGTCCACCTTAGGGTTTTGAACCGCGTAGGTTGGCTTTTGTCGTCACGTGTTGACTTTCGTCGTCACGTGTTGACTTTTGTCGCAACGCGCTGTCCGGCGTTGACCTAAGGTTACGCGTTGACCGGCGTCCACCTTAGGGTTTTGAACCGCGTAGGTTGGCTTTTGTCGTCACGTGTTGACTTTCGTCGTCACGTGTTGACTTTTGTCGCAACGCGCTGTCCGGCGTTGACCTAAGGTTACGCGTTGACCGGCGTCCACCTTAGGGTTTTGAACCGCGTAGGTTGGCTTTTGTCGTCACGTGTTGACTTTCGTCGTCACGTGTTGACTTTTGTCGCAACGCGCTGTCCGGCGTTGACCTAAGGTTACGCGTTGACCGGCGTCCACCTTAGGGTTTTGAACCGCGTAGGTTGGCTTTTGTCGTCACGTGTTGACTTTCGTCGTCACGTGTTGACTTTTGTCGCAACGCGCTGTCCGGCGTTGACCTAAGGTTACGCGTTGACCGGCGTCCACCTTAGGGTTTTGAACCGCGTAGGTTGGCTTTTGTCGTCACGTGTTGACTTTCGTCGTCACGTGTTGACTTTTGTCGCAACGCGCTGTCCGGCGTTGACCTAAGGTTACGCGTTGACCGGCGTCCACCTTAGGGTTTTGAACCGCGTAGGTTGGCTTTTGTCGTCACGTGTTGACTTTCGTCGTCACGTGTTGACTTTTGTCGCAACGCGCTGTCCGGCGTTGACCTAAGGTTACGCGTTGACCGGCGTCCACCTTAGGGTTTTGAACCGCGTAGGTTGGCTTTTGTCGTCACGTGTTGACTTTCGTCGTCACGTGTTGACTTTTGTCGCAACGCGCTGTCCGGCGTTGACCTAAGGTTACGCGTTGACCGGCGTCCACCTTAGGGTTTTGAACCGCGTAGGTTGGCTTTTGTCGTCACGTGTTGACTTTCGTCGTCACGTGTTGACTTTTGTCGCAACGCGCTGTCCGGCGTTGACCTAAGGTTACGCGTTGACCGGCGTCCACCTTAGGGTTTTGAACCGCGTAGGTTGGCTTTTGTCGTCACGTGTTGACTTTCGTCGTCACGTGTTGACTTTTGTCGCAACGCGCTGTCCGGCGTTGACCTAAGGTTACGCGTTGACCGGCGTCCACCTTAGGGTTTTGAACCGCGTAGGTTGGCTTTTGTCGTCACGTGTTGACTTTCGTCGTCACGTGTTGACTTTTGTCGCAACGCGCTGTCCGGCGTTGACCTAAGGTTACGCGTTGACCGGCGTCCACCTTAGGGTTTTGAACCGCGTAGGTTGGCTTTTGTCGTCACGTGTTGACTTTCGTCGTCACGTGTTGACTTTTGTCGCAACGCGCTGTCCGGCGTTGACCTAAGGTTACGCGTTGACCGGCGTCCACCTTAGGGTTTTGAACCGCGTAGGTTGGCTTTTGTCGTCACGTGTTGACTTTCGTCGTCACGTGTTGACTTTTGTCGCAACGCGCTGTCCGGCGTTGACCTAAGGTTACGCGTTGACCGGCGTCCACCTTAGGGTTTTGAACCGCGTAGGTTGGCTTTTGTCGTCACGTGTTGACTTTCGTCGTCACGTGTTGACTTTTGTCGCAACGCGCTGTCCGGCGTTGACCTAAGGTTACGCGTTGACCGGCGTCCACCTTAGGGTTTTGAACCGCGTAGGTTGGCTTTTGTCGTCACGTGTTGACTTTCGTCGTCACGTGTTGACTTTTGTCGCAACGCGCTGTCCGGCGTTGACCTAAGGTTACGCGTTGACCGGCGTCCACCTTAGGGTTTTGAACCGCGTAGGTTGGCTTTTGTCGTCACGTGTTGACTTTCGTCGTCACGTGTTGACTTTTGTCGCAACGCGCTGTCCGGCGTTGACCTAAGGTTACGCGTTGACCGGCGTCCACCTTAGGGTTTTGAACCGCGTAGGTTGGCTTTTGTCGTCACGTGTTGACTTTCGTCGTCACGTGTTGACTTTTGTCGCAACGCGCTGTCCGGCGTTGACCTAAGGTTACGCGTTGACCGGCGTCCACCTTAGGGTTTTGAACCGCGTAGGTTGGCTTTTGTCGTCACGTGTTGACTTTCGTCGTCACGTGTTGACTTTTGTCGCAACGCGCTGTCCGGCGTTGACCTAAGGTTACGCGTTGACCGGCGTCCACCTTAGGGTTTTGAACCGCGTAGGTTGGCTTTTGTCGTCACGTGTTGACTTTCGTCGTCACGTGTTGACTTTTGTCGCAACGCGCTGTCCGGCGTTGACCTAAGGTTACGCGTTGACCGGCGTCCACCTTAGGGTTTTGAACCGCGTAGGTTGGCTTTTGTCGTCACGTGTTGACTTTCGTCGTCACGTGTTGACTTTTGTCGCAACGCGCTGTCCGGCGTTGACCTAAGGTTACGCGTTGACCGGCGTCCACCTTAGGGTTTTGAACCGCGTAGGTTGGCTTTTGTCGTCACGTGTTGACTTTCGTCGTCACGTGTTGACTTTTGTCGCAACGCGCTGTCCGGCGTTGACCTAAGGTTACGCGTTGACCGGCGTCCACCTTAGGGTTTTGAACCGCGTAGGTTGGCTTTTGTCGTCACGTGTTGACTTTCGTCGTCACGTGTTGACTTTTGTCGCAACGCGCTGTCCGGCGTTGACCTAAGGTTACGCGTTGACCGGCGTCCACCTTAGGGTTTTGAACCGCGTAGGTTGGCTTTTGTCGTCACGTGTTGACTTTCGTCGTCACGTGTTGACTTTTGTCGCAACGCGCTGTCCGGCGTTGACCTAAGGTTACGCGTTGACCGGCGTCCACCTTAGGGTTTTGAACCGCGTAGGTTGGCTTTTGTCGTCACGTGTTGACTTTCGTCGTCACGTGTTGACTTTTGTCGCAACGCGCTGTCCGGCGTTGACCTAAGGTTACGCGTTGACCGGCGTCCACCTTAGGGTTTTGAACCGCGTAGGTTGGCTTTTGTCGTCACGTGTTGACTTTCGTCGTCACGTGTTGACTTTTGTCGCAACGCGCTGTCCGGCGTTGACCTAAGGTTACGCGTTGACCGGCGTCCACCTTAGGGTTTTGAACCGCGTAGGTTGGCTTTTGTCGTCACGTGTTGACTTTCGTCGTCACGTGTTGACTTTTGTCGCAACGCGCTGTCCGGCGTTGACCTAAGGTTACGCGTTGACCGGCGTCCACCTTAGGGTTTTGAACCGCGTAGGTTGGCTTTTGTCGTCACGTGTTGACTTTCGTCGTCACGTGTTGACTTTTGTCGCAACGCGCTGTCCGGCGTTGACCTAAGGTTACGCGTTGACCGGCGTCCACCTTAGGGTTTTGAACCGCGTAGGTTGGCTTTTGTCGTCACGTGTTGACTTTCGTCGTCACGTGTTGACTTTTGTCGCAACGCGCTGTCCGGCGTTGACCTAAGGTTACGCGTTGACCGGCGTCCACCTTAGGGTTTTGAACCGCGTAGGTTGGCTTTTGTCGTCACGTGTTGACTTTCGTCGTCACGTGTTGACTTTTGTCGCAACGCGCTGTCCGGCGTTGACCTAAGGTTACGCGTTGACCGGCGTCCACCTTAGGGTTTTGAACCGCGTAGGTTGGCTTTTGTCGTCACGTGTTGACTTTCGTCGTCACGTGTTGACTTTTGTCGCAACGCGCTGTCCGGCGTTGACCTAAGGTTACGCGTTGACCGGCGTCCACCTTAGGGTTTTGAACCGCGTAGGTTGGCTTTTGTCGTCACGTGTTGACTTTCGTCGTCACGTGTTGACTTTTGTCGCAACGCGCTGTCCGGCGTTGACCTAAGGTTACGCGTTGACCGGCGTCCACCTTAGGGTTTTGAACCGCGTAGGTTGGCTTTTGTCGTCACGTGTTGACTTTCGTCGTCACGTGTTGACTTTTGTCGCAACGCGCTGTCCGGCGTTGACCTAAGGTTACGCGTTGACCGGCGTCCACCTTAGGGTTTTGAACCGCGTAGGTTGGCTTTTGTCGTCACGTGTTGACTTTCGTCGTCACGTGTTGACTTTTGTCGCAACGCGCTGTCCGGCGTTGACCTAAGGTTACGCGTTGACCGGCGTCCACCTTAGGGTTTTGAACCGCGTAGGTTGGCTTTTGTCGTCACGTGTTGACTTTCGTCGTCACGTGTTGACTTTTGTCGCAACGCGCTGTCCGGCGTTGACCTAAGGTTACGCGTTGACCGGCGTCCACCTTAGGGTTTTGAACCGCGTAGGTTGGCTTTTGTCGTCACGTGTTGACTTTCGTCGTCACGTGTTGACTTTTGTCGCAACGCGCTGTCCGGCGTTGACCTAAGGTTACGCGTTGACCGGCGTCCACCTTAGGGTTTTGAACCGCGTAGGTTGGCTTTTGTCGTCACGTGTTGACTTTCGTCGTCACGTGTTGACTTTTGTCGCAACGCGCTGTCCGGCGTTGACCTAAGGTTACGCGTTGACCGGCGTCCACCTTAGGGTTTTGAACCGCGTAGGTTGGCTTTTGTCGTCACGTGTTGACTTTCGTCGTCACGTGTTGACTTTTGTCGCAACGCGCTGTCCGGCGTTGACCTAAGGTTACGCGTTGACCGGCGTCCACCTTAGGGTTTTGAACCGCGTAGGTTGGCTTTTGTCGTCACGTGTTGACTTTCGTCGTCACGTGTTGACTTTTGTCGCAACGCGCTGTCCGGCGTTGACCTAAGGTTACGCGTTGACCGGCGTCCACCTTAGGGTTTTGAACCGCGTAGGTTGGCTTTTGTCGTCACGTGTTGACTTTCGTCGTCACGTGTTGACTTTTGTCGCAACGCGCTGTCCGGCGTTGACCTAAGGTTACGCGTTGACCGGCGTCCACCTTAGGGTTTTGAACCGCGTAGGTTGGCTTTTGTCGTCACGTGTTGACTTTCGTCGTCACGTGTTGACTTTTGTCGCAACGCGCTGTCCGGCGTTGACCTAAGGTTACGCGTTGACCGGCGTCCACCTTAGGGTTTTGAACCGCGTAGGTTGGCTTTTGTCGTCACGTGTTGACTTTAAGGGTTAGAGCCTCCATCTTCTACCATGGGGCTTTTCCCTTTAGATGTAGCTTGGCTAGGCAGCAGAGGATGAGATGTTAAAATCTGGCGAGGATCCCGGTAAGACTGTTCCTGAGGCGAAGAGGGAGGGGCTCCTTCTTTCCGAACAAAGGCTTCAAACAGGTCTCGATCTCTTCCCTTTTCAGCTGGTAAAGGCTCCCCAGCCACTCTCAACTTAACCTTACCCTCCAAGATGTGGACTCCATTATCTGCCTCATACCTGAAGATAATTTCTTGGGGGATTTCAGAGGGATCCCTTACATGCAGCATGGCTTTACAGGCAAGTGCTTCTTTCTTCAGCAGAATGTCGTCTGAGAAGGCAATGACATCTCCTATGTCCACAAGAATACTCGAAATGAACTCAGAATCCCATAAGTGAATAGGTAGTCCGATTACTTCCACCCAAACATAGAAGAACTTAGGAAGCACTTTAAGGTCGCTAGCTTCTGACCATGGGGAGAAGGTGCCCCCAAATTTACCCAAATTGAAGAAGGGTTTAGAGCATGCATGGTCCAGAGTCTCCGCGTCTGGGAACTGGATGAAGTAAGAGTTATCCGAAGATTTCCTAATCACATGCTTCCAGTTCGCCACCTTTAGGTGAAGCTCCAAACCCTCCACCAGATCTGCGTATGAGGGCTTACCGGACCTTATCTGAAAATGAGCGTATCTCGAAAACTCCTCCAAACTGGAACTAACTGAGGGAGGGAGAGGGACTTTAGGAAGAAAAAGAGGAGGGGGGGGAGGAGGAGGTAACTGCGGAGGGAGGCTGAGCAAAGGGGGCTGTTTTATGTTAGGGCAACAAACGGAAGTATGCCCTACAAGGTTGCAGGCGAAGCATTTGAAGTCACCTAAAGAGCAATTTTTGGCCATGTGATCCGATCTACCACAGAGAAAACACCTAGGGTTCTTTAGGGGATGAAAGGTCTTAGAAAAAGAGGGGGGGGATCTCGGTCTCTTGGGCCTCCTCTTATAAGAAACTGTGGTCCAACCCTGATCGGGGAGAGGAAGAAGTCCTTTTGAAGATGACTGAGGAACAGAAGAGGGGAGATGGGTCTTGACTCCCTTCAGGATGTCAACAAAAGATGGCTTAGGGTTCTGGATCTGAGGATTTTGGGGAGGACGGGATGAAAAAGAGGGATTTTGGTGGGTATCGTTTGGGGAAGAGGACGAGAAAGGGGCTGAAGACGAAGGGG
The DNA here is from genome assembly GCF_001876935.1 of Asparagus officinalis. Classification (NCBI taxonomy): domain Eukaryota; kingdom Viridiplantae; phylum Streptophyta; class Magnoliopsida; order Asparagales; family Asparagaceae; genus Asparagus; species Asparagus officinalis. The sequence continues at coordinate 19,102,117 of NC_033796.1, forward strand.
TTGGGTAGAGAGGTGAAATGATGATCTTACCACCTTTGATGGACACTACACGCCGTCTAGGAATTCTCGCCGCCGCCTGCTCCTTGTCCCGTCGCCTGGTCGCCCGCTCCATGAATTTTTTTTTTTAACAACCCTAATATGTATTTTGGCCCAGTTCTTCATTATTCATTATTTATTCCCCTTGTTTGTAGCAAGATTGAAGCAGCTGTAAGCAAGTAGGGTAGCAATAATCAATAAAATAAATTTCCCCAGAATTAATAAATAAAGCAATAATGAATTAAAAGATAAGCAACAAAGATAGGGCATTTATTTATTTCTAGGGAAGAGGAACTGAGGAAGGAAGAGGGAAAGAAAGGGCAGCGCAATTATTGCTGGTTAAGGCGGAGCTCAAAGATTAATAAGCCCCTAAATTTTACAAAACCTGCCCTTAAACTTCTAGTTTAATCTATTAAGCCTCTAAACTTTAAATAACTTTTCTATGGAGCTCTTAAACTTTTATTATAATCCCTTAAGCCCCTAAAGTTTTAGCTTTTATTCTATTTTGTCCCTATGACAAATCTCTTAGAATTTAAGTTTCGATCTACCTTCTATATCTCAAAAGTTTTAATTCTTGTACCATCTAGTACGCACGTCTTGGGGATGTACATAATGAAAAATCCAAGTATTGTGATATTGAACATAATCAAGTTACAGGAATGTATACAGAAAAAAAATTGATTGAAAGGGAAATAACAACACATGTGTTGAAATCTAAAAGACATTTTGTTTATATCTAAAAGACATTTTGTTGATATCTAAAAGACAAAATGTTTGTGGACATTACTTTGTATGTGGACTATTAATTTCATGTCCTTTTGTATTCCATCATGTATCTATAAATTGTACGATGAATGGAAATGGAAGAGGATGAATAAAAGATTACAATTTCTCTTCTTCTCTTGTCTCTTGTCTCTTGTTTCATTTCTTTAGTATATTACAACACGTTATCAGCACGATTGGCTCTAGCTGGTCGATCATCGGTTCGTGGTAATAGATTTTTCGGTATACATCTTCTGCAAGGTAATAATACATTTGGCCTTTGTCTATTTACATAGTATCAAGCTTTCCGTCGAATGATTATAATTATGTCCAGTATGATATTGGAACTCAATCATTTATTTTTCATTAAAGCTGTTTTTCCTTAGTATGTAAATCTTTTTAAACACTGTTTGTTTACGGACAGCTAAGAAACCACTTAGGAGTAGTTTCATGTCTGTTGCAGAACATGCTACTGTCTGTTGACTCTGAAATCTTCATAGATGTATAGATGTGTCTACATTTCCTTTGTGAGTCTTCTATTGATCCCTGTGGTTAAACGTTATTGGTTATGAAAGGATTGATAATAGTATAGGTCTAATTAAACTTTTATATCATTCGCTGACCAAGACAGATGTCATTTTCCTTTGCCATGAAAAAAAATAGCTACTTATGGATATCTCTTAACCTCGTAAGCTTCCAGGTTATTATGGTAGATGTTTTTTTTTGTTTGATTGTAAGTTGTACTGTAGTTTTCTTGTTTTTCTATTTTCCCTTTATCATGTAACTGTTACTTAATTCTGCTAACATTTATGACCAAATTGAACTTACTTCCTCTTTAGTTCAATTGTTACAGATTGGCCCTTAAATACCTTGTAGTTTCACATGCTTCTCTTTGAGAGTGTTTGCATTGATTAATGGCCAGGCAATGATCTACTATTAAGCAGACCTTCCCGTTGCACCCATCCTTTCACATCTAATTAGAAGGGCTGATCTGAGTTTTTTTGTTCAATTTATTCTAACTACCATTGCTGATAAAGAGGGGGGAAATGCAATTTTACATAGAAGTCGCAATTCTAAATTCAATTTTTCTTTCCGATCTGGAAGTACAAAAATGATAATATGCTAATGGTCTGGTGTGTACAAAAATGATAATATACGAACACACTTGTACACACTCATATGTGTATTATATACAAGGAATATGGGTATCCTTGGACATTGGTCCTTGGTTATGAGATGATCACTTCTTATCTACACATTAAAAGGACACCCCTTGAAGATGATCCCACTTAATTACTCACCCAGTCTGGTTTAATACAATTTACAAATGCACACATTCTGTTGATTGATCACTTGTCCTAGCTAATTAGAACAGAGGCATGCATTGTGACTCCTTTATTTATTCACTTCTGTTTGTATGCACACCTTGTATAGTGTAATATTTTATAAATTTGGTGGATTGATTATCTTCTTTTGATAATTATAGCATTTCTGAAAAATGTCTGACATATCCAAAAGGGCATTTGCTGAGCTTGCCGTTGATGGCAGCAACTACTTGACTTGGGCCTTGGATGTTGAAATCTACCTAGATTCTTGTGATTTAAGCAGCACTATTGATTCAGCTTCTCAGAGCACCTCTGCCCAGAAGGCAAAGGCATTGATTTTTCTTCGTCATCATCTCAACAAATTAAGACCTGAAAAATGAGTACCTTACTGAAAAAGATCCTGCTATTCTATGGCAATCCCTAAAGGATCGCTTTGACCAACGGACGGCTATTATGCTTCCGCAAGCACAGTATGATTGGTTGAACTTGCGATTTCAGGATTTTAAATCCGTAACTGAATACAATTCAACTCTCCACCGCATTGTCTCACAGCTGAAGCTCTGTAAGCAGAACATTACAGAGGATGAATTGATTGAAAAGACCCTCTCTACATTCCATGCAAGTAATCTTATACTCCAGCAGCAGTACAGGACCAAAAACTATTCAAAACACTCTGAATTGATCTCTGCATTACTAGTTGCAGAGAAACACAACCAACTTCTGATGCGCAACCATAATGCTAGACCAGTTGGTTCGCAAGCTGTGCCTGAAGCACATGCCGCAAATCAGAGTAATACTCTTGGGCGTGGACATGGTAGAGGTCGTAGACGTGGTCGCGGGTCTTATCGTGGTGGTAGGGGTCGTGGTCGTCGCAATGCTTATGGTATTCAGGACCATGGCAAGGGTCAGAACAAGGATAAATCTCCTTCAAACAAGCCTAACTCTCATCAACAGACTGCAAATAACAAGCAAGCTTGCTATTGGTGTGGATGTGAGGACCATTGGTCTCGCACATGTCGTACACCGAAACATTTGGTTGAGGCCTATCAGAGAATGCTGAAGGACTCAAAGGGGAAGTCAAAACAAGGTGAAAAACATCATGCTAGTTTGCCTGAAGCAAACATGACCCTAAAAGATGACAATTATGATGATAACCTGAATCTGGACGATGATGACTTATTGAAGATGGAGCTTGATGATTTTGGTGACCAGGAGTGATCATGTTATTTATCACTATCTATGCATGTTTTATTAGTCTATTTCGTTTTTCAGACATGTTCTAGTTACTTTTGTTAAGTTAATTTGGAATTTTTCGAGACTTATTTTGCATGTTTTTGTAAGAGAATTTCAAGTTTGTATGGGTTTTGTTTAAATGATTATTCCCCTTTATCTAATACGTGGTTGTAGAGAAGCTTCCATCTTTCTCCTCAGGGTTGTACTACACATATATCTGACCTAAAATACACCATGTTGCGATGAGTTTAAGATTTAGGGACCCAAATTCTTTTAAACTCTGGCATGAGCGATTGGGTCATCTTGGGCAAAATATGATTCGTCGGATTTTCTTAAATTAAATGGGGCATTCAAACCAAATCCGACCGACTGCATATCACAATTTTCTCCCTTTATCTAATACGTGGTGAAGAAGCGAAACATTTCCCATCTGCGTATTATTTATTTGCAGTCCATGTTTCTATATCACCACCATAGCATACCTTTATGGGACCTCGGTGAAGGTACATACATTATTTATAAAACTCCGTCAATAATTTAGTACCTATGGCCCATGTTAGGGGATCAATTTACAATTTAGTACGCTGACTGCATTTTTATTGAAGATGATTCTCGACATTAGGGGGAGATTAGTGCCCAAAATACAAAATAATGTCAAGAAATTCCATTGGTGAAAAAAAATCTTTAATATTTATATCCACGTACTAGTCAAAATGAACCAGAAATTCAAATGATAATCTGCTAAGAAAAGAGTGACTAAGCCCCATATTCATGTTGAGTATATCATTGATGATTTGTCATATTCATGTTGAGTATATCATTGATGATTTGGTATGCCAGAAGCATACTGTGCTAGAAGCATATGAAAAAGATAAAAGTCCGATCTTCAATATTTATATCCACGTACTAGTCAAACTAAACCAGAAGTTCACCAGATAATCTGCCAAGAAAAGAGTGACTAAGTGTCATATTCATGTTGAGTATATCATTGATGATTTGGTATGCCAGAAGCATACTGTGCTAGAAGCATATGAAAAAGATAAAAGTCCGCGGCAAACTAAATTCTATATAGAAAGACAGTCACTCTCATAACCTCCGGAAGAGGTTCATCCAGAAGATGGAATCTCCAGTAAATTGCACGTGCACTTGATAATCACAATATTGGAGATGCGGAACGGCCAAATCCAATTGTTAAGGGAAATGACGAGGATTTGGTTGATATAAAATATGAATTAAAGTGGCCATGAATTTGTGAAAAAGGAGAAATATATAATATAAATATAAAAGTTGTCGACAACATAGTTGCCTCTACATTTGCTCTTACTATCTCCGAAAATAATCCGGATCTAGAACCTAAGTCGGTAGTAGAGTGCTTGAAGCACTCGGACTAGGTGAGATGGAAAGTGGCAATTGAGGCTGAGCTGAACTCGCTAAAGTATTTTGAACCTGTAGTTCATATATCCCTGCAGGATATAATGGGTCTTCGTAAGAAAAATAAATGAGAATTGTAAGGTGGTGAGATATAAAGCGGGATTCATAGCTCAATGGGTTCACGATGTAAAATATTCTCCTATTAGTGATTGTATTACGTTCCGCAAGTTAATACATATGGCAGATATATGCAGTATATGTATGTCATGACCACATTTTTATATGAGTCATTAGACGCTAATATTTTTATATTTATATGAGTCATTAGACGCTAATATTTTTATATGAAAGTCCCTGATGGACTTAAAATTCCTGAATTAAGAGAAAGCAAGAATCGCAACATGTATAATATTAAATTATAAAGGTCGTTATACGACTTGAAACAGTCGGGTAGAATGTGGTATAACCGACTGAGTGAGTTCCTCCTGAAGAGGAGATATGCAAATAATGATGTATGCCCTTGTGTGTTTATAAAGCATTTAGACCCAAAGAAGATAATGAAGAAATGTTAGCGCCAGAAGTTCCCTATCTAAGCACCATTGGAGCACTTCTTTATCTCACAAATTGCACCAGGCCTGATATTGCATTTGCGGTGAACTTGCTAGCAAGGTATAGTGCTTATCCTACAAGGAGACAATGTAATGTCGTTAAACATTTCCTTCGCTATCTTCAAGGTACAAAAGATCTTGGACTATTCTATAAAAGAAATCAAGATATGACATTGGTGGGCTATTAGGACGCTGGCTACATATCTGATCCCCATAACGCCAGATCCTAGACTGGTTATGTTTTTCTCTGTGGTGGTATTGTCGTTTCTTAGAGGTCTATTAAGCAGACCATGGTGACTACTTCTTCTAACCACTCAGAGATTATTGCTTTATATATGGCCTCATGAGAATGTGTATGATTAAGATCGTTGATACGATATATTTGTGGCTCGTGTGGTCTAGCGAAAGATGATATTACCCCCACTGTCCTTTATGAGGACAATGCAGCTTGTGTTGCACAAATGAGCAGTGTATATATAAAAGGAACCATGACAAAACATATTACGCCAAAATTCTCCAAAAGAATGGCGAAATCACCATCAAAAAAGTTCGCTCAAGTGACAATCTTGTAGATTTGTTCACTAAATCTCTGCCTACATCAACTTATGAGAAATATGTTCACAATATGCATAGACTTGAAAGACTATCTTCTTCAAGGGGAACAAATTCTTAAAGAACAATCCTGAAGATTGGACCCTGAAGGTCTATTATCATAATTTGCCCTTTTCGCTAAGTTTTGTCTCACTGGGTTTTTCTTAGCATAGACTCAGAAGATTGTCATCATCAGGGGGAGCGAATTTTCAACGCAATCCCGAAGATTGTGCCTTGAAGGACTATAGTTGTACTTTTTTTTCCTTTTGCTAAGTTTTGTCCCACAAGGTTTTCTTAGCTAAAGGTTTTTAATGAGGCAACTAATGCAACACAAGTTTGGATCCCGAAGATCTATAGTTGTACTCTTTTTTCCTTTGCTAAGTTTTGTCCCACGGGGTTTTCTTAGTTAAAGGTTTTTAATGAGGCAACTAATGCAACAAGAATCTACTAATGTCGTGTACTCTTTTCCTCGACTAGTTTTTATCCCACTGGGTTTTTCTAGCGAGGTTTTTAACGAGGCATTGACATTTCGAAGTAATGTCCAAGGGGGAGTGTTGAAATCTAAAAGACATTTTGTTGATATCTAAAAGACATTTTGTTGATATCTAAAAGACAAAATGTATGTGGACATTACTTTGTATGTGGACTATTAATTTCATGTCCTTTTGTATTCCATCATGTATCTATAAATTGTACGATGTATGGAAATGGAAGAGGATGAATAAAAGATTACAATTTCTCTTCTTCTCTTGTCTCTTGTCTCTTGTTTCATTTCTTTAGTATATTAAAGATTACAATTTCTCTTCTTCTCTTGTCTCTTGTCTCTTGTTTCATTTCTTTAGTATATTACAACAACATGGAAGTTTGTTGAGAATTTTCTTTCTTTAGTCAAACATTAAGAAGGGATTAGTAAAAAGATTTCCTTTAGTTAAATTATATCCTTCTAAGATTATGGAAATAAGAACATTCTTTTTCCTAGAAAATAAATTCAATAAGATCATCATACCCTTCTATAGTTATGTTGAACTACAGTATAGGCTAAATAGAATGAAACTAAAAACTTTAGGGATGTAATAGATTGAAACAAGAATTTCAGGGCTTTATAGAAAAGTTGGGTAAAGTTCAGGAGCTTACTAGACCAAAATAAAAGGTTGAGGGCTTTACAGAAAATTTTGGTAATGTTTAAGAGCCTATCAGACTTTGAGCTCTCTTTAGGGTGTTAGTTCAGTTAGCAATACAATAATCATCATGAAATCCCCTTTAAGTTTGCGCAAATACTCGGTGGCTATTTGTTTCTATGCATTTTGTGGATTTTGAATTAAAAAATAGGACTCACGTACAAGTTTAAAATAATAAGTTATCATCAAAGATATTCTTTGCCTGTCACTTTTCATGCCTCAGATTTTGGATTGACCAGAAGGATATATGTATCAAATGCGACCACACCCCCTAAAATTATGTTGATTTCATCTGAATTTGTGACTTTAGTCACACATCCTCAACAAAATGCATGTGCAACCAAAATAAAATGTGATTGGATTTTATCCCTCATGGAAGCACTTTAATATTCATTGCAAACAAATAAGTTTTTGAATAAGGAATTTTTTTAGATCCATATCATATCATGCATCAAAATACAATCCATGAAGCAATCAGCCTCCCTAACTTTTGATTTAATACAACCCCCTATAGTTTAAAAACTGTTAAAACATATTTGTATTTTATAACAATCTTATTCTTTTTCCTTTTAAGATCAATGTGATTCATTTATTAGCAAAGATGGCAGGGCTCTAGTTAAAACCTGGACAACATCAACACTACGTATAATTAGAGAACATTCAAGTTAATGTGCTCCTTTAACCAAGCTCACATTCGTGATATCATTATTTGTTGTGAGAAACTAAACATGGACAACATGAAATCACCATAACTGTCATGTTTAGAAATCCAAAAAATGAGTCGCATTCCTCTGTTTTCTTCAGACTCTGTAGAGTATTACACATTGTATGGCGGTCAAAAGCAAATCGTTGGTACTAAATACCAACAAATATCTCTTCAAGACAAAATATGGAGTGGAAATTCGAAAATCACATCAAATGGAGACAGAACTCAAACAGAGACTGGACCAAAGAGAATACCTTGATCTTGGTTTTGTCACAAATGTTAGTCTTTTCTACTCGCCTTCTCTGTATCTCTACGAATTAGTCCCTGGCAGTATTAGCACTAGCCACCAGCTGTAAGGCGAAGGAGCATAATGGTTTTGTCACAGATCATGTTGAGTTAGGCGGGGATAAAAAGATGATATCTCTAGAAGATCATAATAGGTTTTTCGGGAAGTCGTGGGAGGATTTTGCAGAAGACCGTAATGGTTTAAAACATGATATTTCTAGAAAATTTAAAAGGGCTTTCAATTTTAAAATGCTCTAATGACTGTAAGTAATTCAAATTTTATTTAAGGCTAAATACTCATATTGGTATTTTAATTCTACCTCAATTTCCAACAAGGTATTTTAAATAGGCAAACCCGCTTTAAGACATTTTAATTGATCCAACTAACCAATAAGACATGGTTTCTCGTCGGCGGGCAAATTTCCAGCGAGGTCTCGTCACGTGCATGGCACATGATGTCTCAAAACTCATTTTTAGCAGCGGCGACGGCAACAATCTCGTCATATTCAGCCGATTCGATGGGGTTAGCGATCTCAGGCGGCGTCATAACCGTTATTTTATCCTACTTTGGGCTGAATATGACGAGATTATTGCCGTCGCCGCTGCTAAAAATGAGTTTTGAGACATCACGTGCCATGCACGTGACGAGATCTCGTCGGAAATTTGCCCGCCAACGAGAAAACATGCCTTATTGATTAGTTGGATCAATTAAAATGTCTTAAAGCGGGTTTGCCTATTTAAAATACATTGTTGGAAATTGGGGTGGAATTAAAATACCAATATGAGTATTTAGCCTTTTATTTAAGTGCGGGAACCATAATTATACGGGGAGAAAAGAACTTTTTTAACTGTGGAAACCTTGATAATATCATTAGAGTCTTGCAGTAGTTTGGTAGCTTTTAGCAAGAACTTTAGTCATGTTATTTGTTTTGCCATCAGAAAACTATCTTAAGATAATCTCTATATATGCTCAAGAGCTTCATTTTAGGATCGACGATATATGGTTTTCTAATTGTTTTCTTGGTTTACTAGGAGTTCCTTTGGTCTCTTGCCTATGTAGATTTGGCGAATAAATTGGAGAAGAACAGGATTTTTGGAGCTGACAGACATTTGGGTGCTCTCCGATCGACCGCAAGCTTTAGCACGGTCGACCGGCAACGTGCACGACTTGGTACAAATTCTGGATCTTTAGCCAGTCGACCGCGACGATTTCAGCGGTTGACCGCCAAACCCTGTATGGTTTTCTAGATTCTGCCGTTCTGTCCAGTCGACCGTGAGATTCGGCACGGTCGATCGCGGGTCGGGTTCGGGTCTGTTTTGGTTTCTTGTTCTGTTTGAGATTTGTGTTTGGTATAAATACCAACATACGTTTTAGGGTTAAGGTTTTGTTTGGAGAGAATTAGAAATTTATTGGTGAGATTAGTTGGTTGTTTGAGTGATTTGTAATCTCAATTTGTATTCTTCTTCTCTATTAGTGAAAACCTATTGTGCGCAGTGAAATTTTCGGCAAAGTTTCTGGTGCACAATAAGAGAGAAAGATCAATAAGAATTCTAATCTCACCAAGGAAACAAGAATCTGAAGCGAATATCTCAACAAAGTGAGATATCAGCTTTTCCTCTCATCAGTTCTAGGACTGACTTGTCGAGGGATCCTAATAAACTATTACAATGGCCACAAACACAAACAAACCAATTTTACGTGGTTCGGCAAACTGCCTACGTCCACGGGGCAAGGAGGGGGAGATCTACTATTAGAGGCAGAGAATACAAATAGGGTTTACAATCATACAATCTAAACACCACACAAACTCTCAACCTCTTATACAAATATATCTCTCAAAAGCTCTCCTCTGTCTGCGATTTCTTTTCACTGCACGAATCCCAAAAAAGGGTTCTGCCGAAAACAACTCAGGCCGAAAAACAACTGCCTTCGCACCTGCACACAGCCGCAAAACCAAGCTCCTGCACACCTCCTTCGCTCTCCCAACTAGGGAACGAATACTAAGCTATAAATAGCTTCTATTCGGGTGGGCTAGCTAATTGTCCGCTGGACAAAATTTCTCAAACCCTTATCACTTCACGTGGTGGGCCAGCTAATTACGCGCAAAGAACAAATCCCAATCAATCTGCTGGACATTTGCCTATCTCCCTAGCCATTATCCATTCACGTGTTCACAATTCTCCACCTCGACGAAGTTTTCCCAAAAACTAACCCGACACCAACCAAACCAAATGTCTTACTTGTTGCGTCCAGGACGAAGTGAAACAGTTCACGACAATGGACTCAATCCACAACAAGTCGAAACCCAAATGAGAATGCAAACACTCTCCAAATGTCGGTGTCAACTCACCAAATCAATCTCACCCCTATAAAAATCCAAACCGGCTGCATCGTAAAGACTGCCTACGTATCCTCTTGCGTAAGGAATCAAGCCGAACGTAGTTCACCCAAATGACCGCGAACGACCTCAATCAACTAGAAGAGTTCGTAACCCTTCTCCAATATCATCAACTCTGCGCCTGATAGAACTCCAAATGGCCCCAAAGTGTAACGAATCAAATACCTCCACCTGAGGTGAACCAATGGCCATATCCAAACTACATCTATCAGCTACACTCGAATCAAAACCCAACTCATCATATGCATCTAAAACCAATTGATCCCCAAGCTGTGTCACCTCAGCTGGAATCCCAAACAATGCAATATGATCTGGAGTAATCTTCACTCAATGTGGAGTAGCATCACACTCCACCCGCTGCGATACATCTAAGGTCTGTCCAAAACTCTCCACCTGCTGAGAGTCAATTAGCTCCCTCTCCACCCGCTGCGATACATCTAAGGTCTGTCCAAAACTCTCCACCTGCTGAGAGTCAATTAGCTCCCTTATCGAAGCCTCAACCGTAGTGACACTACCAGACCAAACACCCAATTGAGTTTTACCTCCTATCACAGTAGTTGACAACTCTTTAATAAGATGGCTCGAATATGTCGAAGCCTCAGCCCAGAAACTCTTCTGCAGACTATTGCTTGACAACAAATACTGATCCTCCTCCAGCAAGGCACGGTTCTCCAAATTTGCCACCCTCTCTCGTTGCCCTAAGATTTCCTTTCCAACGAAGTGTCTCGAAATGCCGTGAGCTCGGCTCCAATACAGAAATAGGTCCATCTTGTACCTCCCAACAAAATCAGAATGGAGTACCTTCACCTTTCTGTCCATCTTACACTTCTTCAAACTGTTAGAGACTATTAGGACTTTCTCCAATAGGGATTTGGTTGCAACCCAAATACGTCTAGAACAACCACCAATAAAAGAAACCAAACGCCTATTACCTCCTAATGATGCCCCATTGGAAGGCCCCCAAACATCCACGTGAACACCTCCAGAACGACCCTTAGCACGGTGAATAGAGGTGCCAAACTTCACGTCGGTCTTTTTGCTCACATCAACATGTTCATTGGACTTCAAACTGCAGGTCTTCACACCCTCTTTCAATCTATACAAGGAATCAATACTGGGATGGCCAAGCCCCAAATACCGCAGTCTAGTCGAATCAATAGAAGTCGTCAGTTCTCCACCTGTCACTATACATCCAGTCAAGTAATACAGGTTATTCTTCCTGACGCCCTTCATCACAATCCAAGAGTCTTCCACAATCTTGAGAACCATGTCCTCAATTCGAACATTCAGACCCTCTCCAACCATAGCTCCAATCGAGATCGAGTTTTTCCTCAAAGAAGGAACATATCTCACATTATTTAACTCCCTAACAGTCCCGTCAAATATTTTGATGCGAATTCTTCCTATCCTAAGGATCTGGTATGCAGGGATATCAGCCATGTACACCATACCACTATCCAGCTTCTCAAAACTGGAGAACCATTCCCTTCTAGGGCACACATGATAGGTCGCACCACTATCCAACATCCATTCAGATTCCTGTGAATATCTATCTGTAGGACTGATAGAAAGCGAATAAATAGAAGAGTCAGGATTATTACCATCCGATATAACGATATTTGCTTCTGATGATGGTTGCTTTCATTTTCCCTTCTACTTATTCTTCATCCATTCGTCGAGCTTTTGACAATCTTTCTTCCAATAACCAGTCTCCTTGCACCAAGCACACTGATTTTTTCCAATTGTAGAATGTCCTACTCTAGACTGTGACTTCCAATTCTTTCGGTTTGGACCCTTCCCTCTTGCGGCCAACACCTCTGCTACTGGCTCAACTGAAGCCTCCTTATCCTTCTTTCGTAGCTGATAATTCACAAGTGTAGTAGTCACCTCACTATACGAAAGAGATGTCTTTCCATTAATCAGAGTAAGAACGAAGGTTTCACAAGTCCTCTCTCTCTCTCTCTCTCTCTCTCTCTCTCTCTCTCTCTCTCTCTCTCTCTCTCTCTTTTCGGGGGGTGTTTTTTTGGTTGTTGATCTGATGTTGTTGATGATGAGTTGTTGATGCAGGAGGAGGCGAGGTCGGTTGGTCAGCTGAGGAGCGAGAGGTTGGTGAATCTAATAGGGTGTTGCTGCGAGAGAGATGAGAGGCTTCTTGTTGCTGAGTTTATGCCTCATGAAACCCTAGCCAAACATCTTTTCTACTGTAAGTGTCTAGATTTCTATTTTTTAGTATGAAATCATATTTAAGTTATGAACAACGAAGAACACTAAAATGCACTAGTTAGTAGAAATGGTAAGTTTGTAGTTAATCTGGGGGTGGAATTACAAGGATAAAACAACAGTTTAACTAAACGTAGGAGAAAGGCAAAATAATTGAACTAAATGGAAAATTAAGATTCATGTAGCATACCCAAAAAACTTGGGATAAAGGGCTTTCTTCTTGTGGTTGTCGTTTGATTTTGAGTAACTCTCCAGACATAAATGAACTAACTTCTGGGAAGCTTGATTGTTTTTGAGTTTATTGAATTTGTTGATATTGTTTTTGATGGGGGATTTTCGTGTGAACCTGGAGCAGGGGATACATAGCGCATGAGTTGGGCGATGAGGGTAAGGGTGGCATTGTACTTGGCACAGGCGCTGGAGTACTGTGGGAGTAAAGGCCGGGCGTTGTACCATGATCTCAATGCCTATAGAGTTCTCTTTGATATGGTAATATTTTTGTTTAGTTCTAAGGCTGTTGATTAGTGCTGGTATTTTTTTTAAAGGATGTAGGTTTTGATAGCATGGAGTTATTTTTGTAGGATGGAAATCCGAGGTTGTCTTGTTTCGGTCTGATGAAGAATAGCAGAGATGGGAAGAGCTATAGTACCAATCTGGCATTTACACCTCCGGAATATCTCAGGACAGGTATATTTTCAGAAGGCCATAGTAGTGAATTTGAATGGTTGTTTGCCATGTTTGCTTTCTTCACACCGTGCTAGCTCTTTGTTCATTTGCCTGGCAGGAATACGTTATGAAACCTCAGTCATTATTATAGTTCTGATGTAATAGATATCAATAGCTGCCAATCTCTTGTAGTTTGGTGGGAGACCTCTTGTGTTCGTTCCACATGCCCCTGAAAAATGGCCTTATAAGAGTCCATGGATTTTTGTTTATTGTGAGAAATGGAAAAACAATCGTGAAGTTACATATGTTTTCCTTTTGCTTTCCATATATAGAGAAGGAATAGGATGTTGCTCCCTTTATATGTGCTACCCCTTATTTCCCCCCTACAAGTGGCTTAGTAATTCTTTCCTAATTTTCTATGTAAACTCAGTTCTTAGTAGTGAGGTTGTGCTATCATGTGTAGAATCTTAGATTTATTTGTAATACCTCAAATGTATAAAACCATATTGATTTCTTGTTGCATCAATTTTGTAGGAAGAGTGACACCGGAGAGTGTGGTGTACAGCTTTGGCACTCTGTTGCTTGACATGCTTAGTGGGAAGCACATTCCTCCTAGTCATGTAAGTTTTTACACAGAAAAGTAATATGATCTTACCAATTTGCTTGGGAGCTAATTCATATTCCATGAATCGACCTCTTTACTTATCCTCTGCTTTCTTCAATGTAAGTTTGGTTGTTGACATTTCTCTGAACTGTTTCTAATGCTGTTAACAGCTTCCGAAGATTATAGAGTTAGTGGGTCTCAGATACGCATGTAAGTATAAACTTAATTTCATATTTACACACATGTATTTCTAAATAGAATTCATCAATGTTCGAATACCTTTACCACAACCACCAAAGCAAAAGCATGATAACAATGCCCACATAGTCTCAGCTCAAGCTTCCAAACTATTAAAAGCTAGGTATCACACATAAAAAATTAAGAAACAAAAGTTAACTTTAATTATCCATCATGTACTTGGGATGTTGTGCAGCACCTCAGTGATAGTTCGTCGTTGAAGGAGATTCTTCCCGAGTCGATATACTTAGCTATCTTTAAGTTGGCGTTTGACGAGCATGAAGTTCATGGTGGTGGAGAGGTATATATGACGTGACATATATGTATTTATTATGATATTTTTGGTATATATATATATATCTTATGTGGAGTGATAATCTTTTCAGGTTAGAGGAGGTATTCCCGTAGGTAGCAGCAGTACGATACAGCGTTCTAATGCAGACGACACTGGTAACAGGGATGCCAACAACGACGATGACGAGGAGTGAGTGAAGTGAGACTTGTGTTAAGACATATTATGACTTTTGAATTTTACCTATATGTAATATATTTGTGATTTTATTGTGTAGTGAATGAATATTATTTGAGCATGCGAGATTGATTGTGATTGTGATTATATGACGAGTATTATTCGATATTGTGGATTGACGGATGAAATTGAATGAGTGTGGAATGTGAATGTATATCATGGTTGATTTTATGATATATTGTTAAATATTGTCACGCCCCGCTTCCCAAAATACCAGGGAATCGGGACGTGAACAAGCCCGCGACGTATTAGATTGAGAAGAAATATACTCTACTTTTTTTTTCTCTTTTCTTTTCTTCTCAATCCAATACGCTAAGCGTCTGGAAATAAGTACAATGCGAAGCCACAGGTCCCCGATCACACATAGCAAGAATATAAAGACAACCCAGAATAAAAATAGACATATCATCAATGGTGAATCATCCCAGACATGAAAATATGGGTCCAACATACCCTTATACAAAACTGAACAAATGAATGCTGAGGAGATACAAAAATACATCGATCACTGAAAAGAAAAAACTACAAAAAATAAGCTAAGACCATCGAACAACTGGAGGGAATAACTAATCTTCGGCTTCTTCTTCTGCTTCATCTACAAGGCACTCCTGCTGAGAATCTTCTGGCTCCTGTTGAACCTGTTTCGAGACGTAGTACGTCGAGCGAAATAATCCAAACAAGGAAACCCTCATGTATATACCATATGCCTCAAATTGTAGATGATTAAATATTAATCCCGATCTAGGTATGGAAAGAAACATAACTGGCCTATATCTCACAAGGATCAAAACTCATCCAAGTAACAATTCATGTAACTAGCCATTCTATAACAAGTCACTGGTCCAACCGTCTAACCCCAGTGCGTATCGGTTCACTGGCCCAACAGACTAACTCAGTGCGTATCGGTTCACTGGCTCAACAGACTCACCCAGTGCGTATCGGTTCACTGGCCCAACAGACTAACCCAGTGCGTATCGGTTCACTGGCTTAACAAACTAACCCAGTGCGTATCGGTTCACTGGCTCAACAGACTAATCCAGTGCGTACCGGTTCACTGGCTTAACAAACTAACCCAGTGCGTATCGGTTCACTGGAGCGACCCTAGAGGATAAATAATCAGTCACGCCTAATCACATCTCTTCTTATTTTCTAAGCCAACAACACACAAGCCTCTAAATCTTATTCATGTCACATAGATCACTATAGTCATGTTTTTCTCGTGATTCTTAAATATAACAAGGAATGATAAATACAATTAATACTAATTAACAGTATCATAAATCAAAATAGGAACCATGAACATCTACTATAAACCGTACATGAGAAACTATCATTAACAGATATCATGCACATGAAATATCGACATTTTCAATTATTAATTCCGAAATAAATCATTTTAATTTATTTCTCATAAATTATTCAAAAAATAACCTTTTAAATATATTATTATTATTATATATTATTCTATATGAATAGTAACTGTTTATCTTTTCTTTTTAATTATTCTAATTTTCTTTTTCGATAATAACTCTTAAAATTTATCTAGCTTTCAAAATGCAAGCTTGTCATTTTATATTCATCATTTCACAAGTAATCTACCACAATAATACTTAACAACATTCATCATCATCACACGCATAATATCATAATCTAAACAACCACAATAATACTTAACAACATTCATCATCATCACACGCATAATATCATAATCTAAACAACATATATAACAACTAACATATATAGAAATTATAATGGTAATGAGGTGATGCGGGATCTTGCACATAAATAATCTGCAACAAATATAAGAACTGGAACGAAACTAAACAAGGATCTGGATCTTGCCTCGGGTTCGTGGGCGTGAACGGAGCAGCGAGGAGCAACGGTGGTTCAGATCTGAGAGGAGGATTAGTGGTCAACGGGGGCTGACCGCGGGGAGGTGGTGCAGGCCGTGGTGTTGGGAACGAAGGGCAGCGATGACGGGTCGACGGGTCGCGAGTGGATGACGGCGGCGGAG
>NC_033796.1:19118890-19128135 GCF_001876935.1 Asparagus officinalis
TGGCTTGGTGCGGTGGGGCTCAGGCGTTCGTCGGGCTCGAGGAGGGGTGAAGGCCGGCGATGAAGAGATGAACAGGAAGAGAGGGAGATCTGATTGTGAGAACGAGAGAGAGGGTACAGTTATGGAGAGGAAAGGAATGAAATCGTGATTATAGGAGAGGAATCAACGTGATTATGAGTTGGATTTGAACACGGTTAAGAGAGAAAAGGAAGGGTTAAGGGGGAAATTGAGGAGGAAATCACGGAGGAGATGGGGGAGGCGGAATTTAGTGAGGGAATCATGAAAGAGAGAGAGAGAGAATGAAGAGAGTGCGGATGTTCACATGAAAAATAAAAAGAAAATATATATGGTTAGGTTAGGACTTTAACGAAAATAAATTAAAATAAATAATTATCGATATTTTAAAATTAAAATAATTACGTAGTAATTATCTATAAATAAAAACGTACAGTTTGAGCTAATACAATATCTGATACGAAATAGTTGAAAAATACCCATATTGTATAATTAAACAAGAATAATTAATAATAAAAATATATTTACTTACATTTAAAATCAAATAATTATGGGACAATTACGTACACAGTAAAACGTACTAGTTATACTAATACGATAGATAATATGTAACAATAGAAATAATACAATAAATTATACCAAAAACATGTAATTAATAATACCATGTATTATATGAAATAATTTATAATAATATTAATAATACAATATATTATTTAAAATATTACGTAATAGTACCGACAACACAACAAATTAATTCTAAAAATTTTTACGGCACAAAATAAATTTATAAATACCAAAATCATTTAAATAAATATATAATCAGATTTTTAAATCATAGAAAATTGTAGAAAATCGAGAAAAATACAAATACTCTTTTATAAATAATAATTAAATATTTTAAAATGCTAGAAATTTATTTTAATTAATATCAAAATTTTACGGTCATTACAAATATTATCATTGGATTGATGCCGATACAGGTTATATGTGTATTCTCTCGTATGGGAGGCTACCGGAAAATTAATTTTTTTACGTAAATATATACATTGGCGACGGATTCCCAGTCGCCAATGCTTATTGGCGACGGCAAAATCCATCGCCAATGTTTAAACATTGGCGACGGATTACCCCGTCGCCAATGTTTAAACATTGACCCCGTCGCCAATGTTTAAACATTGACGACGGATTACCCCGTCGCCAATGTTTATTGGCGACGGAAGTAACCCGTCGCCAAAGAAATCCGTCGCTAATAGTCGTGCGTCGCCAATAAGTATTGGCGACGGGGCAACCCGTCGCCAATACTTATTGGCGACGGATGGGCCCCGTCGCCAATACTTATTGGCGACGGAATTAAGCTCGTCGTCAATATGTATTGGTGACGGGTTTTGGGGCATTGGTGACGGATTTCCTCGTCGCCAATGCCATGTTTTTTACTAGTGGTAAGATATTACAAATCACGCAAATAGAGAGACAACCAATTTTACATGGTTCGGCAAATTGCATACATCCACGATGCAAGGAGGGTGGAGATTAGGGGTGTCCAAAAAGCCCGGAGCCCGGGCCCGGCCCGGTCGTGCCTGGGCCCGGGCCCGGCCCGGGCCCAGAAACCCGGGCAAAACCCGGGGCCGGGCCCGGGCCCGGGCCGCCAAGCCCGGAGCCCGGGCCCGGCCCGGTCGTGCCTGGGCCCGGGCCCGGCCCGGGCCCAGAAACCCGGGCAAAACCCGGGGCCGGGCCCGGGCCCGGGCCAGGGGGGGTTTCAATTCATTTTCTCACAACAAAACTCATCTATTTCTCTCTCTACTACTCTCTTATACAATCTTATACTATCTCATACTAATATACTATCCTATAATCTTTTGTATTTTCTAATACTTCCAACAAATGGCTTCTGGGTCTGATTATGAAGAGCAACATGCAACTCCTACCGATCCAGAGATGAGTCCTCCTACAACAACTCCTCATCCTACCGGTGTTAATCCTGAATCTGGTGGCGACGAATCTACGGCACCAAGAGCTCCAAAAAGGCCGAGGTCTGATGTATGGAATTTTTTTGAGAAGATAGACGTCACCAAGGATGAACACGGTAGGATCATCTCTCAGAATGCGAAATGTGCGTTGTGCGGCCAGATATTCAAAGCTCATCATAAGAGCGGCACCAACCATCTCAAACGGCATATTGAAAAACACAACAAAGGCCAAAATCTACAAGGTGATATCCGGCAGTCTATGCTTTCCCAATCATCCTCTTCAGGTACCCTCGGCAGTTGGAATTATGACGCTGCCCGAGCCCGGAAATGCGTAATCAGGTTTATTGTTCTTAAAAACCTTCCTTTTAAATTAGTAGAAGATGATGAATTTGAAGATTTATTTAGAGATGGTTTTTATCCTGCATTTACAAAATTTTCTCGTCAAACCTGTCAACGTGATATTTTAAAATATTATGTTGAGGAACAGGGAAAAATAATTTCTTATTTTAAAAATTTAAACTGCAAATTTTCTTTAACTTCTGATATTTGGTCATCTAGAGTGCAAACTGGTTATTTATGTATAACAGCACACTGGATTGATGAAAGTTGGAAAATGTTTAAAAGAGTTGTTTCTTTTATTGCAATTGAAGAGTCACACACTGGTATTAATGTTGCAAATTTAATTGTTGAAGAACTTATGAAACTAGAAATTGATCAAAGAATATTTACTCTTTCACTAGATAATGCAAGTAATAATAATGTAGCTGTTGATTTTCTGAAAATAACTTTGTCATTGCCATGTCATGGTGAGCTTTTTCATGTTAGATGTATCTGTCATATTTTAAATTTAATTGTTCAAAGTGCATTTTCTGAAATTAAACCCATGATAGAAAAAGTTAGAACAGTTACTAATATGCATAATGCTTCTGAAATGAGAATTAAAAGATGGAAACAATGTTGTAAAAGAAAAAATTATAAGCCTAGACTAATTCCAAAAGATGTTGACCATAGGTGGAATTCCACCTATGCAATGTTATCTGTAGCAATAGAATATAAAGAAATTATAAATGATTTTATAAATTTTTATGCTTCTAGTTCTAGCTCTGGTAGTGCTTATGGAATAACTGAAGATGAATGGACAGTTATATGTAAATTAAATGAGATGTTACAAGTTTTTTATGATGCTACTATGTTATTATCTGGTTGTTATTATCCAACTATTACTTTAGCTGCTTTACAAATTTTAAATATTCAAAAAAATTTTACAAAATATCGTATGGATGATATTTTTGGAAGTATAATTTTTGAAATGGAGAGTAAATTTAATAAGTATTTTAGGCCTATTCCTCATATTTTTGGTATTGGTGTTCTTATTGATCCATGCTTGAAGGAAATTGGCCTTCGAAGTTTGTTACAATCATTGTATGGTGGACAGATTATAGACTTAGATGATGGATCCACCCTTACTGCTACTACTCATTATTTAGCTATTAGAAATTATTTTCAAACCTTATATGATGAGTATGCAGCTAGATATGGTGTAGCTACACAACAGTCTTCAGCTTCGGCACCTTCAGCTTCGAGCACAGGTCGAGGTAAAAGTGTAAGTTTTGATAGGTATGCAATGGTAGCTGAACTAACTGGTGGATCTGGAACTTCATCAGGATTAGATGTTTCTGAAATAGATGAATATTTTTCTGCTTCTTTAGTTAGATGTCAAGGAAATGCTTTAGATATTTTGCAATGGTGGAAAGTATATGGATCAGTTTCATATCCTATACTTTCCACCATGGTTCGTGACTTACTATCAGTGCAGGTTTCGACTGTAGCCTCGGAATCCGCTTTCAGCACAGCAGGACGTTTGATCGACGACCACAGGACATGCTTAGATCCGTATACTGTACAAGCGGTGATGTGCTTACAGGATTGGTGGAGATACGAGAAGCGAACACAAGGCATCGAACGGATTGCTATGATTGAAGATAAATTTGAAGAGTTGGGACTAGCAGATAGATATAATGATTAGATAATATTCATAAAATTGTAATTTTGTTTTCTTAGCTTTAAATTTGAATTAAATTATTTCGAAAAAAGTTGCAAATGATAGTGATATGGGTGAGTAGGTGCCAACCTAGTTGGGATGTACTCATCTATTGTGATGCGACGAATTTCGAAATAAATTTATACTTGTAAAGGATTTGTAAAGGATTTACCGATTATTAATAAAGAAGTTATTTTTATCATTTTTTGTACTTGTAATTTATGTCATTTCATTTCAAGCTATTAATTAAATTTATGACATTTTTTATAATAATTTATGGTTTATGGTTTTGTTAAAATTTTTAAAAAAAAATTATAAAAAAAAATCAAACCGGGCCGGCCCGGTGTCCGGCCCGCTCAGGCCCGGGCCCGGCCCGGGCCACCCGGGCCCGGGTCCGGGCTTGGGTTTTGCCCGGCCCGGGCCCGGTTTTCCGGGCCGGGCCGGGCCGGGCCGGCCCGGATGGACAGCCCTAGTGGAGATCTACTATTAGAGAGAGAATATAAATAGGGTTTACAATCACACAAATTAAACCCTCACACAAACTCTCTAATCTCTCACAAAGAGAACGCCAAAAACCCTCTCAAAAGACCGATGTTGGTCTTCACCAAGTACAACCGAAAATCGCTGTTTTCACCTCTGTACGAAGCTCTTGCATGCCGCTTTTATCCCCCTGTTTTGCGCTTGCACCACAAACTAGAAAGAGTGGATGGGTTGGTATTTATAGAAAAACAAAACGCTGCAAATTGATGTGGGTGGCTGTCTCACGCGGAAAGGGATCAGTGGCCCCCACGAAGCCCGAACGCGGAAAGGGATCAGCGGCCCCCACGAATCCAAAACGCGTTCACACTTTCAGCTTTTAACATCAAGCTAAATATCTAGAGTTACCTCTATACATTCTGCTGCATACTACTGACAATTAGCACGATTATTTGATCTGATGAGGATACAAGTACTATTATTACCCCCGTATTTATATTAGTTTCTTTTAGAACTGGGATGTAGAGACTTTTAGTACTATTGTTAAGACTATTGTAACTATATGCATATTTTAGATGGATAAGAGATTCAAATATCTGCTTTATGTGAAATCAAATACCTATCAGATTACCTATCAGACTATTGTACTATTGTTAAGCCAAGAAATCCCCGAAAATTGAGAGAGACAGGTCCTTTGGCAAAGTGAGAAAGTGAGGAATCTTGAGTTATATTTTGATTTAAGGGAAGATATTTGTTCTACTATATTTGTAGCTTTGACAGTGAAACTTTCTTAATGTTCTCCAAAAGATGATTTAGTCATGACTGTTCCAAGCTAAGTAAAGTTTCTGGCTTTGTCCTTTTTTCTTTTCTATCAGGCATTTTGTGATTGTTGATCTGCAAAGGGAAATAATCTTTCTGTAGTTGTCATTAAAGACCCATTCCAAGCCATCTACTATTAGGACCTTCCTTTAGTGCTAACAATAGCTTAATTAACTAGCTGACTAATATGATTTGCCAAATGATTATAGAAAGTATGATTGTTTGCGAGCTATTTCTCTGCCTACATCATTGTGATACACCACTTGCGTATCTGTTAGGGTTTAAACTTAGGGTTTTCTTCTAGAAACCATCTTAAAAATAGGATAATTATATGAAAATCCCCTTTCATTTTTAAGTTATACATAAACTACGTTTAAAGTAGGTTTTGTTGCAATTAACCACCTACTAATTAAAATTTCACTAAAAATAAAAAAATAATCTTAAAAACTCAAGTTCAAGGTATGCGAATCATATTCTTATAAGACCTAAACCGTGAAAAATAGATCTCATACCTTGAATACGAGTTTTCTAAGGGTAATTTTGGATTTTTAATGAAAATTTGATTCGGGGATGGCTGATTGTAACAAAAACCATCTTTAAACCTGGTTTATGTATAAATTGAAAATAAATGATGATTTCAATATAATGAGCTAAGCTCCTATAAACAAGTGAATATGAGCACTTGTCCACCAAACTTTTTATCCTTTCATTATGCTTTGAGATTTGTGTTACACATCAATGCTATCTTTGAAATTTGTGCCTTCATTTGTATCAATGATGTTTGGTTGTTGTTGGTAAAGTTGTGTATTTATGACGCAACTTGGAAAGTTGTTGTCCACCTCATCAATTTTACTTTTATACTTTTCTTTGTTTGTTTTTGATTCCATTGGAATCATAAATTGCTTGTTTGGTTTGTAAATGTAACTTTAATTGTTTGTTTGGAAGGTGTAAAAAGTGGTCCCTACTCAAATGATCATATTGGTTGGAATTATTTTTTATTATTTTTTCCTGACTTCAATGTCAGCTTTCTTCTAAAATCATGTCTTTTTTTATGAAATCACTTTACAAGCCACATCAGCATATGAAATCACTTTACACTATTTTCACAACTACAAACAAACAATTGAAAGTGATGAAAGCTGACATTGGGACCCACTTTTTTACACTTTTCATCCTTTTACATGGTAAAAATATACAACCAAACAGCCCCTTATATGCTAGCACAAATCTCAATACAAAATCAATAGATAAAAAAGTTATGGACAAAGAGCTCATATCCACTTAAGTTTATAGAAGCTTTACTCTCCATATAATTACCCTATTTTACTCTCCATATAATTACCCTATTTTAAGGTGATTTCTAAGGGGAATCTTAAAATTATAACCTCTAGCCATCATCAAATTTTAAGTTTTATATTTTTGGAGCAGCGACAAAGACTTTTAACGTTATGTCTGAGCAAACAAAGGTTCGATTCTCACCCACTACAAATCATGTTTTTATCTGGGTTTCTCATCTTTTATCATATCATGTTTTTTATCGCAGAGAATATTGAACAATTAAGACACTATTATTTTGTACATGGTTTTAATTCATTCCAGTTATATCCAAGCCACCCAGGTTCAGTGCTCACCAACTATAAATCATGTTTTTATTTTGATTTCTCATCTTTTATGGGGTGTTTGGTTTAATTTCTACAAATTATAGGAAATGTTTTTCACCCAAAATATGATTTCTTTGTATTTCTTAAAAAAGTATAGGAAAAGTTTTGAGAAGTCAAAAAAATACCATTTTTTTTTACTTTGCTTGTTTGGTTTAAAAGAAGAAAGTGTCCCATAACTTTATAGAAAATAACAAGATTTCCTATAATTTGTAGAAATTGAACCAAACAGACCCTAAATTTATAGAAAAGTGTTAACTTTATATAATATTGTCAATGTGGTGTCAGATTTCTAGGTGATTTTTGCCCATTTTGAGAGGAAATTGATTTTTGTAAATTTTAGTACTTTTTTGTACTTTAAAAAAATATTTTTGTAAATTTTTTGAACCAAACACAGTTTACGGAAATCTACAGAAATTTTTTAATTATAGAATTACTATTGTTAGACGTTTTGAAAAAACTTTTCTATAAAGTTGTGCAACTAAACACCCCCTAATTGTATCATGTTTTTTTATCTCACAGAATCTTGAACAATTTAGATGCTATTATTTAGTACACAGTTTTAATTCATTCCAATTGTAACATATACTTTATCATGTGATTCATATTCATTTTCAATTTCTCGTCATCCACTAAATAATTGACAATTAGAATAGAGCAGTGATAATAATTAATAAATGAGAAGCCACCAAAGGTCCTCTTTAAGGGCTTAAGATCCTCCTTTAATCATTTCCATTATTAAATATTTATGTGCATAACACAAAAATTCAACTCTTATTACAAGGATCTGACTCACCTCCACATGTGTGCTCAAGAGTACACGTGAGCAACAAGAGGTGTGGAGCCCACTTCACAACATACAAGCTCATGACACGTCAGATTGCAGGTACTAATGGGAGAAGTGGGCCCCAATTTGCACGTCAGCACAGCCGTCCATTACTACATTTGTTTTCTCCATTTAGGGGCCAAAAGCAAACCCCAATTCCTTCTTCTCTTCATTATTTTCCACAGCAAAAGAACTGGAACAGCAGAAGCAACCAGCAAAACGAATTCAAGTAAGTTTCAATGAGTCTGATCTCATGAAATTGCATGTTCCGATGTTTTTTCTTCAATTTAGTTAGAGATCAGCCTGTTGGTTTACTCTTACGATTCAGTAAGTTTTCATTGTTGATCTTATGGGAAGTTTCTTGATGGTATATAATTTGGGTACAGGATCTATGTGGGCATTTTTTGTTATACTTTGCTTTTATGATTAACACAATTTGATTGTATACCATCTTCCATGGATTTCAATGAAGCAAGTCTCTGGTTGGAATTTAATCATTGCTGGGGCAAACAAAATTACCAACATTTTTGTTCATAGTTTTATAGATGAAATATGTTAGATTCTTCACCTCTTAAGATCTTCCTTGTTAGGCTTCGCATTAATTGGTTTGCTTTACTAATTCGGACTCTTCCATATTTTTATGAAATGATATGAATTAAGTAGCCATCTTTCTCTTTAAAGAAATATATAATGCCGCAAAAAGCAATATACAATTACATAATTTATTACCTTATGATTATTGACTTGGACAATAGTTGCCATTGTTTTTAAAATATAAAGAGCAAAATTGGGATGAGGTCTTCATGACGTAGGTAAAATCACATTCATTGTTCGTTCTTTCTGTGGGCCCTAGATTATAGGACTGTTTCCACAAGTGGGTGCATTATATATATATATCGTTCTTGAGAAAGCTAAGAACAAAAGGGATGTGAAATATGATTAATATTTTTGGTCCTTGTCCTTTTATTGGTAGATTACGATTGCTTAACTTCTAATAGAAATAAATAAAGATATATTAGTAATCCCCTGGATTATTCTCGTTATCTTCCTGAATTATTCTCAAGATAATCACACCCTTTCATTGCATAGAGTGGTTTCCACTTTCAAGAGGTGCACACCCTCTTTTATGCTTGTCCTTATAATTAATATATTCTCACAGAAGTTATGATACAATTCATATGTATGTACTAGTTCGCCATCCAATTATTATTATTCAATTCAATTGATGAAGATGATTCCGTTTATTATTTAATCCAATTATTGTTATTTAATTCAATTGATGAAGATGATTCCATTTATTAATATTGTTTAGTATGTACTAGTTCGCCATCCAATTATTATTATTCAATTCAATTGATGAAGATGATTCCGTTTATTATTTAATCCAATTATTGTTATTTAATTCAATTGATGAAGATGATTCCATTTATTAATATTGTTTA
>NC_033796.1:19129720-19155685 GCF_001876935.1 Asparagus officinalis
TTTCTAGCTTTTTTTCTTTACCCTCTCTTTCCTTAGATATTATATCTCAACAAGCTGTCCAATGTCGCCACCAATCTCCATCACAATAAGCCCAAACAAAGAGAGCCACGCTCTGGAGATAACCTCCGATCATTCTATGAACTTTTTGAAAGCATATTTCTAGCTTTTTTTCTTTACCCTCTCTTTCCTTAGATATTATATCTCAACAAGCTGTCCAATGTCGCCACCAATCTCCATCACAATAAGCCCAAACAAAGAGAGCCACGCTCTGGAGATAACCTCCGATCATTCTATGAACTTTTTGAAAGCATAATAATACCAATCCAAATAATTCATCAAATCTTTTTCTTTTCCTAGAATCAGGTACTCCGCGGTAATCATGACCTCCCACCACCCACTCCTCCGATCACGACGTCGAGCTCAAGCAGCAGCCGCCGACGACCAGGCCTCCACCGCCATCCAAGCGCAGGTGGCCAACACGAAGACAACCTCCTGCGGCCCCACGCATCCGTCCTAAATGTGGCAGCTTCGGGCCGCATGCGTCCGCCCCGACCTGCAGCGACAACCAGCTCCGCTACGTCGGCGGCGGGACAGCGCCGCATAGTCAGCGCGTCCACCGCAACTGCACCCTTCTCCAGCCTCCTCTCGCAAAGCTCGCCAAGGTTCACCTCCACAGCCGAACATTCAACCCGTCAAGTACCAAGCTCCCACAACGAAGACCATCGAACAGCGTTCCGCTGATATCCGTCAAAACCCGACGAGGAACGTCGACAACATGAATGGAATGGAGTACGACCGCCTGCTGGCCAACGGAAACTTCCGTTTAATTCTCGAATGCGAGACGTCCGCCTGTTCCTCTTCCCCTCTGACGGGCGGTGAGGCGTTCGGTTGCGATCCTCAGCGGACCGGCGGGTCGAAGAACAGACACGAGCACTGGTTCGTCGACATGCTCAATGGCCGCCCACTGGAACGAGGCAGGTCCGAGGCCTCTTCAATTATGTCGGAGGTCCCCGACTACTTGTTTGGTCTAGACAACAATTCAGATGAACCTATAAAACCGATGAAAACAAATGTATCAGTTTCGGACCCTGGCTCGCCGTCTCCGGCTGTGTCGTCGCCCCACTATTCGCCAGTTGAGAACAAACCGGAAGTCGTTGACAATCCGGTCGTGCCGCAACCTGCTTGGCAGTACGTCGAACAGGTTCCGGCGGTTTATTACGTGCCTGGTCCGGCTCAAGGCGGTAGCTTGCCAGTTAGACCCGTTCAGATGTCGATTCCGTACGTGCAACCTGTGCAGCCGGCGATGCATGGGCAAATTCCGGTCGGATACAGGCCAGTGTACATGCCAGGCGCATATGATTATCCGGTGGGGCCCTCTGGGGGGAGGCTGGAGACGTATGACGCGGCGTCTGGTGGTGGTGGTTTGACGAGGAACAATCCGGCGATGATGCCGGTGTACCGTCAGGCCGGAGAATGACCGGTGATAAGTGGTTCAGATATAAGAATTGCGAGGAATTCTCAGTGACGTTGAGAATTGACTTGAGGTTATGGGTAATGTATGGTCATTATCATCCTGTATCAAGATTTCTTTGTATTGGTTGAATGTAATGTGTGCTTATCATATTCTGAAGAATGTACATGGACATGGACCATGGAGGCTTGCTTGCAATATGCATGTTTATAATTGTGTGTGTTTATTAGATGGCCTACTTCTCGGAATCAGTATGATTTGTTGGATTGATGCGTTTGATGGTGTTCCCATAGTATTGTGTTTCTTGGATTGGAGATATTTAGTTGTTGTTTAATTTTGTGCTGTAAAAATGGGTCTGAACGGCTTTGCAACTGGCTAGATGTGACTTGTATGATCACAGTGATTTCCGAATCTGGTTCAAAGTCAACATCTCTTTTGTTATATTCTCTTTGATGCTTGTATATTGAACCCTGCGACAAGTGTGGGCATGCGTTAGGAGCGAGAGAGGTCAAATACCGTTAATATTAAGATGCAGTACTTTTAAGGCTAACTAGTATAGTGTAAGTGCGATTGCACATAAACACACTTATTTTATATTAATTTACTTATAAAATAGGAAGATAAGTAAGTCATTTAAAGGAAAAGAAAGATTTAAATTATCAGAAAAAAACTTTTGATGGTGTTGATAATAGTGTATTGTAGTGGGTTTTAGTCCCACATTGCTTGGGAGAACAAACCTCACACTCCTCTACTTGTATAAATATATGTGCACACTCAATATTCAATTCAAGGGAAATTTACCCAAGATTCTCTCTCTCTCTCTTACTTTAACATGGTATCAGAGCTAGGGCTATTTCCCTTTCAATAAAATTTTTAACGCTTTTGCGTTCTTTTGCCAAATCTTGGCCTTATTGCTTTGCAGCCGTTTAATGTTTTATTTTTTTTATTTTTATTTTTAATTATTTGGCGTTCATCTGCCAGATATTTTGGCCTTGTCGTTTTGCGGCCTCTTAACGCGTTTCGCGTTCTCGTTTAACCTTCGGGTTCTATTTTAAACCTTCGGGTTTCATTCTAACCTTCGGGTTCTATTTTAAACCTTCGGGTTTCATTCTAACCTTCGGGTTCTATTTTAACGGCATTGTCGTTTCAAGACCGTCTCTCGGTCTCAAATTAACGGCATCGTCGTTTCAAGCCGTCTCTCGGCCTCAAACGAACGACATTAGTAACAGCATCTCGACATCTTAACGTCTCAAGATTGCTGTTATGGCTCCTTCAGAGAAGATTCCCAAACCACCTTTGCCCCTCAATGATCAAAGTGACTGGGCAGGGTGGTCCACCATTGTCACCAATGCCTTGCGTGGCGCTGGTTTGCTTGATCATCTCACCAGTACGGGACCAGTTCCACCGTCCATCAGCACTGTTGCTTCATCCAGTACTATTGCCTCTGGCAGTGGTGATGTCGATCTTCAGACTGCTCGTGCTCTCTATGTCAAGGAGAGTTCAGAGTGGCAATTGCAGGAATTTCGTGTTATGGATTATCTCACTCGCTGTGTTGGCTCTGGTCTCACTGTCGAGATTGGCTCGCTTCCCTCTGCTCAGGCCATGTGGACTCGTCTCACTGAGCGTTTCACTGAGTGCTCGGGTGCACGGGAGGCATATCTTCTGCAACGCATTTCTCTACAACGCAAAGGTAGTTCATCTCTGCAGTCCCATTTTGGACAAATGCAAGCTTTTTGGACAGAGTTACGCTCCATGCTTCCTGGACGTAATTCCACATATGAAGACTGGCTAGCCTGGTACGAACGGCATGAGGTGCATCAATTGTTTCAGTCCCTTCCTGAATATTCAACTATGGCTGATCAACTACTTCACCAGCCTCAATTTCCGACTTTGGCCTCAGTTATGGGAGCTCTCACTGCTTATGAGACCCGGCAGCAGACAGCACGACTCAATTTGTCAACAGACACTCCTACCTCTTCACTCGAGACTGTTTTGTCTGTACCTGTCACTGCTCCTGTTATGAATTATACTTCTCCACAGGCTCCCTCTCCACAGGCTCGATCTAAGCTCTCTTGCAAATATTGTAAGAAGGAAGGACACCGCATTGAGACATGCTTCAAGCTTCATCCTGAGTTACGTTCCTCAGGTACTGGACGTGGTCGGCGACCCCCTCAGTCTCAACCCTCTCGTACACCAGGATTGTTGGCCAATGCTATACCTTCTACTACTTCAGACTCTACTATTCAAGCTATTGAAAGTCTTCGCCGTCAACTTGATGCTTTTCAACATATCACCTCTACATCCGCCGCACAACTCTCTGGTATGCATTTTGCTGGTTCTTCAGCTAATCCTTCAGTCTCTGGTATGAATGATCTCTGGATTTTTGACTCTGGTTGTTCCTTTCATATGACTTGTAATGCCTCACTTTTATCCTCTGTCTTTACTTCATCCTCTCTTCCTCCTATCTACACAGCTGCTGGACAACCATTGTCCATTACTCAGTATGGCTCTATTACCCCACAAAATGATCCATCTGGTCGTCTAACACTTGGTCCCGTCTATGTGGCTCCACAATTGTGCTTGAATTTAATTTCTATTAGCTCTTTATGCATGGCGGGCCTGTTTGTCTCATTTTCTTCTGATACTTGTATTGTGCAGGATCCACAGACGGGCAAGACGGTTGGGGCGGGTCGTAGGAGGCACAAACTGTATTTTCTGGAATATCTTCACCTTCCAGAGTCCATACGTCCACGTTCTCTTGTTGCTTCTCTTTGTTCGTCAAAACCCTCTACCTCGCTTCCTGCCAATTTATGGCATAGACGACTTGGTCATGTGTGTAATAAAAGGCTGGAGAGTCTTATTCAGTCTGGAGTACTTGGTCCTGTATCATCTAGTTCTAGTATTGAGTCATGTGCTGGTTGCAAATTGGCTAAATTCACTGCTTTACCATTTAAAATGAGTACATCTGTATCCACTTCCTTATTTGATTTAGTACATTCTGATATTTGGGGGCCAGCTCCTTTGCCTTCTTCATCTGGCTACTTATATTATGTTAGTTTTATCGACGATTTCTCTCGTTTTACATGGGTTTACCTACTTAAGAATCGCTCTGACGTACTTACTGCTTATCAAGCCTTCACTGCTATGATTTTCACTCAATGGCAATCTCGTATTAAAGTTTTTCGTTCTGATTGTGCCAAAGAGTACCTATCCTCTGCCATGCGCTCTATCATGTCCTCTCATGGGACTATCTTTCAACAGTCATGTCCCTACACTCATGAGCAAAATGGTGTTGCTGAACGCAAACATCGTCATATCCTCGATACTGCCCGATCAATGCTCATTTCTTACTCTGTTCCTCGTCGTTTCTGGGCTGAGGCTATTCTCACCGCGACTCATGCCATTAATATCACTCCATCTAGCTCTCTTTCCGGTGCTACTCCTTATAGTCGTGTTTATACTCATCCTCCCCGTTATGATCTAGTTCGCGTTTTTGGTTGTCGATGTTTTGTTTTTCTGCCATCTCACGAACGTGATAAATTGTCTCCCAGAGCAGTTTCTTGTGTTTATTTAGGAATTAGTTCAGAACATCGAGGTTATCGTTGTTATGATCCCGCAACTCGTCGAGTTCATATATCTCGTCATGTTCAGTTCGAAGAGGATTCTCCATATTATTCTACTTCTGATGACTTTAATTTCCTCCACTCTACCGATCATGCTTCCCCGTCCACTGCATCACCCACTTCTTCACCTCAATTTTCCTTTCGAGATCTCCCTGACATCTCTCCCTCTCCTTCTGTTGACTCTTCCTCACCTGAGTCTTCTCTTACACCATCTAATCCATATCCTGTGGACACAACTCTCACTCCAGAAAATACTGTTGATCTTCATGCACCTGCGCCAGCATCTCCCCCGCCTGAGGTTCCTCTTGCTCTTCGTCGAGGCAAACGCCCACATGTCATGCCTGCCCGGTATGCTTCTGTTACTTCTTATTCACCTATCTTTCATAACTTTCTTGCTGCCATTCATACTATTGTTGAGCCAAAGTCCTTCCAAGAGGCAGTTCAAATTCCAGAGTGGCGACAAGCTATGGCTGAGGAATTTCAAGCATTTCAGCAAACTCATACCTGGGATATTGTTCCCTGTCCTCCTGGGATCTCTCTTGTTGGCAGTAAATGGGTTTATAAGGTCAAGTTTCGTCCTGATGGCACCATTGAACGTCGAAAAGCTCGTTTAGTGGCTAGAGGTTTTACTCAGCAACAAGGTATTGATTATGAGGAGACCTTTGCTCCTGTTGCTCAGATGCCCACTGTGCGTACTCTCCTTGCGGTCGCTGCTGCTCATCGTTGGCCCTTATACCAGATGGATGTCAAAAATGCTTTTCTTCATGGCTCTTTATCAGAGACCGTATATATGCAACCGCCTCCAGGGTCAAATATTCCTCCGGGACATGTATGTCTCCTTCGTCGTGCTGTTTATGGTCTCAAACAGGCACCCCGCGCTTGGTTTGAGTGTTTTCGCGATGTTGTGCTCAAAGCGGGCTTTATAGAAAGTCATCAAGATGCTTCTCTGTTTGTTCGCACTACATCGCGTGGCAGGGTTTTATTACTCATCTATGTAGATGATATGATCATTACAGGTGATGATATGACAGGTATACAATACGCAAAATCTCAGTTGCAACAACAGTTCCACATGAAGGATCTTGGATCTCTTCGGTATTTCCTTGGTCTAGAAATTTCTCAAGGCCCGCGGGGTGTATTACTGTCTCAACAGAAGTATCTCTCAGATATTCTAAATCAAGCTGAGTTAACTGATAATACAACTGTCGATACTCCACTCCAGCAGAATGTCAAACTTTGCTCTACTGACGGTGAGCCTCTATCTGATCCTACCCGATATCGACATCTTGTTGGTCAGTTGGTCTATTTGTGCATCTCTCGACCAGATATCTCTCATGCTGTTGGTATTGTCAGTCAATTTGTTAGTGCCCCACGTTCTGTACACTATGCTGTCTTATTACGGATTCTTCGGTACCTCCGGGGTACTAGCACTCGCTCACTTTTGTTTCCTGCTACATCTAAGTTAGAGCTTTGTGCATATTCTGATGCTGATTGGGCTGGTGATCCAACTACCAGAAAGTCTACCACAGGTTATTGTATATTTCTTGGTGATTCCCTTATTTCCTGGCGAAGTAAGAAACAAGATGTTATTGCTCTTTCCAGTACTGAGGCAGAGTATCGTGCAATGTCCACAACAGCTAAAGAGATTATTCATCTTCGTCGCCTTCTCAGTGATTTTGGTATTTCTGTTACGACTCCTACTCCTCTCTACTGTGATAATAAGAGTGCCATCCAGATTGCTAATAATCCAGTATTTCATGAAAGGACCAAACATATTGAGATCGACGCTCATTTTGTCCGTCACCAAGTTATCAAGGACAAGACAATTCTACTTCCTCATGTTTCATCCGCTGACGAGCTTGCAGATTTCTTCACAAAGGCCTTACCTGTTCATCGGTTCCAGTTTCTTGTACGCAAACTCACTTTGTTTGATCCAACATGAGTTTGAAGGGGGCTGTTGATAATAGTGTATTGTAGTGGGTTTTAGTCCCACATTGCTTGGGAGAACAAACCTCACACTCCTCTACTTGTATAAATATATGTGCACACTCAATATTCAATTAAAGGGAAATTTACCCAAGATTCTCTCTCTCTCTCTTACTTTAACAGATGGAAATTTGTTGGCTGTCATATATAAACCTCAAATTCTCCAGCTTCTCAACAAAATAGTGTAGTAAATTTGAACTTCTTTTGAACAACATGGTCCACTGCGAATTGTTAGGCTTTGTTTTAACATACGGTGGCTCCCACACTTCGACATAGCCCACTGCAAATTGTTGTTCTCTGCAATGACTCATATACTTCAATCTATAATCCACGTACCAGTCCCTTGCTTCGACTTACAAACCCTTATTCGTGGTATCTACTGCTGGCGATGACCATGGTGTGTTGTTCCTTTTACTAACTTTGGTATGTATTTTCATTTAGATGTAGAGGTATGAGGACATTTTCGTATTGCATCAAAGGCATACGAGGAATGTGGAGTGAGCTTCACATTTCTATCAAGCACCATATATATATTGATTCTCCTTCACCAAGGATTTACCGTATTTTGCTATGACTCGTATTGTCTGATAATGAAGAAACTTTTGATGTACAAAGTAGACTTTAGAAAAGTTAGTATATCAGTATATGTAACTTCTCCGCTGTACAAAAACTAATTTCAACCATTATGCAAGCTTTCAAATATATTAATATATTTTAATATTATACCAGCCTAGTTGTACATCATTTCGAAATTCAAACTCTCATAATGTATTATCAATATGTTATCAAAAATAAACCTAGCAAATTAGATCAAATTTCCTCATCTTAATCAAGATCATTGATGAAATCTCCTTAGCTTGGTGGTAAACAACTTCTCCTTGTTCTTGATATACAGTGGACGACGATCATTGTCATGTCTCTAAGGTCAATAATGACCTTGACAACCACAAGTTGGCATCACTCTGAACCTATTCATCATTGAAACGTCCTATAATCAAACATATTACATCTATGACAGAAATCACGTTAACATAGATGAATGTTGACACCATAACACAGACATGTCAAAGATAAATCTAAAAACTTACCGAATCGGCTGTGTATTGATCTTGTTCATGGCGACCTAGTTCTTGGCCATGTCGCCGATCAACCTGTCGGTATTGCTAAATGCTAAATGCTTTGTTATGATCACGTCTTCTTGTTCCCCTTGTCATCGGTGATGATCTCCTCCCGATTGTGAGCAAAATGCAGAAATTATAGTTCACACCTAGCAAAACACGATGATCGTCAAACTTCAGAAATAATTAGCTTTTTAAAGAAGAGTAAACAAATGACGAAAGTTACAGTTGATGATTAATTGATATTGTATTTTAATACACTTATTTGAACTATAGTTGAGATATTTGATTAGTTAATTATAATAACGATTGTGGAGAAGGAATCTGAATCCACTATATATTGCAACTCGGATTTGTTATAAAATTATATAAAAGATGAAGAACATGATAAACATCTAAATCAAAGGCTTTCTTAATTAGAGCTATAGTTGAGATGTTTAATTAGGTATAATCCAGATTGTGAAAAAGAAACCTGAATCCACCATGCATTACAACTTGGATGTGTTGTAAGAACTATATAAAAAGAAGAAAATGTCAACCCTTTAAATCAAAAGCTTTCTTACCCATTTCTCACATTCAATATCTCTCATCTCCAAACTCCTGCAAATCTTTCATGGTCTTTGACTCAAGTTGTGTTGCTAAAATGGCCTCCTCACCTTCCAATCCCTCTTATACCACAAAGTCACAGTAACAATTATATTTGCCTAGAATTAAGAGGTATTTTATTGGGAGGTTATGGGTTGATTAATAAAGAATTTAGGTAACAAATAAATAGAGAGGTTATGAATGTGAGGAGCTTATGAGTGAGTGTATTATCATTACTACTACTTTATATTTTTCTTCAATAATTGATTTTGAGTATGTATATATGTACATGTATGTATTTGTTTTATCATGAATGACACAAAATTACATGGATATCCATAGCAATATAAAGAGCATTTTTACAACTGTACATACAAATTGGGGGGCATTTTCATTAGAAATATTTTAACATCCAACACATTTTAGAATTAAATATTAGATTATTTATTAATTTTTAATAATATCTAGCCACTAATAAAAATGGGCATCCTTGACGGGCTTTTCCGTCAGGGATGCCAAATTTCCCGTCAGGGATACGTATCCTTGACGGCTTCCCGTCAGGGATACGTATCCTTGACGGCTTCCCGTCAGGGATACGTATCCTTGACGGCTTCCCGTCAAGGATACGCCGTTAGAAAAAGTCCCGTCAGGGAAGAAACATCCCTGACGGGCCGCCGTCAGTAATAAGCATTACTGACGGCATCTTCAAATTCTCTTTACTTTTATTGAATTTACTAACATTCAAACATATATCATCATATTTTAATTTAATAGAAGAAATATCTTTATCTAAAACATTAATGCGGATTTTTAAATCATTGCATTCTGATTTTAGATAAACATTCTCATTAGTCAAAATATGATTTTCTTTAAGCAAGGATTTATTTTCCTCTTTCAATTCAATTACTTGAGAATTAGAAATAGTAGAAGAATTAAAATCAGAAATTTCTTCAAGTAATCTTTTATTTTCACCTTTAAGAAAATTATGTGAAGCCTTTAATCTCAAAAATGTTTCATATAATTCATTGAAAGCATCTAATAATTCTTCATTATTGCATACCTCATCTTCTTGTGCCATGAAGCACATGTGAGTGGATTCCTCTTTTTGTTCTTTCATTTTGAATAACTCAAACCTGTGCACAAGAACAGATATTTTAGATTCTTTAACTTTATTTGTACCTTCATGAGTTACCTCAAGTGTATGCCAAATATCGTATGCAGATGTGGCCGTTGACACCCTATTGAACTCATTCTTGTCAAGTGCACAAAATAATGCATTCATTGCTTTTGAATCCAAATTTGCATTATTTCTTTGAGAAGTAGTCCATTCTGCAAAAGGAGTTGTTGGCTTCTCATATTTTGTTTCCACGACGTTCCAAAGTTCGTAGCCAATTGATTGAAGGTAAATCTTCATTCGGCACTTCCAATAGTTGTAGTTCGTGCCATCGAACATTGGAGGACGATTTGTAGAGTGACCTTCCTTGAATTGTGATGTATTTGATGATGCCATCTTTCACCTTGCTCTAATACCAAATGTAGGGTCCTTTTTTGCTTATGTATACCAAGTGTAGGATCGTGACCCTTAAGAATAGAGTGCGCTCTTATAAAAATCTGCGGAAGCTTTACACTTAAACACTAGAGTGTGAGTTTGCAAAGTAGATTATAAATTGCAAAGAAAGAATGGCAATCTCAGAAAATAAACATCACAAACACAAGCATGTATACTAGTTCCACCTCCCCGGTGTACATCCAGTCTCCAAGCAAATCTCGCTTGAGATTTCCACTATGATTTTGAAATCTTACAAAATCAAAAGCAAACCTGACCAATTTGCAAGACCATACAAATTGTAACACCAATTGACAAGACCATGCCAATTGCTACCCAATCTCTAAACCAAGAGATCAACCCTCTCAAACCCGAGAGAAATCCTTTTTGAAGCAAGAACACAATTGATCCTATAAGCCTTAAATGTGTAGTGAAGTGCTGCAGTGGCTTAGGATTCTTTTAACTCTCTGAATATTGCCTATACAATCTCTAAGAATGATTGAAACCAAGGCAATATCAGAAACTCTCTTTTTCTAAACACTTAGCATGAAAATCTGGAAAATTAGAGAGTGAATATGCACAAAATGTTTGATCTTGCAAGTGCAAAACTTGGTTGTTGTTTTCTGATGTTTAAACCTATTTATAGCCTCTGAAATGACATAATTTTAAACCCAATTAACGTCCACAAAACGACTATAAACAGTCACTTATTTAAAACCTGAAATCTGAAAAAACTACATCTGTAGTCGACTACAAGTCATAGTAGTCGACTACACTGAGTCTAAACAGACTCTGTGAAGTCAGAAAATTGCTTAGTAGTCGACTACAAGGCATAGTAGTCGACTACACTGTAAACTCAGATTCTGGAATTTTTCTTTTTAGTATTTTAACTGTAACTTTCTCATCCGATATCAGAATGAGGTGATTTAAGATTTGTTGGAAAGCTCTTGAAGAGACCTACAACTTTAATCTTTTGAGTTTTTTCAGATTCTAATTGTTAGGTGGTGTAAATGAAATGTTTTAAGACTCACTTAATATCTATAAACTCTAATGGCTAACATAGGTGATTTCTATTGTTAACCAATACACTAAGTATGTGTTAGTATGTTCTAACACTATGTGTATACATGTGTGTGAGTGATCAAGGCTTGTACAAATTTCTAAGCAAAGAAAATATAAAATTACATTTAGACAATAAAGTATATCTTATTCTTTGCTTCATTTTGCCTTGAACTCATCTATGTCTTGAGTATCTCTTTGAATATAATTGTTGATATAGCTCTGATACTGTAAAACAAATGTTAGCACATAATACACACAACATATAATATTTGTTATCATCAAAACAAACTAATCTTGGGGTCAAGATTCCTAACATTCTCCCCCTTTTTGTTTTCTTTTCCTGGGTACCTTAATAAAAATATTAAGCACTTTGGTACCCTTTTATATTATATCATTAGGATTAGCCCTTAGGAATCCAAATCCACTTGGAATTTGGTTTCCATTTGTTAACATAAGTGTAATTCTTTGAATTGCAAACTTCATACATATAAGATGAAATATAATCATTCCTATCATGAATATTCAAATTCTTAGGAATCCATATATACTTATTTTGTTTAGCATGAATATTCTTATTATTATTCTTCAAAACATAATCATTCTTTGTAAAATACTTAGGAACAAATCCAATGCCAAAATGATTGTTTGAAGATTTTTGAAATGAGAGCAAATTATTCAAATTCTCTTTACTTTTATTGAATTTACTAACATTCAAACATATATCATCATGTTTTAATTTAATAGAAGAAATATCTTTATCTAAAATATTAATGCGAGTTTTTAAATCATTGCATTCTGATTTTAGATAAACATTCTCATTAGTCAAAATATGATTTTCTTTAAGCAAGGATTTATTTTCCTCTTTCAATTCAATTACTTAAGAATTAGAAATAGTAGAAGAATTAAAATTAGAAATTTCTTCAAGTAATCTTTTATTTTTACCTTTAAGAAAATTATGTGAAGCCTTTAATCTTAAAAATGTTTCATATAATTCATTGAAAGCATCTAAAAGCTCTTCATTGTCACTTACTTCATCTTGTGTCATAAAACACATATGAGCGATTTCTTTTTCTTCGATTTCTTCATCCGAAGACGAATCATCACTATCATCCCATGTAGCCGTCAAAGCCTTCCTTTTCTTGTTGAATTTTGTAGACTTTAACATTGATTTTAGAAGGTGACAATCATTCTTCATATGTCCTGTCTTATTGCAACCATAACAAATAAAATTATTATTAGTATCTTTAACATTACTTGTACCTTCATAAGTTACCTCGAGTGTGTGCCAAATATTATATGCGGATGTGGCCGTTGACACTCTATTGAATTCATTCTTGTCAAGAGCACAAAATAAGACATTCATTGCTTTAGAATCCAAGTTTGCATTGTTCCTTTGAGATGTAGTCCATTCCGTGAAAGGAGTGGTTGGCTTCTCATATTTTATTTCCACAATGCTCCAAAGTTCATAGCCAATTGATTGAAGGTAAATATTCATTCGGCACTTCCAATAGTTATAGTTCAATCCATCGAACATTGGTGGACGATTAGTAGAATGACCTTCTTTGAATTGTGATGTATTTGTTGATGCCATCTTTCACCTTGCTCTGATACTAAATGTAAGGTCCTAATTTTGCTTATGTATACCAAGTGTAGGATCGTGACCCTTAAGAATAGAGTGCGCTCTTATAAAAATCTGCAGAAGCTTTACACTTAAACACTAGAGGGTGAGTTTACAAAGTAGATTATAAATTGCAAAGAAAGAATGATAATCTCAGAAAATGAACATCACAAACACAAGCATGTATACTGGTTCCACCTCCCCGGTGTACATCTAGTCCCCAAGCAAATCCCGCTTGAGATTTCCACTATGATTTTGAAATCTTACAAAATCAAAAGCAAACCTGACCAATTTGTAAGACCATACAAATTGCAACACCAATTAACAAGACCATGCCAATTGCCACCCAATCTCTAAACCAAGAGATCAACCCTCTCACACCCGAGAGAAATCCTTTTTGAAGCAAGAACACAATTGATCCTATAAGCCTTGAATGTGTAGTGAAGTGCTGCAGTGGCTTAGGATTCTTTTAACTCTCTGAATATTGTAAGGTTAAAAGAATCCTAAGCCACTGCAGTACTTCACTACACATTCAAGGCTTATAGGATCAATTGTGTTCTTGCTTCAAAAAGGATTTCTCTCGGGTTTGAGAGGGTTGATCTCTTGGTTTAGAGATTAGGTGGCAATTGGCATGGTCTTGTCAATTGGTGTTGCAATTTGTATGGTCTTGCAAATTGGTCAGGTTTGCTTTTGATTTTGTAAGGTTTCAAAATCATAGTGGAAATCTCAAGCGGGATTTGCTTGGGGAGTGGATGTACACCGGGGAGGTGGAACCAGTATACATGCTTGTGTTTGTGATGTTTATTTTCTGAGATTGCCATTCTTTCTTTGCAATTTATAATCTACTTTGCAAACTCACACTCTAGTGTTTAAGTGTAAAGCTTCCGCAGATTTTTATAAGAGCGCACTCTATTCTTAAGGGTCACGATCCTACACTTGGTATACATAAGCAAAATCAGACCCTACAGTTGGGCGTGGTGGCGCTGGGGCGTCGAACAGGGGAAGGCGGAGCTCGTGGAGGAGAGCTCGACTTGGAGATTTTGGGGGTTATTTATGGACGGGCGAGAGGGGATCCGTGGGAGGGGGGTTGGAGGTTTTTGAGCCGTTGATTTGGAGAAAGTGTGGACGGTCGGATCGGGCTTCTTCCTGCATCGCTGACGGGCTGCCCGTCAGCGATGTTCATGTCCCATCAGTGATGTTTACATTGCTGACGGAATCGAAAAACTTGTGACGGCAACATCTCTGACGGTTAATCCCGTCAGTGATGTAAACATCGCTGACGGCATTGTCCCGTCAGTGATGTTGCCGTCAGCGAAACCTATTTTTCCACTAGTGAGCTTTTACTATAAAATAGATGTATCACAATATACTAAACGTCATACACTATTAATAAATAATTAAGTTGATTTAATAAAATTTGGGGTTATGAGAAGAATTTGAAGGGTTATAGTTTATGTACGCATGCATGTATGTATGTAATTATGTGTGCATATATGTGTTTTGAAGGGCATTTTTAGAAAAAATGTTTTATCACATCTATTTTTAATGGATGTTCATCAACTAATAATATTACCACAAGAGAGAACAAGTTCTATATTATTTGCTTTTGTTGAAAGTTATGTATAATTATCTATTTTATTTTTAATATAAATTTATAATTTTTTGGTACATGACATATAAACTTTTTATCATTTATCTATTTTATAAAACAAATTAATCTCAACAATAAATAAGTCCACGCATTGCACGGATCTAAAACTAGTATTTAACCATATATATGCCCATAGTACATAGAAGGTCATCTGCACACTAGCCTCAGTTTAAAAGACAATTAACATCTACTTAATATTGGTAAGTAGCCATGTGTGTGAGGGTACATTTTATATATTTATACAATTTCCAAAAGAGATTTAGACTTTTAGTAGAGAATCCAGTGCTTAACAAGTAGTTTATCCTAAACCCCAATAGGAGTTCTCCTGTAGAATTGATGATAAACTTTATTTGCTGTATGTAAGAGATTTAGGTTCATGTAAATAATCTCAAATATGATACATGTTGCCGCTTTTAACCATGTGTTGTTTGGTTTACAAGAAATAGAATTGTAGCAAATACTGTACTCTAATTTCTTTTTCTAACATTTTGTTAGCAACAAGTTAGTGAGAAAGAGAATAACTTTGTATTTTTCTTTTTAAAAATAATCCACCACTAACTGCATCCAGTTTGAGAATACAGTTTTCACATTAAAAATATAGATATACCGACATTAGATTCATGGTTAACTTTTACAATAGATGTTGCTTATTATCTTTTTTGCATGCAGCAGTTGTTGCAGTTACAATCGCATCATACTAATCATGATCCCTCAAGCTTTGTTTGATTTGAGTTAAAGTGACAGAAAGGAAAAGAAAATAGGTTCTCAACATTTGCTTAGAAGGAAAGAGAAAATGAAAAGGAAAGCTAGATTACTAAGAGGTAGTTTGGAGAACGTGGGTTGTGATTCGTGAAACGTGGGGAGTTTGGGAAATGGGCTTGGGAGTTTGGAGAACGGGGTGGAGATCAATTGGTTGAAACTGAAAGTTTTTCTTGGAAAAAAGAGGTAGTTTGGAGAACGTGGGTTGTGATTCGTGAAACGTGGGGAGTTTGGGAAATGAGCTTGGGAGTTTGGAGAACAGGGTGGAGATCAATTGGTTGAAACTGAAAGTTTTTCTTGGAAAAAGAGGTAGTTTGGAGAACGTGGGTTGTGATTCGTGAAACGTGGGGAGTTTGGGAAATGGGCTTGGGAGAGAATTTCGGCTGAGTTTATAATTGGTCCAGCATAGATTTACTGTTCATTTTAGCTTTTTTGTTGTTCTTCTTTAGTAATAAAGAAGTAGATTATTATTATTATTTTATTTTAACGCTGAATTCTTCTCCCGCGGGGTCTCTTGCAGAGATTTGTAGATCCAGAGTAAAATAATAGCATGAAAATTTTCAATAGCTCGCCGTGCAAATAAATTGCACAACGTTATGTGGGAAAGTTTAAGCACTTTTTGCTAGGGGTGCATTCGGTCCGTATACAGCACGGATGTGACACTTATTATATTTATATCTGTTTATCCATCACGGATATAGATATAAGTAGGGATATACCTCGGTAAGAAAAACTTATATTTGTATCCACTAAAAATAGATACGGATATGGATATACATGTGGATATATATAAATGGATATGCATGCAGATACAAAATGGAAATAAGAAAACTAGATAATAATATTAGAAGGATTATAGTTCATGTGATACAAAAGAGTTCACTAATATGTTCGTTATATCTAAAAAGCTAAGATTAGACATCTTGATCATTAAAATTAACCTAAAATCCATTAATCTACGTATTAAAACTATTACAACAATATGACCAATATGTATTCGGATATTTAGAATACATATCCGGATATCTTATTACAAAATCACAACGGTAACCATATACTTTCGGTTATAAATTTGAGTAACCATATGAGACTGATATTTCGAGCCATGAAGATGTGGGTGGTTATAAGGAGGTACGGTGTGGTGAACCTCAGGGAGCATATTAGGAGCGATATCTTGATGGCCGAGCGTTTTGAGCAGCTGATGTCGATGGACTAGAGGTTTGAGGTTGTTGTGACTCGACCTTTTTCGCTGGTTTGCTTTCGCCGTAAACCGATCAAGGGAGAGGAACTGACGTTTCGGAGATGAACCGGAGGTTGATTTGAGGCGATTAATTCGGGCGGGCGAGCTTTCGTGGCTCATGCGGTGGTGGGCCGGGAGTTTGTGCTGGGATTTGCGAATGGGACGACGTTGACGGAGATGAGGCACGTAGAGGCGACTTGGAAGTTGACTCAGGAGAAGGCTGAGGGAATTGTTGAAGCTATGAAGTAGGATATTGTTAACTTTTAGTCTCGTGTAAAGCTGTAATTTTTAGAGCAATGTTCGGTAACTTTGAATAAATCCAGTTGGAATATTATAATCCACAAACAGACGGAATCCAAGGAGATTGTAATCTAGAATGTTTTATAAATTTAGTGGTTTATGATTCATTTTTAATAATATAATATTTCACAAGTGAGTGGATTATAACATGTTATTATTGTCAAAATGTCCATAAGAGACATGAGATTGATAGTCACTAGTG
The DNA here is from genome assembly GCF_001876935.1 of Asparagus officinalis. Lineage (NCBI taxonomy): Eukaryota > Viridiplantae > Streptophyta > Magnoliopsida > Asparagales > Asparagaceae > Asparagus > Asparagus officinalis. Next base: position 19,146,882 of record NC_033796.1, read on the forward strand.
AGTTACTGTTATGGTGTACAACTGTTTTTAAATGTATGATCTGATGAGTTGATATCTCGACCAGCCAGACAAGCCGACACGATCTGCCGACTCAGAAGGCAGTGTTAGTCGGTACGAAAATCAGCATTCTAGAGATTCAACACTCCTCGGAGTCGACCTGAAGGACAGCTGAGTCGTCACTCCCCCAGTCGAGTTGGCATCATTCCTCAAAGGCGACTCGAGAGGCGGACTCAGTCGATCCTCTTCATATCAAAAGATCGCTACTCAGCGTTAGCCGACACTCCTCCCGAGGACAACCCAAAATATTACTTCTCAACATTATTTAACCTTTGATGATCATCATTATGTCTCCATCCTCAGCCGTCTGAAGACTCGCCAGCTGCTGGCTTCCAATATCGCTGAAGTGACCTCCCGTCACTCACAAACCGACAAGCTTGGCTGCTGGCTCCTAATATCATTGAAGTGACCTCCCGTCACTCATAAACCGACACATATAGAACAAATGGTGACTCAACCTCCAGTTCACCCCTCACCACCGCCTTACAGTACACTTATAAAGTGACAATCTGTCATTGGCATTCTCTATAAATACAGATGCTATTCGCCATAAAAAAGGGGAGGAGGGGTTCACAAGTTGGCAGGTTCGCAATCTAAACTTTTCTCCTGATCTAAATTTGAGAGATCATCATCTCTAATGCACATAGCATAAGAACACATAGTTCTATTACTTCACTCAAGCTCAAGTTCATTAACTGACTTGATCGTCGGAGGTACCACGGGGGAATCATCGTCCCGCCCTCTCACGACTTCTTCTGTGCAGATCGTAAACTCTAACTTAGTGGCCAGACATAAAGTCGATAAAGGAAGAGATCTCCTTCATCATCCTTCATCACCCCGCAGGCATCCTCTTCTGGATTAATAGTTTGTTTGATATCGAACATTAACAGATACTAAATTAAGTCTTGGATTCTATGAAAACATAAGGGAGATAAATGTCTTTGCATTGGTCGAATCCTATTGCTTATTATCTATTAAAAAATTAAGTTAAAATACTCTAGCTTTTTTTTGGATGGATTATAAGCTAAAATAAGTCACTTGTCAAGTATCTCAAAGTTATTTATAAACCACAAAAATGGATTATAAATTATATTGATCATTTGTCAAACATGCTTATTGTCTATTCATATAAGGGCCTGTTTGGTTCAATAGGGAGTAGGAATAGGATTAGGAATCCTACTTTATTTATGGATTCCAACCTAATCCATAAAATTTTTATAGATAAGATTTAGTTTTATGGAATCCTATTTTTTTGGCATTCTACGTTTGTTTCACCCAAAGGATTAGGAATCTCACTTTTATAGAATTGGTCTAATTCCAAATACCTTGTTTGCTTCCAAAAGACCCCTTTTTTTGGGAATAGATACTGTAGCAACAGCTAGCCTCCTTTACATTTAAAAATCTACTGTAGCAACGGCTAGAAGCAAGAATTATTTCATATTTTTTGCTGGAAATACTGTGGCAACGGATATTTTCAGACTCAAACTGCAGATTTCAAAAATCAAAGTCCGAATACTGTAGCAACGGCTAGTAGAGGGCCATGGAGGCTATAAATTCAGCTTGTGGCCTCACAATTAATCCACAATTAATCCAAGCATTCTCATTTTCAGCATTTATAAAATTTCCATTGTCTTCAATTTGCTGCCCCAACATGACCATTATATCAGAAGATTGCTGGCAGAATTATGAAGTTTATTGCGACTGCCATCTCCGAACACCGATGAAAGTGTGCAAGAATGGTAAAAATAAGGGTAGGTGTTATTGGGGGTGTGCAAAATTCCCAAATAAAGAATGTAATTTTTTCGAATGGGCTGAAGAAAGAGGAGAGTCATCAAGCAACCAAGGAAGCCAATATGTCAAAGAAAATAGTGAGGATGTAATGAAAACTGTTGTTTGAATTGGGTACAAATTCTAATTGATATTGTATGGCTCAGTAATAGATCAACTTGTCATCATTGATTGCCCCACCTATAACTTAAACATGTTTATTACAGATTGCATTATAAGGATGAATTGCCTCGCCTAGACATTGTCAATTCAATGTAGGCTGCAATCTCATCCCCTTTTGCCTCATCTGGATATAATAAACGATGTAAGTTAGATTGCATTCTCAGAAAACGTTGATCATCATCATTGCCACATATCAAGTGCAAGGAAATCCACAGGCAAGGCAAACCAAAACAACAAGTAACCCACAGGCAAGGAAAACCAAAGCAGCAACACAAAATGCAACCACGAGCTACACAAGCTCTTAACAAAAGAGCACCAAACCCCAGCAGCAGCAGTAGCATGAGCTGCACACAAGCTCAAAAGAGGCACAAAGCAAAAAAAACAGGCACAAACCCACCACCAGCAGCAGCATGAGCTGCACACAAGCTCAAAAGAGGCACAAACCAACCAGCAGCAGCAGCATGAGCTGCACAAAGCAAAAAAAAGGCACAAACCAACCAGCAGCAGCATGAGCTGCACAAAGCAAAAAACAGGCACAAACCAACCAGCAGCAGCAGCATGAGCTGTACACAAGCTCAAAACAGGCACAAAACAACCAGCAGCAGCAGCATGAGCTGTACACAAGCTCAAAACAGGCACAAACCAAACAGCAGCAGCATGACTGCACACAAGCTCAAAAGAGGCACAAACCACCAGCAAACAGCAGCATGAGCTGCACCAAAGCTCAAAACAGGCACAAACCAACCAGCAGCAGCAGCATGAGCTGCACAAAGCAAAAAACAGGCACAACCCAACCAGCAGCAGCAGCATGAGCTGTACACAAGCTCAAAACAGGCACAAACCAACCAGCGGCAGCAGCATGAGCTGTACACAAGCTCAAAATAGGCACAAACCAACCAGCAACAGCAGCATGAGCTGCACAAAGCTCAAAACAGGCACAAACCAACCAGCAGCAGCAGCACGAGCTGTACAAAGCAAAAAAAACAGGCACAAATCAACTCACCTGATATCAAAAGACCCCTGGCAAAATTCAAAGAACCCATTGATCATTCCACGACCATACTTACCTGCAACAAAGATTGCAAATATACCAATTCATCAATCTCACAACCCCATAGATGTTCTTCATAATGAAAATACATATTGTAACATTAATAGTTTGCAATTAACACAACAATATCCACCAAAATATAAGCGAAACCCAACAAACTAGCTATCTGGCCAACCTTGGTCGTTAACTAATTTTGTGATGTACCTCTGTTGACCTTCCTTGGATTTTATGAAAAACTGTACCTCTGTTGACCTTCCTTGGATTTTATGAAAAACCTCCTAGCTTCACGTTCATTGTCATATAAATGGTCTAAAACCCTATCGAGGAACTCCTCGGAATATTCAGACCTATGTTCCTTCAACGCTGTAGCCAACTGCTCAGTCCAGTGTATAACGTGTTGATTTCTCATTGACTGAGACATAGACTCAACAAAGGCACATAGCATTTCCTCTTCACGATTAGATTTTCTGGTTTTTTTGTTAGATGATGAAGTCATGTTGTCTTTACTCTTAGTCTTATGTCTAGTGGGTTGTGGTTGGTTAACAGCACCAGAACGTGGTTGGTTACAAGCATCAGACTGTGGTTCAGTTTCACTCTCCTCTAGAATCTCGCAATCATCATCGGGAATAGGTATGAACCTACTAGACGAATCTCGCAATCATCATCGGGAATAGGTATGAACCTACTAGACCCAATGTTAGCGTACACGGGCCTAAAAAAATCATCCTTGGCTTGATCATCACCCATGATAACTTGTAAATTTTTGAAGTGAGGAAGGGGTTTGTTTATGTACGCTTTGTACTTAGAATTGGATTTGTCCTGCAATAATAAATACTTATAAGCAGTGAATCAAATGTATTAAATTGAAGGTGACAAAATTGGATTTGTCCTGCAATAATAAATACTTATAAGCAGTGAATCAAATGTATTAAATTGAAGGTGACAACTTCAAGGCTGAATTTGTTATACCTGGGCCCAAGATTTTAAGGTTTCCTCATCCAATGTAATCATTTTACTTGTTTCATCCCACCCAGCACCACTTATATCAAGGCAAGCTTTCATGTCATTGAATTTGTTCCTCAAACATTTCAAGTGGTTAATGATATGCAGGTGAGTGAAATCAGTCCTGAATTGCATGTTGATTTTCATGGAAGCCATTTTATAAGCTTCAGCCTTGAAGTTCTTGTCTGGCTTCATGCCATCCAATGCTAAATCTGCAAGATAAGGAATAAGCACATCATCGTGCTCTGGAAGCCAAAACTTATTAGCCACGTCTCTTGAGTTCAACCTGGCACACAGAACTTTTTTTTATGGGCTAATCTTTTCCCTCTTTTCAATGGCGAAGTGTGCTCCGCACCATCAACGTCATGAATATCCTTTCCACCTGAATCACCAGTGTTCGGTGAAAATTGATTAGGTCCACTACTTTGAGAACTGGCTGTGGGAAACATCAAACCGTGTGGACTGCCTAACAAGCTCATGTATGACATTGGCGACTGTGCCATCCCACCATAATTACCATCCCATTGTGGGAATGGTGAGAAAGTATGCGGAGGTGAGGTGAATGGCTGTGGTCGAACAGGCATGTAGTTCATGTTAATCCTTGATGTAGGACTTGGCATTGCATTCGAATGAGAAGGCACGCTTTGCTTATCTGCCGGATTGTTAGCCATACCTAATATATTTTGTAAGCATAGCCATATTAACAATAAAGAAATATAAAACAATATGGGATATGTATGTATTTATTAAGGAATATACGAAATGATGATATTTCTAGTTCAAACGACATAACAAAAGAGCAAGTGATAAAAGTAGTAATGGTTTGGTACAAGCAAAGAAACAATAAACAATATCGATGTAAACAGTATTTTAAAATTCACCAAGTTATTACATAGCCATAGGACAAATACCACACTAAAGTATAGTCCATCACATTTGATTCGTCCTCATTTGTCTCTTCCCCAGTATCTTCATCAATTTCAACATTTTCATTTAAAATATCATCATCCGGATCCTCCAAGGCAATAAAGTTGTGCAACACAGTACACGCTAGTACAATGTCCACTTGAGTGGGAAATGGATAATTCGGCTTCCCCGCAAGAATTTTAAACCGATTCTTCAGTATCCCAAATGTGCACTCAATTTTTGATCTTAAAGATGAATGCCTTAAATTGAACAACTCCTTCCTATTCTTTGGTGTCCTACCGGTGTGCTCTTTTAAATGATATCGGACACCGCGATACGGGGATATGAAACCTGGCATTGTGGTGTATCCAGCGTCACATAGGTAATATTTACCTACATTAATTAAACAGTATTTTAAAATCTCAAATATTGCCAAGTATTTAATATATTATTCATAATATGCACAAGTGAGAATGAATACCATCGTAAACTCGGAGACCGTAAGGCTGTGGCCTAGACAGGGCGTCTTGTAATACCCTATAATCATTTGCTGCCCCCTCCCAGCCAGCCAAGACATAAGTAAATAGTTTATTGGGGGTGCAGGCTGCTAAGATGTTTTGGGTGACCCCTTTTCGCCCTCTAAACCGTGCAACTAGGTCACTAGGTAACACCGCGTCGACGTGTGTGCCATCTATCAAACCAATGCAGTCCTATAAAAAATTATAAATTATACATAGTTAAATAAAAAAAAGTTTATTTGGAAAATTGTTAAGTTGTATGTATTTAATTTACCTTAAAGTAAGGAAAATAATTTGAGTTGTTTGCAATCTCCTCGGGAACTTCTTTTGGGGCTTGCTTCATGTACCGATCACGTAATCCATTCATTGCTTGCAAGACTTTATTAAAATACCTGCTAACTGTTTCCCCTGATCTTATGAACTCAATTCTTATTATTCTATTTTTAGTTTTGTGCCCAATAATACTCAGGAATATAGCAAGCTGTTCTTCAACTTGAACGTGTCTCGTATCTTTTAATAAACCATTTGCTTTCATTACTTCAACAAGTTAAAAAAAGGCCCATCGGTCTCATTCTAATATAAGATTGGCAGCTATCTTGATAGCCTTCCAGAACACGTCTGAAGTGAGCCTCTCTACAATATATTTTTCTGATCCTTTCTTGCTTCGAACAATTTGATATTCTCTTGGGCTTAGCACGCATTCTCAAAATACATGTTACCAAAGTGACCACGGCGCAGACAGCTGTATTAGCACACATCCTCTTCAATTCTTCCTCATCTTCCATATTCATCTACAACCGTTTTAAAATTATCATACAGTTACAGCTTAAGATGGCTACTTATTTCTTGTCAAAATTAAGTAGATAATTGATACAAATATTTATTTCTTTTAAAGCAAGAAATCTAATTGAAATGAAAATTATTTTAAATAATGTTGCATTCCATCTCACACAATTATCAACAAGCAAGATAGACCCAAAACAAACAAACTATATGGTTAGATTACTAATAATTTACACGCACACAAAAAAAGGAAATAAAAGAAAAAAAAACAGCAATTTCAGTTATTAAAAGACTGATTTGAAACATATTATGAAATTAATCTCTACACAGATACCCGCATGAAATTAATCTACCTAACAACCTAATTCTTGCACATTTACAAAAAATCCACTACACAGATACTAATCTACCTAACAACCTAATTCTTGCACATTTACAAAAAATCCACTACACAGATACCCGCATGAATTGTTTTACTATAATATTATGAAATTAATCTCTTAAATCATTGAAATTGCTATCAGCCTCTATTTCTCATATGCTTCAAAATTAAAATTAATTCCTCAAATCACTGGAGAAATAAGTCAAAGTAAGAGGGCAAAATTTTTATACCTAGCTGCAGAGGGGGAAAATGCCGAAGTCCAAGCAAAAAACCCACCGAAGTCAAAGAAAACACCGTAGCCAACAATCACACTCCAACCAGAACAAGATCGAGAAGGGATCACCAAGAATCGAAGGCAAGAAACCCACCAACAAGCTCGTGGAAGACAAAGCTAGGGTTTCGAGAAACAGCCCCGACCCCAATTTGAAGAAGACGAAGCGCGGGAGAAGAGGCGCGAAGAAGAGGGCGATGAGGCGGGAGCAGAACAGCGATTCCAGATCTAGGGATCGAATTCGTGAGGATGAGGAATCGGAATCGACGACATAGCTCATTGTCAGAAATCTCGCCCAAATCCGCACCCAAAGCTCGGATTTGGGTTTCTATAAAAAACCGCCACTGTAGCTACTTTAGGGAAATTGTAATCCCAAAATTTTTGCTGAGCCAAACTCCAGAATAGGATTCACAAAGAATCCAAAAATTACCAAATTGCCACTGTCAGACCCCAAATGCTAATCCTATTCTATAAACTGGTGAAACAAACAGCACCTAAGTGTAGGATAGAGGTCCATCATATTCTTAGTTCTAGATAACTGCTATCACCCACTAATCATATCTCCTCACTCTATGACCAATATTATTGATCCACATAACCAATTGTAGCAATTCTTTACAATTACAGATGTAGAGAGTGAACCTCTTTATGTGTGTGCAAAGGGATATTTCTTTGGTTAAAAAAAATAGAATCATGATATCTTTAAAATAAATTTAGAGAAGTTAAAAGCAAATTCAACAAATATTAATGGCTAAAAAGTTTTAAAATTAGCACATGGGTGTCACGTCAGAAAATTAGGATGAAATTTTTCTTTGCTCTTTTTATTTCTTATGTCACTTTTCGCTTAAAATGAATCAGTACTCTATCAAATAACAACTCGTCCTAATTGAGAAAAGAAATGTTAATTTCCTATATGTAATGCAAATGATTTAATTATAATTAAGCCCAACATATTGAAAAATCATGTCCAAATAACGGAATATGAAAAGAAAAGTTTACATGTTGCACACAGGTATGCCAAAAACAAAATAATCTTTCTCTGTCCCTCTTTTCTTCTTTTGAATTGAAGAGCAAACATTATACGGCTAATTCTCCGATAAAGGAATATCCAGCATCATGTAACTAATTTTCTGAATATGGTTCACATTCTCAAATTATATTATAATGTCTCAAATGAAGTTCACAACAGCTAAAATAGGGAAATTGATGATCAAATGAAGAAATTAATCAAGTTTTGGATAAGCGTGAGGTTTTCCAATTTCGCTCTATTCTTTCATTTCCGCCGTAGTGTACTCTTTAAACCTTATGTCCTTGAACAATATGGGCTCGTGACTAGGGCCTTTAGAAGCCTTGCTAATAAGCTCAGAAATGGGCTTGACAATAACATCATAACCTGGCCCATTACCGATGGCTACGGCTATTCTCTCTCTTCTTTTGTTAACCACTGCTCTATGCTCCACGCTCTTAAATTTTCCATTGCTCATGATCTGTGCAAGGAAAGAAACAAAAGTGATTCTCGACATTTAAATGCATCTCACATTATTAATTTAGGCATAAGGGAACTTATGTGAATGCAATTAAGAATAATATAATAATGATTTACTTAGTGAAGAATATAGTCCTTAACATTATAACTGAATAGAAGATTTCATACGCTCTAAAATTTTGGTGATATGTATGATGTTGTAGTTGTAGTTAGATAGTTATGTACTTATTTGACATTCAGAGAGAGATTTTCCGAGATATATAGACTATTTGGCCTTCAAGAAATTCTAGGATTCAAACTAGGGGTGTCCATTTGGGTCCAAGGCTTGATGTCCAGACCGGACTCCGAGCCGAGCCGAGCTCCGGACCCGAGCTGTCGAGCCGGTGCCTGCACCAGAC
>NC_033796.1:19155695-19191782 GCF_001876935.1 Asparagus officinalis
TGCCGGGCCTGGGTAGCCCGGGTCTGCGCCCGAACTCGGCAGGAAAATGGTCCGGGCTAGTGGTCCAACGGTCAGATTCGTGACCGTTTGGCCGGGCTAACCGGCCCGACCACAACGGTAATGGTCACGAATGTGACCGTTGTCGGACAGCTCGGACCCAGCCACAATAATCACGAATGCGACTGTTGTGACCGGGCCGGGCCGAGCCTGCCTGGACCCAGCCCAGTCCGAAAGGCCATAACCGTCAATTTTTAGCTTTTGACCAAAATACCCCAAAATGGTTTAAAACGGCCAAAATTTGAGCGTATTTTGATCATTTGGCTAGGGGGTTGCTTCTATAAATATAGTGAGTTTTTATTGATTTTTCTCATCCAAAACTCATCTACTTCTCTTTAATACTCTCTAATATTTTTTTATTCTCTCTTTTACTCTTTAATTCTTCAATCAAATGGCTTTCTCCTTTGATTATGAAGGGCAAATCCCAACTCCCGATGTTGAAATGAGTCCTAATACTCCTACTACAGGAGCTACAGTTACTTATCCTACTGATATTGATCACGAATCCGGTGGCGATAATTCTGCATCTAGAGCTCCTAAAAGGCCAAGATCCGATGTGTGAAACTTGTTCGAGAAGATAGAAGTCACTAGGGATCAATACGGTGGACTTCTTACCCCAAAATGCTAAGTGTGCATGTGTACGTTGTGCGATCATATTTTCCAAGCGCATCATAAAAGAGGCACCAACCACCTCAAACGCCATTTAGAAAAGCATAACAAAGGTTAGGCAACGCCTCAAGGTGATATTCGACAATCTTTACTCTCCCAATCATCATCCTTCGGTAGTCTCGATAGTTTGAACTATGACGCAATTAAAGCCAGGAAATGTGTCATCAAGTTTATTGTTCTTAAAAACCTTCCTTTTAAATTAGTAGAAGATGATTAATTTAAAGATATGATTACAGATGATTTTTATCCTGTATTTAAAAAAAATCTGTCAATCTTGTTAACGTGATATTTTGAAATATTATCACGAGGAATAAGCAAAAATATTTTTTTTATTTTCATAATTTAAACTGTAAATTTTTTAAACTTCTGATATTTGGATATCTACAGCACAAACTGGTTATTTATGTATCACAACACAATGGATTAATGATAATTGCAAATGTTTAAAAAAATTATTTCTTTTATTGCATTTGAAGATTCACACAGTGGTATTAATATTGTAAATTTAATAATAGAAGAACTTATAAAATTAGAAATTTTAGAAAAAATATTTTTTCTTTCACTAGATAATGCAAGTAATAATAATGTAATTGCAGATCATATCAAATCATTTTTGCTATTGCCATGTCATGGTGATATTTTTTATATTAGATGTACGTGTCATATTTTAAATTTAATTGTTTAAAGTATTTGGTGAAATTCAATCCATGATAGAAAATGTTAGGATAATAGTTTATGCTTATAATACTTCTGAACAAAGACTTAAAAGATGGAAACAATTGTATAAAAGAAAAAAATTAAAAACCTAGATTAATTTTAAAATATGTTGCCCATAGGTGAAATTCTACCTATGCAATGTTAAATGTAGCAATAGAGTATAAAGAAATTCTAAATAATTTTATTGCTTTCTATACTTCTAGTTCTAGCTCTGGTAGTATGTATGAAATAACTGAGGATGAATGGTTAGTTGTATATAGTGTAAAAGAGATGTTACAAGTTTTTTATGATGCTAGTATATGTTATTATCTGGTTGTTATTATCCAACTATTATTTAAGCTGTTTTATAAGTTTTAAATATTAGAACTTTTTTTTAATAATTATCATATGAATAATTATTTTGGAAATATGATTTCTCAAATGGAAAGTAAATTTAATAAGTAGTTTAGGCTTATTCCTATTATTTTTGGTTTGGGGGTTCTTATTGATCAATGTTTGAAGGATGTTGGTCTTTGAAATTTGTTAAATTCTTTGTATGGTAACATGATAATAGACACTGATGACGGCCAAACTATTATTGCTCTTACTCATCATAATACTATTAGAACTTATTTTCAAATATTATATGATGAGTATGCAGCTAGATATAGTGTAAGTACACATCAGTCTACAACTTCTGCTTCTACGAGTTCAAGTCGGGGCAAAGGTAAGAGTTTTGATATTGAATTAATGATAGCTTAGCTAACTGGTGGATTTGGATCATCAATGAAAGTTTCTGAAATTGAACAATATTTAACTACATCTTTAATTAAAATTCAAAATAATAGTTGTAATATTTTGCAATGGTGGAGAGTATATGTAACGGTTTTATATCTTATACTTTCTATCATGGCTCGTGACTTACTAATAGTGTAGCTTTCTAGGGTAGCTTCTGAATCCGCCTTCAGCACATCAGGACGTTTGATCGACGGCCATAGGATATCGCTAGATACGTCTACCGTACAGGCGGTAATGTGCCTACAAGATTAGTGAATGCACGAAAGAGAACTCAAGGCATCGAACGGATGACTAGTATTGAAGATAAACTTGACGAGTTGGCAATATGAGATAGAGATAAAGAGCAGAACTGTAGAAATACTCATTACTTTGTAATTTTTATTTCTTAGCTGAAAATTGTGATAAATTATTTTGGAAAAATTTATAAATAATAGTGATAGAGATGAGTAGGTGCCAACCTAGTTGGGATGTATTCATCTATTGTGATACGACAAACTCCAAAATAAAATTTTCATTGTTAGTGATTATTAATAAAGAATTTATTTTTATCATTTTAATTTTTATTGTTTTTTGTATTTGTAAATTATATAATTACAAATGATTAATGATAGGATTGGTTTTTTATCAAAAATTGACTTAATTTATTGTTATTTACTCTTGAATTTTTTTTAAAAAAATAAATTTTAAGCAAAGATAAAAAAAGAAAAAAAATGATCGGACCGGTCCGATGCTTAGCTCGCTCGGGCCCAGACCCGACCCGGGCCAACTAGGCCTGGGTCATGGGTTTTGCCCGGCCCAAGCCCAGTTTATGGCTGGCTGGGCCGGGCCGGACCGGTCCGGTCCGGTTGAACAGACCTAATTCAAACTACTACAAATTAGTATATTTATAAACTACTACAAATTAGTATATTTATAATTTATTACGAGACTAAACTTAGCTAGCACCCCGATTATAAAGCATGTATTAGCGCATGAATTATGGAGCGAACAAGGATTGGCGCATCTCTCTATGATACTAGCTAACATGTTTTTTACATGATATATATAAATTCAAATTGTTAGTTATGCTTTAAGAATGTTGATGACCTCAATTTTAGAAATCTGCATATGACCAACGATACATTAAGGGGGTGTTTGTTTTGCATCCCAAAATTTATGGATATGGATTTCACCATAGAATTTGAAATCCATAAAATTTTTTACATGTTTTGGGATCTCTAAAATTTTGTTTGTTTCATCAATATTTTAGGATTTAGAATACCAAAATTTGTAATATTTTGTTTGTTTCATCAATATTTTGGGATTTAAAATACTATAAATTATATATTATAATATTATATAATATTTTAATAACATATATTATTATAATATTATATAATATTTTGGGATTTGGAATACTACAGCATGAACAGTGATTATTGGGTCCTTCTATATATATTATATATTATATATATAATATTATATATATATTATATATTATATATATCCTCTGTATTCTGTTTCAGAAAGACATATGTGCACATATTTGCATCTCTATTATACGTTTGTTTTAGGCCATACCTCCAATGCTCGCTCTACGCTGCCAGTCTATTTTCCACAAAACTAATGCATATTGGCTGTTATGTGTTGGTGTTCAGGTGCGTGGGTATGTGTAGGCATCTGTGCATGGATGTGTTGGTGGGTGGGTATACATGTGCAATTAACCCTTTCCAATATTGAACAGTTTAGAGAGTAGAATTCTGATTTGTGTTCTTGGGTCCATCTTGCTTGTTTGTGGCTACATTGCACGATATGTATTGGTATGGCTATTTTGTATTGTTGAATTTGGGCAATGATGATGGTCATATTATGAGAATGCAATCTACAATGTTTTGCTATGTTTAGGTAGGGCAATCTAGGATGAGAATGCAACCTAACATTGTATTTACAATGTTAGGTGAGGCAATCCATTCATGTGATTGCAACCTACATTGCAACATCATTGTTAGATGAGGCAATCCATGTATTCAATTTTAATATCTGTATCTGAGCCCCTACCTTGGTCCTATTATGAGTTTTCTAATGGTTCATTGTCTGAGCCTTGGGTTGGGTGCTTGTCGGATGCGTCCATAGGTGCGGGAGATCTGTGGGTGGTTGTGTGTTTGCATTGGGGGGTGCATGTGGTCGTGTGATTGTGCAGGTGTGCATTTGTATTTGTGTGCGTGCGAGTGTATGCATGAATGTGTGTGCTTGTGGCTGTTATGTGTTGGTGTTCAGGTGCGTGGGTATGTGTAAATTATCTGTGCATGGTTGTGTTGGTGGGTGGGTATACATATGCAATTAACCCTTTCCAATATTGAACAGTTCAGAGAGTAGAATTCTGATTTGGATACAAGTATGCAAATTATCTTGATCTATGCAGGGTAGAGGGGAGCACAAGAAAATTTTCAATAAATATTTGCTCGGAAGCTGTCTTCATGATCAGGGAGTTTAATCTCATATTACTAATTATCTTACTCAGCCTGCTTCAAATCTTCTAATTCACACAGCTCTCTATGTGATGCAACTTTCAGAGGCAGTGTCATTGGTATAGCTAGGTGATAATACCAGGATGCGATGTTTTCTGGGATGGTTAATGTGGTTCGAGGTCTTTGATTATTGTTAAACACGACTATTTCAGATATATCTTGCTAATGTGAATGAAGAAATATGCATGTCATCTATTCTGTACTTGTTTAAGTGGCTTGGTTATCTTGCATCTTATAATTTTACTGAAGAAGTATATATAATTTTCATCTATTCTGCGCTTTGTATGTACGTTTGATTTTTTTCTCCAGTGAATTGTTGTGCGTTGTTTGCTTATGTATAACTGTGCAATTGTATTTGTTTTTGTATGGGAGGTAAGCTCGCCAAAGTTCTTATATTCACCATTTATTATTTTGGTAATCCTAAAACTTGTTTGTTAAATTTATGGATTTCAAATTCTAAAATTTGTAATGCTACAATTTGAGTTTGAAACAAACAAGAATTTACAAATTATAGCATTCCAAATCCCAAAATATTGATGAAACAAACAAAGTTTTAGGAATCCCAAAACCTACCAAAAAATTTATGGATTTCAAATCCCATGTGAAATCCATATCCATAAATTTTGGGATTTGAAACAAACACCCCCTAAGCATTAATACATCAATATCCAACCTACATCCTCTCTCAATTGTAGGATTTCACAAATTCTAAAATATAATAGTTTTTTATTATTTGGGTATTAAATATCCCAAAATTGGTTTTGAAACAAACATTGTTTATGGAATTCTGAAACCCAAAAAACTTGTAATCCACCTTATATCCCCAAAAAAGGTTGAAACAAAAGAGAGGATTTCACAAATCCTAAAAATATATTATTTGTTTATAATTTAGGGATTCAATATCCCAAAATTAATTTTGAAACAAACAAAGTTTATGGAATCTCAAAACTCAAAAAGAGCACTTTTTACATCCCAAAACTTGAAATCCACCTTATATCCCAAAAAAAACAAAACAAACACCCCCTAACCATATTGTGGAAGTCCCTGTTTAGTATAATTAAGTATACCTATTGTATAGAGGGGCACTACAATCACACCATCAACCACACCTCCTCTCCTGCTACAGTGCAGCGGGCCCCGTATGAAATTTTTTAAAAAATTTCATATGGAGCCCACTGCACTGTAGCAGGAGATGAGGTGTGATTGATAATATAATTGATGGTGTGCCTGTATCATTTTCCTATTGTATATTAGAAAAATGGCTTTTTTATTATGTGAAGTTATTTAGATTAGACTAAAACGGACAAAATAATAATGCATAAGTGCATGACTAATGTTATGAAAATAGGAAACACACCCAAAGCTTTACCTCAACGCAGTCCCCGATATTGACCAAATAAGACCCAGCAACATGAGGGACTGGGACCCACTTCCCCCTGTACCGTACCTGCAGCCCCTCCACGTCATTCTCCATCAGTATTGTGATCCCACCACGGTCAGTATGAGCAGAAACTCCCAACGTGAGATCCGGCTGGGGGCATTTTGGGTAATAGTTACAGGCAACAATTTGCGATCCTTCCCCAAATACCCTTTCCATGTAATTTGAGTCCAATCCTAAACCCTCCGAGATTGCCCCTGCTAGTTTCATGGCCAACTTCCACACCTCTTCGAGATAAGTTTTAGTCACTTCCCTTTAAAATGAAAAGAGCAAAGGGTTTTTAACTTTATATGTTTAAACTATCTACATGCCACTAAAATTTAAATCTGAAGTTTAAATGGTGATGCATAAAAAAATTATTAGAGAATCATGAACTATTAGACGGCAGCATTGTTAAAAATATTGAACATTTTTTTTTTGGTGAATGAAAAAAATTTATTCACTACCAAAAATGTGAAAGTTTAGTATACCTCAAGATACTCAGATTAGCACAACGTATCTGAGTAACAAACAAAAAGAAACCTAATGACCCCCTTAACAGAGATTACAATGAAAACTAGCTTCAATTCCACCTTCAGGGCTATTGAGAACAATATACAATATCTCTATTTTAATTTCTTTGATCACATCATCCGCACCTTTGCTTTTCTCTTGAAACAATCTTCTATTCATTTCTCTCCATAAAATGTATACTGTAGTGACCATGACCATTTTCTTAAGTTTTTGAGTTAAACACTTACCTCTCAGACAGGTAGAGAACCAGTGCACACATTGGTTCCAATTATAAGATTTCCATCTACTTCGGAGCCAATCCAACACACCATTCCATACATGGCATGAAAAAGGAAAATCAAAAAACAAGTGATCCCTGGATTCCACCGAAGCAGAGCACAAGCAACATGAGTTAGAGTTTACGATCCCCCACTTCAAAATTCTGTCCTGTGTCAACAATCTATCCTGAATTGCTAGCCAGCATACGCGAAAGAGTGCTTAGGGATATTTAGTCTCTCCCAGATAAGCTTCGACCATGTTACATTACTTGCACTTGGATACAAGCACTTATATAGGGCAGAGAGTTTTATTTTTCCATCCATACTGCAGGAACATATCATATTCTTCAGATTTTTCACCCCACCACAGAAAGAAATAGCTTTTTCTCTTGACTTAAGCAATTGTCTCCACATCCATGAGTCTCCACTTCTTATATTCACATGCCAAATATCACTATTTTTCAAATATGTACCATGGATCCACTTAATCCATAACAACTCCTTGTTTATATGAATATGCCATATACACCTCAAAGCAGATGCATAATTCCAAATAGGAGCAGAGAACAACCTCAATCCTCCCTGTTCCTTCCTTAAACATATTTTCTCCCATGACACAAGAGGAGATCTAAAATTATGAGTTGATTTACCCCATAAAAACCCCTTGCACAATGCATCAACCCTCTGCAGAACCTTACCTGGGAGGACAAAATTGGAGATCCTGAAAGTTTGAATACCCAGTATCACACTTTTGATCACTTGTAATCTACCTGCATATGAGAGGGTTTTATGCTTCTGTCATGTATTGAATTGATCTTCAATCTTTGTAAATAAAAGATTACAATCCAGGTAAGACAATCTCTTGGTTACTAGGGGAACACCCAAATATTTGAAAGGCAGTTCACCCAATTTGAACCCCAACAGGTTGATGATAGAAGACTTTGTTAAATCATCTACACCCCCTAAGAAAATAGAACATTTATCAGGGTTGGCTTCAAGACCTGAAGTATTGCCAAACTCTTGAGCACATTGGTGAAGTTTCTGTATTGAGTAATGATCAGCTTTAGAAAATAAAAGGAGATCATCCGCAAAGACCAAGTGTGAAATTTTGAGCTTCTTACATTTAGGGTGGAATTTGAACATCCAATCATGATATAGAAGATCTAACTTCCTTGAGAGATACTCCAATCCTAGGATGAAGAGATAAGGGGAGAGAGGGTCACCTTGCCTTAAGCCACGTTTACCTTTAAAATAGCCATGGAGGGAATTAAATATTGAACATTTTGTATAAAAAGTTCACGACAAATTTCACAACGATAATATAGAAATGTATAACAACAAAATTGTTTGAAGTGTATCAACGATAATATAGAAATGTATGAAATGTATAACAACAAAATTGTTTGAAGAGTATCAAATGTGATAACTTAAATAATATCCTCATACACGATAGTTTCAGTGAAAAAGTTTGCGATAGTATTCTCTAATAATATTTTACAGTAGCTCACGACAGTGTTTTGAAATCTGCACACCACTCCCCACCCCCCAAAAAAAATCACCGTTTGATATTCAATTTTAGAAGATACATTCAAATGTTACTGTTGCATAAATGTGGGTGTCATTTGTTAGACAAAATACAAGTTTATGTAGTTAAAATTTACCTGTATTCGGAGGGATTAGTAGGCCAAAGCTCACAGGTATTGTTGTTGAAAGGTCGGCCAAAATGTCGAAGATAATCGCGCCAATGACGAGCATGCATCCCTTTGTCGGAACTAAGGTTGGAGCCATATAAAACAGGACATGCTTCATCAGATGAAGAGTAAATCATCTTTTCCTCAAACGGAAGCTCGAAAAATTTTGCGACTAGTTGTAGCATCATCTCCATTAGCGGACTATCCACACCATGGTTTATTGCCTGCCAAATCTCAAAATATCTAACCATAAAATTTTAAGACATCTGATTTAATAGCCACTAAATGTAGAAAATCTATTTTTTTTTAAATTTTAAAAAATGTGTAAGCTAAGGGGCTGTTTGGTTCGCTATTATAAGGGGTGGAAAACTCAGTAAACCCCTCCACGTCAGATTTTTAGCCCTCCACGTCAGCTTTTTTGTTTCCGTCCATTTCTTTGTGCCGCTTTGGTTCGCTCGAATGGAAAAGAAAAAACTCTGCTGAAATCGCCGCCAACTAAGATTTTTTTCCCTTTCCGATTTCCTTCCCCAACCAAGTGAAATTGATGAAAACTCTGCCACGTCAGATTTTTTCCTTCTCTGCTTTGTTTACAAAAGTTTTCCTTTTTTCTATGCGAACCAAAAAAAAAAAAATACATTGGTTTCCCACCATTTTTTATGTGCGAACCAAAGCAAAACAATCTATTTCTTGGAAAAGTTTAAAAAACTCAAAACTTGTGTTTCTTTACATGGAATTACATTTCTCTATATCAAGGAAGCGAACCAAACAGCCCCTAATTGAAAATAATTAAAAAAATTATTTAACACAGCTACTTGTACTTTATGCATTATCTTTTGGGTTTTTCAAACCGTTATCGGGCATTAATGCCTAAGAATGAGAGAAATAGAGAGAGACGAAGGAGAAGAAAGAAAATGAGAGACACAAACATAGGGCCATGCTCACCTTTCCTATATATCTCTCGATCTCCTTATTTAATTTCCATTGTTATAATTATCTTTACGTCAATTCTATTAGAGCATCTCCAACAGCTTCTCCATTTTCTACTTTTGGATAATTTAGTTAGATTTTTGGTCCAACAGATTCTCCATCTCATTCCACAAAATAGGCACTAGTAGAAATACACATATTCTAGACGGAATATTCTAGACGGAATTTTTTCCGTCTAGAATGTATTAAACTAGACGGAAAATTTCCGTCTAGAATATTCCGTCTAGGATAAAACATTCTAGACGGAAATTTCCGTCTAGAATAGTAAAGTAGACGGTTTATTTAATTTTATTTTTTTTTAAAATTAACCAAGTATTCTAGACGGAAATTTCCGTCTAGAATAGTATCCTAGACGGAAAAAATTAACCAAGTATTCTAGACGGAAATTTCCGTCTAGAATAGTATCCTAGACGGAAATTTCCGTCTAGAATACTTAGCCAATTTAAAAAAAATTACCCAATAAACCCGCGAACTTTCCCCCCCAAAAACGCTTAATTCATCCCCAAATTCCAAATTTCAGTAACCCCTCTCTTACTGCTCCCTCCACCGCCTCCACCTCCTCTCCCTCTCCCTCCTCAACCTCACCCCCGACCAATCGCTCCCCCTCTACTCCCTCTCCCTCCACGGCCTCCACCACCTCTCCCGCCTCCTCTCGTCCTCACCGGACCCCCTCCCGAACTCCTACATCCTCTCCTCCGCCCTTAAGTCCTCCCCTCTCCCTATCGTCCGCGCCCTCCACTCGAAGCCTGGCGATTTGGAGAGCGCCACAGCCATGATCACCTGCTCGACGAGTTCATGGACAAGAGGCCTACAGTTCCTCCGGCATCGACATGCTCTCCTCCCTCGACGGCTGCTGACGCTCCCCCTCCACCTCTCGCCTCACACGTTAGGTATCAACACACCCTCTTTGACACCCCCTCTAATTGGGCTGATTAATCTCTTGCTAATTTATTGATTTTGGGAGTTGCAAGCTAACTATTTGATAGAATGCCTCTAAGTAATTCAATTTGATTTCTAGGTTTATGAAATTGTTTCTTTTAGTTGTATTGGAGGAGGGGGTTGGTGTCGTTGTTTGCGGAAAAAGTTGCTGTATTCATTGCTGCATTCATTACAACTTCAATCGTTACAATGAAATAAAAAGGTAGCCTTTTTATAAGACCGGTACACAATGAAAACAAAATAAATACAACTCTTTTCAAACAAACGCAAGATCTGTTTGTCATCTCTTGCTTGCGTGGGTCTTTGGCCTGTGACGGGGATGTTGATATCCGTGGACCACCGGGGCACTCAGATCTGGTCCGAGAAAATCGGGCAGAGCTTCGTCTATCCGCGGAGGGATTTAGAAACTTCTGATCCCGAAAAATCGGACAGAGCTTCGTCGATCCGCGGGGGATATCCGCGTGAGATCTAGAAGCTATAAGCGTATACCTCGGCTAAAACGAGGTAATAGCTCTTCTTAGTATCAACGCTAAGGCCAATACTAAGGATCTGACGGGCGTTACTCGTATCGGCTAACCTTTTATTAGTGATTGGATCTATTATATAATAGAACTCTTCCATACAAACATATGACAGGGAACTGCTACATGCAGTTTCCATTTTAATTTTCATCCCGTGTTTCAGCAATTCTCTTTGTCAATTGTTGGGCTTCCTCGCCAAATGTACACTTGGCAGTGGCGTGAATAGCTTTGATCAGTAGATTGAGGAGGTTAGAAGTAGACTTGCATATGTTAGCATTGGCACCATAGAGTACTCTTTGGAGTATTGAGGAACAGTTTATACTCTTGTACTCTTTGGAGTATTGAGGAACAGTTTATACTCTTGTACTCTTTGGAGTATTGAGGAACAGTTTATACTCTTGTACTCTTTGGAGTATTGAGGAACAGTTTATACTCTTGTACTCTTTGGAGTATTGAGGAACAGTTTATACTCTTGTACTCTTTGGAGTATTGAGGAACAGTTTATACTCTTGTACTCTTTGGAGTATTGAGGAACAGTTTATACTCTTGTACTCTTTGGAGTATTGAGGAACAGTTTATACTCTTGTACTCTTTGGAGTATTGAGGAACAGTTTATACTCTTGTACTCTTTGGAGTATTGAGGAACAGTTTATACTCTTGTACTCTTTGGAGTATTGAGGAACAGTTTATACTCTTGTACTCTTTGGAGTATTGAGGAACAGTTTATACTCTTGTACTCTTTGGAGTATTGAGGAACAGTTTATACTCTTGTACTCTTTGGAGTATTGAGGAACAGTTTATACTCTTGTACTCTTTGGAGTATTGAGGAACAGTTTATACTCTTGTACTCTTTGGAGTATTGAGGAACAGTTTATACTCTTGTACTCTTTGGAGTATTGAGGAACAGTTTATACTCTTGTACTCTTTGGAGTATTGAGGAACAGTTTATACTCTTGTACTCTTTGGAGTATTGAGGAACAGTTTATACTCTTGTACTCTTTGGAGTATTGAGGAACAGTTTATACTCTTGTACTCTTTGGAGTATTGAGGAACAGTTTATACTCTTGTACTCTTTGGAGTATTGAGGAACAGTTTATACTCTTGTACTCTTTGGAGTATTGAGGAACAGTTTATACTCTTGTACTCTTTGGAGTATTGAGGAACAGTTTATACTCTTGTACTCTTTGGAGTATTGAGGAACAGTTTATACTCTTGTACTCTTTGGAGTATTGAGGAACAGTTTATACTCTTGTACTCTTTGGAGTATTGAGGAACAGTTTATACTCTTGTACTCTTTGGAGTATTGAGGAACAGTTTATACTCTTGTACTCTTTGGAGTATTGAGGAACAGTTTATACTCTTGTACTCTTTGGAGTATTGAGGAACAGTTTATACTCTTGTACTCTTTGGAGTATTGAGGAACAGTTTATACTCTTGTACTCTTTGGAGTATTGAGGAACAGTTTATACTCTTGTACTCTTTGGAGTATTGAGGAACAGTTTATACTCTTGTACTCTTTGGAGTATTGAGGAACAGTTTATACTCTTGTACTCTTTGGAGTATTGAGGAACAGTTTATACTCTTGTACTCTTTGGAGTATTGAGGAACAGTTTATACTCTTGTACTCTTTGGAGTATTGAGGAACAGTTTATACTCTTGTACTCTTTGGAGTATTGAGGAACAGTTTATACTCTTGTACTCTTTGGAGTATTGAGGAACAGTTTATACTCTTGTACTCTTTGGAGTATTGAGGAACAGTTTATACTCTTGTACTCTTTGGAGTATTGAGGAACAGTTTATACTCTTGTACTCTTTGGAGTATTGAGGAACAGTTTATACTCTTGTACTCTTTGGAGTATTGAGGAACAGTTTATACTCTTGTACTCTTTGGAGTATTGAGGAACAGTTTATACTCTTGTACTCTTTGGAGTATTGAGGAACAGTTTATACTCTTGTACTCTTTGGAGTATTGAGGAACAGTTTATACTCTTGTACTCTTTGGAGTATTGAGGAACAGTTTATACTCTTGTACTCTTTGGAGTATTGAGGAACAGTTTATACTCTTGTACTCTTTGGAGTATTGAGGAACAGTTTATACTCTTGTACTCTTTGGAGTATTGAGGAACAGTTTATACTCTTGTACTCTTTGGAGTATTGAGGAACAGTTTATACTCTTGTACTCTTTGGAGTATTGAGGAACAGTTTATACTCTTGTACTCTTTGGAGTATTGAGGAACAGTTTATACTCTTGTACTCTTTGGAGTATTGAGGAACAGTTTATACTCTTGTACTCTTTGGAGTATTGAGGAACAGTTTATACTCTTGTACTCTTTGGAGTATTGAGGAACAGTTTATACTCTTGTACTCTTTGGAGTATTGAGGAACAGTTTATACTCTTGTACTCTTTGGAGTATTGAGGAACAGTTTATACTCTTGTACTCTTTGGAGTATTGAGGAACAGTTTATACTCTTGTACTCTTTGGAGTATTGAGGAACAGTTTATACTCTTGTACTCTTTGGAGTATTGAGGAACAGTTTATACTCTTGTACTCTTTGGAGTATTGAGGAACAGTTTATACTCTTGTACTCTTTGGAGTATTGAGGAACAGTTTATACTCTTGTACTCTTTGGAGTATTGAGGAACAGTTTATACTCTTGTACTCTTTGGAGTATTGAGGAACAGTTTATACTCTTGTACTCTTTGGAGTATTGAGGAACAGTTTATACTCTTGTACTCTTTGGAGTATTGAGGAACAGTTTATACTCTTGTACTCTTTGGAGTATTGAGGAACAGTTTATACTCTTGTACTCTTTGGAGTATTGAGGAACAGTTTATACTCTTGTACTCTTTGGAGTATTGAGGAACAGTTTATACTCTTGTACTCTTTGGAGTATTGAGGAACAGTTTATACTCTTGTACTCTTTGGAGTATTGAGGAACAGTTTATACTCTTGTACTCTTTGGAGTATTGAGGAACAGTTTATACTCTTGTACTCTTTGGAGTATTGAGGAACAGTTTATACTCTTGTACTCTTTGGAGTATTGAGGAACAGTTTATACTCTTGTACTCTTTGGAGTATTGAGGAACAGTTTATACTCTTGTACTCTTTGGAGTATTGAGGAACAGTTTATACTCTTGTACTCTTTGGAGTATTGAGGAACAGTTTATACTCTTGTACTCTTTGGAGTATTGAGGAACAGTTTATACTCTTGTACTCTTTGGAGTATTGAGGAACAGTTTATACTCTTGTACTCTTTGGAGTCTTGCCGTTTTCAATCGGCTTACCCTAGCGTTATAACGCCGGCTTCAACCAAGGTCTGAATGTTATTCTTGAGTGCAAAGCATTCCTTGGTGGGGTGGAGGATCCTTCTGTGGTACTCGCAGTACGTTGGATCCGCAGAATCGCCATCTTCCTCTTGATGCGTGATGGGCGGGAGTTTGATTTTGTTGTTTTCGAGAAGGGTCTCGAAAATAGCTGGAACGTCTTCGTCTTTGAACGAGTACTCGTTTTGGAGCTCCTCGTCTGAATTCTCCTGTTGTTCCCAGGACTGCTGTTGTGACGTTTGATCATCGTCAATAACCGTTGCAGGTACGTCCTCTTCATCATGAGGTACGAGATCCGAATCCGGAGGATTAACCATCGGTTGGTTTCTCTCGATCTTCCGCCTTCTGATGAAGCGTTCAGCTTGTTCTCCTCGAGCCTTCAACTCTTTCCAGGTATTGAGCGGCTCTATTCCCATCACGTCCAAGATGTCAATGGACAAGTTGTTCTGACAAGTCTGCAAGAGGAATTCCTCCGTGACGGGATCCCTGCAGTTCATTGCCTGATTGCGGAAGCGCTTGATGAAGGTATCCACCGACTCTCCGCCTTTTTGTTTCTCGTCGAAGAGTGTCCTGATCGACACCTCGGTGTCATCATCGAAGAAATGGGCGAGAAACATGCCTTCCAAGTCCTCCCAGCTGTTGATGCTTCCGGGCTTGAGACGGCGGTACCAATCGAAGGCAGGCCCGCGAAGGGTGCCAACGAATGACCGAACCATCAAAGGCTCGTTGCCCGAGATTACTCCCAAGTGAGACTTGAAGTAGATCAGATGTTGAGTGGGCGAGCCCTTTCCGTTGAACGGCGTGAAGTTGATCAGGTTGAACTTCGCCGGATACGGGATCGAATCCCACTTTCTCGGGTAAGGACACGGAATGCCGGTCCTCTTCACCTCCAGGGCATCGATTTTTCTTTCGAGCTCCTTCATCTTTTCGGCCTGAGTTGTATCCTGTTTTGGACAATCGTCGAGAGGAATGATACGGCCACCCCTAGTGTTATCATCACTGGTGGGTCCACCCCCGGCATTGTTATTTTTAGTGGGGCCACCCCCAGTATTCTTGGGCGGTGCATCGGCCATGACGATTTCAACCACCTCCGGATCGCTGTCGACTGCGGCGTTCTGGGTGCGACGGCTGGATTCCACTAGCTGGTTTGACAAAGCTCGTATTCGTTGATCGTGCATTTGTCTCATCTCTTGCATAGCCATTTCCATTTCGAACTTGAAGATTTCCTTCTGCTTAGCCAGCCAGGGCCTCTTCTCTTTGGAGTATTGAGGAACAGTTTATACTCTTGTACTCTTTGGAGTATTGAGGAACAGTTTATACTCTTGTACTCTTTGGAGTATTGAGGAACAGTTTATACTCTTGTACTCTTTGGAGTATTGAGGAACAGTTTATACTCTTGTACTCTTTGGAGTATTGAGGAACAGTTTATACTCTTGTACTCTTTGGAGTATTGAGGAACAGTTTATACTCTTGTACTCTTTGGAGTATTGAGGAACAGTTTATACTCTTGTACTCTTTGGAGTATTGAGGAACAGTTTATACTCTTGTACTCTTTGGAGTATTGAGGAACAGTTTATACTCTTGTACTCTTTGGAGTATTGAGGAACAGTTTATACTCTTGTACTCTTTGGAGTATTGAGGAACAGTTTATACTCTTGTACTCTTTGGAGTATTGAGGAACAGTTTATACTCTTGTACTCTTTGGAGTATTGAGGAACAGTTTATACTCTTGTACTCTTTGGAGTATTGAGGAACAGTTTATACTCTTGTACTCTTTGGAGTATTGAGGAACAGTTTATACTCTTGTACTCTTTGGAGTATTGAGGAACAGTTTATACTCTTGTACTCTTTGGAGTATTGAGGAACAGTTTATACTCTTGTACTCTTTGGAGTATTGAGGAACAGTTTATACTCTTGTACTCTTTGGAGTATTGAGGAACAGTTTATACTCTTGTACTCTTTGGAGTATTGAGGAACAGTTTATACTCTTGTACTCTTTGGAGTATTGAGGAACAGTTTATACTCTTGTACTCTTTGGAGTATTGAGGAACAGTTTATACTCTTGTACTCTTTGGAGTATTGAGGAACAGTTTATACTCTTGTACTCTTTGGAGTATTGAGGAACAGTTTATACTCTTGTACTCTTTGGAGTATTGAGGAACAGTTTATACTCTTGTACTCTTTGGAGTATTGAGGAACAGTTTATACTCTTGTACTCTTTGGAGTATTGAGGAACAGTTTATACTCTTGTACTCTTTGGAGTATTGAGGAACAGTTTATACTCTTGTACTCTTTGGAGTATTGAGGAACAGTTTATACTCTTGTACTCTTTGGAGTATTGAGGAACAGTTTATACTCTTGTACTCTTTGGAGTATTGAGGAACAGTTTATACTCTTGTACTCTTTGGAGTATTGAGGAACAGTTTATACTCTTGTACTCTTTGGAGTATTGAGGAACAGTTTATACTCTTGTACTCTTTGGAGTATTGAGGAACAGTTTATACTCTTGTACTCTTTGGAGTATTGAGGAACAGTTTATACTCTTGTACTCTTTGGAGTATTGAGGAACAGTTTATACTCTTGTACTCTTTGGAGTATTGAGGAACAGTTTATACTCTTGTACTCTTTGGAGTATTGAGGAACAGTTTATACTCTTGTACTCTTTGGAGTATTGAGGAACAGTTTATACTCTTGTACTCTTTGGAGTATTGAGGAACAGTTTATACTCTTGTACTCTTTGGAGTATTGAGGAACAGTTTATACTCTTGTACTCTTTGGAGTATTGAGGAACAGTTTATACTCTTGTACTCTTTGGAGTATTGAGGAACAGTTTATACTCTTGTACTCTTTGGAGTATTGAGGAACAGTTTATACTCTTGTACTCTTTGGAGTATTGAGGAACAGTTTATACTCTTGTACTCTTTGGAGTATTGAGGAACAGTTTATACTCTTGTACTCTTTGGAGTATTGAGGAACAGTTTATACTCTTGTACTCTTTGGAGTATTGAGGAACAGTTTATACTCTTGTACTCTTTGGAGTATTGAGGAACAGTTTATACTCTTGTACTCTTTGGAGTATTGAGGAACAGTTTATACTCTTGTACTCTTTGGAGTATTGAGGAACAGTTTATACTCTTGTACTCTTTGGAGTATTGAGGAACAGTTTATACTCTTGTACTCTTTGGAGTATTGAGGAACAGTTTATACTCTTGTACTCTTTGGAGTATTGAGGAACAGTTTATACTCTTGTACTCTTTGGAGTATTGAGGAACAGTTTATACTCTTGTACTCTTTGGAGTATTGAGGAACAGTTTATACTCTTGTACTCTTTGGAGTATTGAGGAACAGTTTATACTCTTGTACTCTTTGGAGTATTGAGGAACAGTTTATACTCTTGTACTCTTTGGAGTATTGAGGAACAGTTTATACTCTTGTACTCTTTGGAGTATTGAGGAACAGTTTATACTCTTGTACTCTTTGGAGTATTGAGGAACAGTTTATACTCTTGTACTCTTTGGAGTATTGAGGAACAGTTTATACTCTTGTACTCTTTGGAGTATTGAGGAACAGTTTATACTCTTGTACTCTTTGGAGTATTGAGGAACAGTTTATACTCTTGTACTCTTTGGAGTATTGAGGAACAGTTTATACTCTTGTACTCTTTGGAGTATTGAGGAACAGTTTATACTCTTGTACTCTTTGGAGTATTGAGGAACAGTTTATACTCTTGTACTCTTTGGAGTATTGAGGAACAGTTTATACTCTTGTACTCTTTGGAGTATTGAGGAACAGTTTATACTCTTGTACTCTTTGGAGTATTGAGGAACAGTTTATACTCTTGTACTCTTTGGAGTATTGAGGAACAGTTTATACTCTTGTACTCTTTGGAGTATTGAGGAACAGTTTATACTCTTGTACTCTTTGGAGTATTGAGGAACAGTTTATACTCTTGTACTCTTTGGAGTATTGAGGAACAGTTTATACTCTTGTACTCTTTGGAGTATTGAGGAACAGTTTATACTCTTGTACTCTTTGGAGTATTGAGGAACAGTTTATACTCTTGTACTCTTTGGAGTATTGAGGAACAGTTTATACTCTTGTACTCTTTGGAGTATTGAGGAACAGTTTATACTCTTGTACTCTTTGGAGTATTGAGGAACAGTTTATACTCTTGTACTCTTTGGAGTATTGAGGAACAGTTTATACTCTTGTACTCTTTGGAGTATTGAGGAACAGTTTATACTCTTGTACTCTTTGGAGTATTGAGGAACAGTTTATACTCTTGTACTCTTTGGAGTATTGAGGAACAGTTTATACTCTTGTACTCTTTGGAGTATTGAGGAACAGTTTATACTCTTGTACTCTTTGGAGTATTGAGGAACAGTTTATACTCTTGTACTCTTTGGAGTATTGAGGAACAGTTTATACTCTTGTACTCTTTGGAGTATTGAGGAACAGTTTATACTCTTGTACTCTTTGGAGTATTGAGGAACAGTTTATACTCTTGTACTCTTTGGAGTATTGAGGAACAGTTTATACTCTTGTACTCTTTGGAGTATTGAGGAACAGTTTATACTCTTGTACTCTTTGGAGTATTGAGGAACAGTTTATACTCTTGTACTCTTTGGAGTTTTGCCGTTTTCAATTGGCTTACCCTAGCGTTATAACGCCGGCATCAACCAAGGTCTGGATGTTATTCTTGAGAGCAAAGCATTCCTTGGTGGGGTGGAGGATCCTTCTGTGGTACTCGCAGTACGTTGGATCCGCAGAATCGCCATCTTCCTCTTGATGCGTGATGGGCGGGAGTTTGATTTTGTTGTTTTCGAGAAGGGTCTCGAAAATAGCTGGAACGTCTTCGTCTTTGAACGAGTACTCGTTTTGGAGCTCCTCGTCTGAATTCTCCTGTTGTTCCCAGGACTGCTGTTGTGACGTTTGATCATCGTCAATAACTGCTGCAGGTACGTCCTCTTCATCATGAGGTACGAGATCCGAATCCGGAGGATTAACCATCGGTTGGTTTCTCTCGATCTTCCGCCTTCTGATGAAGCGTTCAGCTTGTTCTCCTCGAGCCTTCAACTCTTTCCAGGTATTGAGCGGCTCTATTCCCATCACGTCCAAGATGTCAATGGACAAGTTGTTCTGACAAGTCTGCAAGAGGAATTCCTCCGTGACGGGATCCCTGCAGTTCATTGCCTGATTGCGGAAGCGTTTGATGAAGGTATCCACCGACTCTCCGCCTTTTTGTTTCTCGTCGAAGAGTGTCCTGATCGACACCTCGGTGTCATCATCGAAGAAATGGGCGAGAAACATGCCTTCCAAGTCCTCCCAGCTGTTGATGCTTCCGGGCTTGAGACGGCGGTACCAATCGAAGGCAGGCCCGCGAAGGGTGCCAACGAATGACCGAACCATCAAAGGCTCGTTGCCCGAGATTACTCCCAAGTGAGACTTGAAGTAGATCAGATGTTGAGTGGGCGAGCCCTTTCCGTTGAACGGCGTGAAGTTGATCAGGTTGAACTTCGCCGGATACGGGATCGAATCCCACTTTCTCGGGTAAGGACACGGAATGCCGGTCCTCTTCACCTCCCGAACAGACATCAGGGCTTCGATTTTTCTTTCGAGCTCCTTTATCTTTTCGGCCTCACCCATATCCTGTTTTGGATAAGTTTCGAGAGGAATCATACGGCCACCCCCAGTGTTGTCACTACTGGTGGGTCCACCCCCAGCGCTATCATCACTGGTGGGTCCACCCCCAGCGCTGTTAATTTTAGTGGGGCCACCCCCAGTATTCTTGGGTGGTGCGTTGGCCATGACGATTTCGACCACCTCCGGCTCGCTGTTGACTGCAGCGTTCTGGGTGCGATGGTTGGACTCGACTAGCCTGTTCGACAGAGCTCGGATTCGTTGGTCGTGCATTTGTCTCATCTCTTGCATAGCCACTTCCATTTCAAACTTGAAGATTTCCTTCTGCTTAGTCAGGGCCTCTTCAATGATTTTGGCTATCTGATCTGTATTGACCATGAGCACCTCTCGAGCTTGCCCTATGCTAGACGTTGTGTCGTCAGAAGCGAGAGCGGAATAGGAATCCGAGAGTTCATCATCGGAATGTACTCCCTCATGGATCCCACAGTAATTGTCATATCTGACGGCTTCTAGCTGAAGCTGAGCTGTTCCCGAATTGACCCTGCTTCCTGGAGAGGAATTAGGGTCGGAATCACTTGAAATGATTGGGGATTTTCCCTTGTTGACCATGTTGATAGTCACTTCTAGGGGTTCATCATCTCGAGCAATCGATCCTCTTTGGTGGGAACGCCTTGATTTGGGCTTTGTCGTTCCATCGGAGATTCCCTCGAATATCGAGACCCTCTGTGGAGCGGTCTTGGGGCAGCTACAGGCTGATAATACTGCCCTGATAATTTTGGTACACGGACAGTGAGAATCCGCTTCCCGGGTGTTTCTCTTTCGAGATTCATCCGCACCCCCAGCCCGATAGTACAACTCATCGACGTTGCCGTCGGAGTAACCTATCGGCTGCTCACATGGGTTCTCAGGTATAACGCGTTCGTTTGTCGGACGCGTCTTCTTCTGAGTAATCATTGCCTTGTTGGCCTCCGCAAGAGTCGCACGTTTGGAATCACTCCTTTGTGAGGGTGAAACCTTAACGGGCTCTTGGTCCTTTGCACGCACCGCCGAGCTGGTTGTTGCAGAGATCGATTTGTTAGGAGGTCGTGTACGACCCCCAGTCTGGGTGTTGGCTTGAAGCTCCTTCAGCGATCCCCAGCTTCCCTTGACAAGCGTTTTTCCTCGATTCTCGGGTAGAGCATCGATACGGTTGTTCAGAGGATTCCTAGACTTGGGGAAATCCACGCTGCGGTGGGGCTTTACCGAAGGTTCGGGACCTGAAATGGACGAAGGTTGGAGAGCAATATTACCTGCTTTTACCTTAGGCGTCGATTTGGCCTTCGGCATCCAAACTCGTTCGGATTTCGGCGATCTCTTAACTGCCTCTCCCTTTAGCATTTCTCGTGCTTTTTGGACTAGGGCTCGGGCATGCGCACGCAAGGCGCGACGCTTCTGGATTCGCTCCTCGAGAGTAGAACGGGTTCTTTTGACTTGAACCCATTTGTTCGTTTCTTCTTCGGAGGAGGGGCTGGTTGTTTGCCGTGGTTGCTCCTGGCGTTGCCTGGATTTTAGATCTACGTTATAGCGGATCCCATCCATCGGCTCCAAAGCTTCGGCCAGCTGTCGAGCAAGACGTTGACGCTGTCTTTGTCGTGCTCTCTTTGATAATGCCGGAGCGTCTTCAGAAGTCATCTCCTCGGCGGAAGAGGAATCCGGATCTGCGATCTCGACCAGGTTGGACGACGTGGGGACGTCGCGTGGTGCAAGTGCAGAGGCGGCAACGGGGTCTTGGATTTTTGAACCGAAGGACCTGCAATCATTTATGAAAGAGGTTACCTTTCTGTACCCGTTTGGAGAGGCGGATCTGGAGGAGGAGGAAGAGAGGCCTTCTTTGAACCGTTGTTGATCGAGCTCGTGTTCTTCATTCACCCCGATCTTGAGTGCTGGTTGCGTCACGACGGCGTCGGTTGCGATGCCGTTGGCTCCCACTGTGGTCGCCAGTCTGTTTGCGGAAAAAGTTGCTGTATTCATTGCTGCATTCATTACAACTTCAATCGTTACAATGAAATAAAAAGATAGCCTTTTTATAAGACCGGTACACAATGAAAACAAAATAAATACAACTCTTTTCAAACAAACGCAAGATCTGTTTGTCATCTCTTGCTTGCGTGGGTCTTTTGCCTGTGACGGGGATGTTGATATCCGTGGACCACCGGGGCACTCAGATCTGGTCCGGATAAATCGGACAGAGTTTCGTTGATCCGCGTGAGATCTAGAAACTTTCTGATCCGGATAAATCGGACAGAGCTTCGTCTATCCGCGGAGGGATATAGAAGCAGAGCTTCGTCGATCCGCGTGAGATCTAGAAGCTATAAGCGTATACCTCGGCTAAAACGAGGTAATAGCTCTTCTTAGTATCAACGCTAAGGCCAATACTAAGGATCTGACGGGCGATGAAGGCTGATGTAGACCACTCCTCCTCTCGTTGAAGCACACGGGCACTCTCCACTGCAGTAGGGCTTCGCCAAGGCTCTCCCAAAAATCCTCCTCTAAAACAAAGGGGCAAGGGGTCTATTTATAGGCTCTAGGAGTAGGTAAGGGGGGTCTAGGGGGGTCCAAAAGGTGCGGGACACCCCTGGGTGTCTCGGCTTGGCCGAGACACCCCTGGGGTGTCTTGGTTTTGCCAAGACACCCCTCGGGTGTTTCGAGCTTGCCGAGACTCCGTTTAGGTGTTTTGTTGGTTCCCCTGTATATTCTTCGTCCGGATTCGGATTTGAGTGATTCCGGGTGCGTTGGATGCGCGACGAAGAGTTTGACCTGCTCTGGTGATTGGATTATCTGTAGAGTGGTCGAGGCATGAAGGGCGTTGTCCTTTTTGTGAACAGTGTCGGGCTTCCCGATTGGTCCGGGTCTTCGTGATTCCGAAGTCCTATCCGCTCATGTAACTCGTCGATTCACTTCAGTCGTTCGTCGACGTCGATTAGGCTCATGTGGATTGGATGGTGACGTTCATCGTCGCTCGTTAACACTGAACCGGTTGTGGAGAACTATAGGTAATTTTTGATGCCTACAGTCGTCAGGCTGGAGGAGGCTTTCGATAGGAGGAGGGGATGGGAGAGACGGCGGGAGGAAGAAAGGCGGGGTTGTGGTGGCGAGGGTGTCGGAGGTGTCGGCGGTGAAGTCGATGAGGAGGAGCTGGGAGGAGAATTCAAGGCATTTCTAATGTTGGACTTTTACATAATGTAATATCTGGCGTTATAATATGTCCTTTCATGAGCTTGCAATCATGGACATCAGGTTAATAATGTTTTTTCCACAAGTTTGGGCTTAGTTGAACTATGTTTGGGAAACATGACGAAGTACTAACGATTTATGAAGTCCAGCACAACTTTAGGAAAGATAATCATTAATTGATGTGTCAGGAATTCTCTTAAACATCACTTATCGTCTTATCCTCATGTCAACTCTGCCCAAAACTTGCATAAATACGAATTTTCACAATGATTCATCCCTTAGATGTTACTCGTATCGGCTAACCTTTTATTAGTGATTGGATCTATTATATAATAGAACTCTTCCATACAAACATATGACAGGGAACTGCTACATGCAGTTTCCATTTTAATTTTCATCCCGTGTTTCAGCAATTCTCTTTGTCAATTGTTGGGCTTCCTCGCCAAATGTACACTTGGCAGTGGCGTGAATAGCTTTGATCAGTAGATTGAGGAGGTTAGAAGTAGACTTGCATATGTTAGCATTGGCACCATAGAGTTGATGTGCACGTAGTCCTTGTATCTCATAATTGTGTGCACTTACTACCAGTTTTGTTCTGTGTACCATTTTTAATGCTGTGGCATTCAAGGTGTCACCAGCTGTAATACTATTATCTTAGTGTCCACCATAGTCTCCCCCAAAAGTACTAGAGTTTTGAGTTGATTGAATCTGGTGACAAAAACCTTTGTATCTTCTTTACATATAGGCCTACTAAGGTGTGAAATTTTGCCTTTTTATAGATTAAAATCAAATGGTGAAATCAAGCATGATTTCGGCTTTTCATAAATGAGCTTGTGCATGCTATTATGGAGCTTTTCAAGCTATTCATGAATAATACCCAACTTGACAGAATCCTGCATGCATTTCTATCTTCATTTGAATGATGACAGTGTTTTATTGTGTACACCTGTCTTATTACCAATATTCCCCATAGATGCTACCTCTATTATTTTATCTAAAGAAATTAGGAAAAACTGTGGAATAAATTTGTCTGTATATCAAGTTTACTTCAACTGTTGCATGTCCTTTTTTATGCTGCTTCCAATATGTTCATTCGCATATTTTGAAGACCACTCTAACATGGCCTCCTTATTTAAAACAACGCATATTGTATTTTGTGTATAAATTTCTACTAATATGACTTGGCACTTCCTTACAGTGTCGTTTAAGGGGGAAAGTGGATTCGAATGGTTGCATAGCTGCATTCTTGGAAGAAAGATTAAATATGGGGGTGAACTTCATCCTTTCTGCAGAGGTGAGCATAGCGTAATTATCTCCTTTTATCCCGAATGTTGTTATTGGACTGACCTTTGGAATTTTTTTTCTTCTGATTTTTCTTTGCATCTGAAATCCTTTGCAGGTGGACCATAGAAAGAAAGACTACAAGTTTGGCTTTGGGTTGACGGTTGGCGAGTAAGCTTAAGATGACACCATTGGATTTCTATTTGCGCATTCCACTGGCTGGCTGTTGCCTAACTTGAATTGGCTGCCTTAGGATACCATTCCTTCAGTATGTTGCAAATTAAGATGAAATGTTGTTTTATTGGTTTTGTATTTTTTTCGAGCTGATTTTAAATATATTTGGATGTGGCATACATTTTTAGCAACCGTTTGCAAATTAAGATGAAATGTTGTTTTATTGGTTTTGTATTTTTTTCGAGCTGATTTTAAATATATTTGGATGTGGCATACATTTTTAGCAACCGTTTGCAAATTAAGATGAAATGTTGTTTTATTGGTTTTGTATTTTTTTCGATGAATTACATTCTAAAAAAAAAAAAAACTGTAGCATAGTATCCTAGACGGAAATTCCGTCTAGGATGCTTAAATTCCGTCTAGAATGCTTTTTAAAAATTAAAAAATTAAAAAAATTTAAAAAATCAAATTCCGTCTAGAATGAGATTTCTAGACGGAAATTTCCGTCTAGAATACTTATTCTAGACGGAATTTTTTTCCGTCTAGGATAAATTATTCTAGACGGAAATTCCGTCTAGAATAATCCGTCTACGATGTATTCTAGACGGTTTTGAATTCCGTCTAGGATGTATTCTAGACGGAATTTCCGTCTAGAATACTACATACTAGACGGAAATAAACTAGACGCGTATTCTAGACGGAATTCCGTCTAGAATACGCATCCTAGACGGAATTCTGGGTATCCTAGACGGAATTTTCCGTCTAGGATGCCTCATTTTTTAGCAGTGAGGGATGAAGGAGAAAAAATGGGGAAGCTTCCCCAAATCTGCAGCATTCTCCAAATTTTTGGAGGAAAAAATTGATTCTTCAAAATGAGAAAGTTGTTGGAGTTGGTATAAAAATAATTTGGAGAATATGACTTTTGTTTTCCCATTTTGGAGAAAATTTTAGAGAAGCTGCTTGAGATGTCCTTAGAAACTCAATAATTGGTTAATATACCACTATTGTCTTTTTAATTTTATAAAATTTAATAATTGTCTCATTAATAAACTACTTTACCGTCTCTCTAGTTTCCAAATTCTTGGTGCATTTTACTAATAATAATAAACTAGTCAAAAGAATTTTCAGATTCAATAGAATGTTACTGATAAAGTCTTCGTGCAAGATCTCTCTAGAAAAGAGTTTATCAGGACTCAAGGACCAAAACCAAAATAAATACCACGTTAAGCACTTACAACAAAAAATCCCCACTCCTCGCAAGCCCTTGCAATCTCCTCCACAGTTCGAACTCTTCGGGTCGGATCCTCAAGCCCACCCACATCAATAACCGGGACGGATCCAAACGCCACCGGCTCCGATAATGCCTCACGTGAGAGCACGCAGCCATCAGGCACTGTTGACAAACATGGAAAGTTGTCCACCAGGTGCTTTGCACCTCTGGAAATATCGGGCCGGGTTTCTGATGACATTAACGGGTCGAATTCGGGCACGGGTTTGGAGAAGAGAGAGGAGAGGGGGTATTAATAGACGAGCGTGGCGGTGGAGGTGGACAGAGAAGAGGGCACGAGCGCATGGTGCCGAATTTGACTATGAGGTCAAACGACGGTGAGAGTGCCACGTAGGACTTCCACGTAGCACCTTGCATGGGTATGGGTATGGGCATTCGTCTTGCTGTTTGCGTTCGCTGAAGGCTTCACCAATTCGTAATAATAATTTTTGTTCAATTCGGGCTAATTGGACCTTGACCGGGCCTGGGTTGGAATTAATTCTTTTCACCATTATGTGTGGATTCAAGTTTGCATATTTTTTTTTTGTTCAGATCTTTCTTCAGCACGTCTTTGTTCCGAACATAAATAAATAAATAAGATAAAATAAGTCTGGCTCTGTAATTGTTATACCAAAATTATATTTGATTTTAAATTAATTGCAAGCCCCATTTTTCTCTCCATAACTTATCAATAGATCGATTGATCTACAATAGGGAATAAATCTTGTTTTATACACACAAAAAAAGGAAAGTAGATATGGTAAAATGATGATAAGGAATTACAGTGTACATGAACTATATTGGGGGAAAAAACAGAAAGTTCAACTCTGAGAATTCACATGTTTGGAATGACATTTATGTACTATTGTTTAAAATATGGTCTCTTTCCATTTTTTTGGACTTCGGTTTTAGAAATTTAAATTGCTCTAATTAGGTGCATTTGGTCCGGATACAGCTCGGATACGATGCTTATCATATTTATATCCGCTTATCCATCTCGGATACGGATACGGATATACCTCGGTAAGGAAAATTCACATCCATATCCGCTAAAATCAGATATGGTTACGGATATACAAGCTGATATATAAGTGAATATGCATGCATATACAAAATGGATATGAGAAAACTAGATAGTATTGAGAAAAACAAAGTTAATGTAATACAAAAGAGTTCGTTAATATATTCATTATAACGGAAAAGCTAAGATTAGACATCTTGATCATCAAAATTAACCACAAATCCATAATCTAAAAATTAAAACTATCGTAAGAGTATGATTAATATGCATTTGGATATTTCGGGCATACGAATCTGGATATTTCACTACAAAACCATATCCGTAATCATATCCTATCGGTTATAGATTTGAGTAACCATATCTGTATCCTAACGGATATGATTTCGGATATTTCCTCGGGTACGGATACGGTTTAGCACCCCTAGCTCTAACATATAGAAAAAGAAAACGTCATCATTTTTTAATAGTCATCAGAAATGTCCTCACGCCTAGAAAAATCAATGGAAAGGCGCTAAAACAAATTTGAAAAAAATCAGGAAAAAAACCTAACAAACTATTTGTTTTCTTGATAATTCTATTGTTACATCCCTCCAGATTATGTATCACGCACACATCGTGTGTACCAGAATACCAGCTAGTTTGTCATGAATAAGTTAAAATAAAAATAAAAAGAAAAAGACATGAGCAATCGAAGATCCAAAGCATAGCATAAAGAAACATATTTGTATGGTTACCATACCCTTTGTATATTACATCCATTTTCATTTTCACTCAACCAAAAGAGGACTTATCACAAAAGCATCAAGGGAAGTGGAGCAGGTTTTAACTTGGCAAGCTGATGAAATATTGGCAATGGAGGAGGATATGTGCAGGCAGAGTACCCGAGTCAATTGGTTACGCGGTGGAGATCATAACACAAGTTTTTTCCATGCTCGTGACTCTCAACGATAGAGAAAAAGACATTAAAAAAGAAGATGGTGAATGGTGCCATAGTGCTTTGGAGGTAGAGGAGACGATCGATACTTGGATATTTCAAGCAGTCGTTTACATCGACGAAACCGAGCAAGGAAGACTTGCAAGGTGTTAAAGATGTGATTGATCAGTGGGTCACCAATGAGATGAACTCCTCTCTAATTAGTGAGTTTCGAGAAGATGAATTCATACATGCTATTCATGGTGTGCATCCTACAAAATCTCCCGGCCACGATGGTATGCCCGCTCTTTTTTACCAGAATTTTTGGCATATTGTAGAACAGTAGAAACTGACATCATATGATCAGTTTTGGATTTTTTGAATAATTGACCGTTTGCTGAGGAAATAAATTACACACATATAATGATCATCCAGAAAAATGCAAAGCAGGAGCAGAGGAAGCCAGAGTGCTTCTGTCCCTACTAGATTGATTACATACAATGTTCTCATTGCATTCGAGGTCAATCAATATCTCAAATGAAAAACAGGTGGCGGTCAGAGCTATGCAGCACTCAAGTTAGATATGAGTAAAGCTTACGACAGGGGGGAGTGAGTTTACTTAGAGCATATCATGCAAAAAATAGGGTTTGCTGATACATGAATTACTCTAATAATGACTTATCTATATACAACATCTTTCTCGGTGATGATCGATAGCAACCCATTACTTCGTTTTCGACTAGAAAGGGGAATTCGTCAAGGAGACCCTTTATCTCCTTATCTTTTTCTTTTATGTGCTGAGGGACTTACAGCGCTTATAAGAGATGCTGAGAATCATGGGCGTTTGCATGGAGTTTCAGTTGCCGGTGGATGTCAGTCAATTTCTCATCTTTTTTTGCCGATGACAATTTGCTATTTTTCCATGCAACAAAGAAGAAATGTGAAATTGTGAGACAAGTGTTAAATAAATATAAAAGCGCCTTGGGACAAATAATAAATTTATAGGGATTTGGATCCTCTCCACTACAAAAAAGTAGTGGAGAGACCACTACTTTTAATCTCAAGCGTTGATTATTTAGTAGGCGGTTATGATACAATCTAAATCTAACACTTACCATTCCCCCGTGTATTGCACTCATTCCTAATTTACACTAAAAGAAAAAATCATAACCATCAACTAGATAATCAATGGCTGTGATTATGTAGTGGGTCATCCACTATTTTTTTTTTTGTAGTGGAGAGGATCCGAATCCATAGAAATGGATTTTAAAGAAAGAAATCGGCCATCATTTTTAGCAAGAACACAACAATGATCATACAAGTAGAGTGCTCTGGGGTACATAGGGTTGAAGCGGTTGATCGACATGAGAAGTACTTAGGGTTGCCTTTGATAGTAGGCTTGTCAAAAAAGGAAGTTTTTACAAGTATTAAAAAACGAGTTTGGGCCAAAATTCAGGGTTGGTCATCAAAACTTCTCTCAAAAGCTAGCAAGGATGTGTTAATTAAAGCAGTACTTCAAGCAGTGCCAACATATATACACCGTGAGTTGTTTCAAGCTACCATATTAATTATCTCTGCACCAAATTAGAATGTATGGTTCAGAATTTTTCGTGGGGAGAGGTAAATAGAAAAAAGAAGATGAACAGGGTCTCTTGGGATAAATTATGTGCAAGGAAACATGATGGTGGCCTAGGTTTTCATTTTTTTAAAGCTTTTAAATTAGCTTTATTAGCGAAACAAATGTGGAGGTTGGTTATGAATAGGGAATCTTTGTTGTTTAGGTGTTCAGCTGTAATTATTTCAAAGAGGGAGATGTTTTCAAACCGCAGGTAGGATCTCAACCCACTTTTGCGTAGAGAAGTATTTTTTTCATCTTTAGAGGTGATCAAAGTGGGGTCTTGATGGAGAGTGGGTAATAGGAGGATAATAAGAATATGACGAAATCCACGGATTCCTATACCCTAGAGTACTTCTAGAATCCAAACCCCTTTGAACTCTTTGTCATTAGAAGCCATAGTTAACGAGTGCTTTGTTGCAGGGAAGTGTGAATGGAATGAGAAGCTTTTTTTGCCCCAGAAGCAAAAGCAATTAAGAAAATACCGCTAGGATCCAGTTTAAACTAGGATAAGTTAATATGGTATTACAGGCAAAATGGGATGTTTATAGTTCACAGTGCATATCAGTTGATTACTGATCGTGCTATTGACATCGGAGTTAAAGATTATGGTAGTATGAGTTATGGGCCGGCTTTGGATTGGAAATTCATATGGAATATGTAACTTCCAAATAAAATAAAACACTTTGCACGGAGGCTGTGCCATTCTAGTTCGACAAATTTTGCAAAGAAAAGGCATGATTATATGGGAAGTTTGCTGAGTGTACAAATATACCAAGGAATCTATCGAGCATGTTTTATATCTTTTCCCATTTGCTCACCTAGTGTGGGCAATTTTAGGTATTACGTTGCGTGGGGTGATGGAGGAGGGTCGGAGTATGATTCAACAAGGGCATAATCTTGAGGATATGATAGGCTAGATTCAGATAGCTTCGAGCTAGTAATTGTCATATGTTGGCTTCTATGGAAAAACCAAAATGAAACAAAACACCACGGGCATGCACAAGAGGCAGTGGAGATTGTGTGTTGTGCTCCAGAATATAGAATGAATTTTTTTTTTTTTTTTTTTAATTTGCAGGAACCACAAAATGAATTTTTTTTTTTTTTTTTTTTAATTTGCAGGAACCACATGTGAGTGTCATTGCTAGTGCAGTACCAGAGGTGTGGCGCGCTCCTTGCATAGGCATCTGGAAAGTGAATTTTGACGGAGCTGTATTTTTAGAAAAGAGGGCGATGGGTGTGGGTCTGATTGTGAGGAACCTTGAAGGGGGGTTTTATGCGATCATGTCAAAATTAATTCGGATACGAGGTAATAATGCTCAGCATGTTGAAATTCAAGCGGCGTGGGAAGTTGTGAAGTTTGCTCGGGGTACTAGATTCTGGAAAGTAGTTTTTGAAGGAGATGCTGAGGCAATAATTAGAGACATTCATAATAGTTTGGAGCAACACTCGTCTTTACGGGCATATCATGGATGATATTCGGCTTTCTTGTTCAAAACTAGAGGACTGAGATTTTTAGCTAGTCCATTGAACAGGGAATGAAGCAGCTCATGTATTGGCCCAGAGAGCGAAGGATCTTGATGACTATGTGGTATATGACTTGAAGACCCTCCACTATTTTTGCAAAGTGTGCTATAGTCTGATAGGGAGAGGCTTTGAAACAAGTAGTTGGTTGTGTTAGGGGGGTTTTTTTAGCTTGGATGTTTTTTATTGACATTGTTACATATAATTAACTTGATGTTTTGAATTAAAAAAAATGGCTTCGCTATAGATGGTTGTGATCGACGTGACCTATCTATCAATATTTGATAGTATAATTGATGGTGTATAGTATCCAAATCACATTGCATCTGTGTGCACCAACGATGATTAAAAAAAGGGCTGCAATCTAAGGTTCTGTTTGTTGCTAGTAATGTGAATTGAGAAATTTCAAAATTTGATATTCTAAAAAAATGTACTTTGTAAATAATTTGACTTGGAAAAACAAAAAACATCCAAGATTAGCTTTTTTCGTTATTGTTGTGATAGTAGTAGACTATGAGTTTTAACATAATTGTATTAGGATCGTGTCTGTACAATTGACTTAGTTTGATAAATAATAAACCTTCATATTGGTTTAATATGTGTATAAGATATTTAATATAGGTTAGAATTCGATATTGAAAACAAACAGAAGAATTTTTTGCTCAACAGGGTGTTCTCAGCACCTTGTCCATCAATGACCCAATTGGCTCATCGATGAGCATTTGATCATCGATGAGCATTGGTTCTCTTGACGAATTTGGAGCTAATTCATCAATCAACAACTTTGTATAGATGGTAAATTTTTACAGAGAGACCTCATTCATCGATGAGCATATTATTTATGGATGAGCACTACTTGATCACCAATTTCCAAACCCCATCAATAAAATATTTTTACAGAGGGCATGACAATAATTCAGTTACAATTAATCCTAGAAATGTATTAGAAGATAAAGTCAACTTTGGCATATAGGAGAGTTCATCTCTTTTTCACAAATTTAGAGAAATAAATGGAACTCCATTTAGAGATGTATAGCTCGAGATATGGACGTTCTAGCGAGATAGGGTCAAAAAAAACATCATGCTGAAACTTGCATGGGTCATAACTTTTGACTCGACTATCAGAATCTCTATTATAATATGTTTTGTGAAAGTTCTCAACATGATCTACAATATGGAGTACTTTTCATGTACTCATCGATGAGCAAAGTCCATAAACATGTTATCCATCGATGAGTAATAGTACTCATTGATTCATCGACGAGTAATAGTACTCATTGATTCATCGACGAGTAATAGTACTCATCGATGTGGCCTTGCTCATTGATGAGCACACTTGCCCATCAATGACTGGCTACCAGATTTTTAATTTTTGATTTGTTTGGACTTAATCTTAGACGTTCATTGCTAGGGGTATATAGGCTTTTTCCTAATAATTTTCAGAGATATTCCTAACCTAATTCAATTTGGTGAAAGGATCTTGCTCGAGCTTTTCAGAAAGCATCATTGATGTCGTTCTTCATCATTTGATCATTAGCCTTCGAGAAGTGTTGCCCTCAGACTTCAAAATCATCATCGTTCTTCTAGAACTCCATAGAAAATCCTATGGAGAACGATCACAAATCAAAAAGGGTTGTAAGATCTTTCTATTTGTGTTTAAGTGGTATTTGTTTTATTTTATTAAATTTATTTTTACGGTGTACTCAAGCTAGGATGAATTGAGGGTTTACAACACACTCAAGCTAGGATAAATTGAGGATTTATGGTGGACTCAAGCCGAGGTTAATTGAGGAATTAGGTATTAGCTAGGGCGAGAGTTACTTGTACGTGAAGAGCTTGTGTAGACGACTAGATTAGGGTTATCTAGGATGTGGTCTTGTAAAATATACGGAATCGAGTGTGTGATTCAGAGAATGTTCACATAGTGAGGAAGACCCTTTGTAAGAAGGAAGAGTGGATGTATGATTGTTTATCCAAACTGCTTTAAAATATTGTGTTTTGGCTGTGATTTTTTTGTGTAATTTGCTTTGCTTAATATTTTGCTTATTATTATTTTTATTTCGTTGCATATTCTATGATATTTCAAAAAATAGTAGGCAATCTTTCAATTCATTTGGAAATTGCACATATCATGTGATTTTAGTTCTAAGCCAGTACTTGCGAAGGAGATGATGAAATCTCGTATAATATCACATATGAAAATCTTGGTACAGCCAAGATTGATTTCTTGGCAACTCGTCTCTGCAATAGTTACCAACATCAAAGATGTATCATACACAGAACTGATGAATAATTGATTACCACAACTAAATCTCAAATTGAGTACTTTTAAACACAACATTATATGTTTTTCCTTTATGAAAAAAAATAGGGTCCTTGAAAGGGAAAGGATGTAAATATTAGATATTGACACTTTAGGCAAATTTACATCGAGAGATTAAGCCCACCAAGGAGCATCGCCAGTTCTGAAGTCAGTTTCAACCCAGGGGACGAATATTACCTTGTCATCATCCACATCAGCATGTGCCAAAGCCAACGACTGTCACCCAAAAAAAAAATCATATCAGATTTAATTCTACCAAAGTGCATGCATATTATATGACT
This sequence comes from Asparagus officinalis, assembly GCF_001876935.1. Lineage (NCBI taxonomy): Eukaryota > Viridiplantae > Streptophyta > Magnoliopsida > Asparagales > Asparagaceae > Asparagus > Asparagus officinalis. Next base: position 19,189,346 of record NC_033796.1, read on the forward strand.
AACCAAGAAGGTAAAAAATGATTTATGGAGTAAAGAAGGAGCTCCATCAGACAAACATTTGTTTTCCTGTTTACATAAATCTAAAATTTCCAATAGCATAGTTAAATCAACGTCAAGCATAATGTACAAAATAACAATAAGTAACAAAAGAAATGAAATATTAATTTTCGACACAAAAAGAGGTTATGACATGTATAGGTAGGATTATTCTTTTTCTTGCATTTTACAACAAATGACATTTCACAATGCATTAGAACTATCTCGTACAATTAAGTAAACATTAATCTTCATACTACACTTAACTTAACACCCCCACCACCCCCCTCCTTGTATGTAGCAATATTTAATTTTTCAATACAAAAAGAGAGATTTGATAGCAGATAGCTGTAAATTGATCAACTAGACAATAAAAGTTTGAATATCCCCAAATTAATTAAAAAAAGTTAAGAAAAGTGACAGGCTTACCAAAGGAGCAGGTCCCCTAACAACCTTTCCTTGATTATTGTACTGTGATCCGTGGCAGGGGCAGATGAACTTGTTCTCAGCACCGTTCCATGGGACGACACAACCAAGGTGAGTGCAGACAGCATTGATTCCATAGGTTGCAAGTGTTCTGTCACTCTCCACAACAAGATAGGTAGGATCTCCCTGCAATAGTGATCAAGTTAAAAGACTGATATAGTGCTATAGGATCTCCCTAAAAAATGATGAGGTTAAATTGGACTCATTTCTGTTCTTTCTCTAGAAGAGTCACGACCAAAGTAGCGCATGGTTTTGATTAGGATAGTGACCATCTAATTTTAAAGAGAAGAAGAGAGATTTATGATCTTGGAGATGAACACCTTCTGCAGTTTTTCACTTGTTTTTTTATTATGTTCTGAATGCGGAAGTTACTCGTACACCATACAGCCGCCCTCAATACTCAAAGAGACAACCAAATGAATAAACCACCTGCATGGCCTAGATCAAGGAGTGAATTGTATGTATAGCAGAGAACCTAATCATGGACGAAATGTGGTGAATAAATTTTTCTCTCTAAAAAATGTGGTTGTAAATTCCCAAAAAGCATGGCAAACAAGCATGAACGTAATAGAGAACTCAATGCTGCTTGCTTTCACAGGATGCATACCATTGATTGTAGATGTAGAACAACAAAATTTGTTGACATATTACTAGATAAAATTCATTCATGGTGGTTTAAAAACTTTTAACTATATTGAATTATTAGGTTAGTAGAAACATAAACTTTATAATGCCATTAATTCTTATTCATAGCAACGGTAAGTGAAATAACCACAAATAACACGTACATTGCTCCAAGGATTTAGTATTGCCATAAAGCTTAAGAGGCCAAGAGCTTTATGAAGGCCAAGTCTATAAGATAATATCTATCCGTAGGAAACCACAAGCTCCAAATAAATTCATAAAAACGAAGAAAAATAATGACTTATTTCTCCAAAATATTTCTCCAAATTCAGAAGTAGACGAGGAAATGGCTTTACATACAGAAGTATGGATGTGGACATTCATTAAAATAAGAACAGTAGAACTATAAAATGTTCATGAGATAATACTAAATAGAACAATATAAACCGAACATTTGATAATACTAAGTAGCTCACTTCAGGTGAAGTTTTTAAAATATGACAGAAGGTATATGTAGCATGTATAAAATACCCTTAACCCTTGGGTGAGTGTTCTATCATTAGGCCCATGATTCTTCAGCCATTCAGAAGCAATGACATCGTTCCCAAGGGCGTCTTTGGCAGGAGTTCCTCCATCAGCACCTCCTGAGCTGCAATTGTTCCCAATAGCTAAAATAAATAGCTGGAAGTTTTATGATTTTTTCAAAAAGTGAAGAAGAAATAAGCAGAAAGGACTAGTGGCTATGCAGCCTCAGATGATACGACGACTTTTATAAGAAACGTCATGGAATAGCGTTATTACAGCCGAACACAAACATTTTTTGACATATGTCATTAAAAAAAATAACACAAAAGACAGATGAAGGAAAACTTGGAATAAATATAATGATCGAGCTAAAGGAACTGTTCAGAATGAAATATACAAATGACCTGTGCAACTAATATTATGCAGGTTCTTTCACAATGCCGTGAAAGGCAAGCAGAAGTGTTGATGCCAAACACAATAGACTTTGAGCTAAAAAATCTAAACCATGTTAATCACTTTCAAGTATATCTGTATATGCCATATTTCTACAACCATCTTAATGACTTTCAACCACATACGTTAATTTCTGCAATCTTCAATCAATTTAAACTAAAAGTAGTATTTAAGACAATTATTATCCCCGAAGGTAAAAGGAAACAGAAAGGCGCAAAACAAGAGCAGCAACACAAATTCAAATGAGACATAAATACCAGTTAAAACCAAATCAAAGTACCGATGCAAAATAACATAAACCTGAGACTGATGA
>NC_033796.1:19192807-19199028 GCF_001876935.1 Asparagus officinalis
TTAAAAGCAAAATATCAATACCCATTTTAAGTTTGACAAAGAAAAAGGGGAAATTAAAAACTCACCCAGGTGGAGCAAAGAATAAAGCATATGGGCCTAGCATCGCAGCAGAAGGTAGAGAAATGGCTCCTAATAGAAGAAGATTCATCAGCTTCCTCTTTTCCATGTCCGGCACTCTATCAGCTGAAATGCTTGACGCCATGCACGTCACCTTCATTCCCTTCCCCTTCCCAAATCCTAAACCTTTGGCCGGCTTAGCCATGAGAGCTTGCGATGGTGCAAAAATCCCATTTTTACCAGCACAAAGCTGCAAACTTTCGAATGAGAAATGGAGTAAAGGATTATAAAATGAAGTTGGTTATTGGAAATAAGATGGGTACCTGAGTGGCAGCAGTGGAGAGAGTTGTGGAAGCCATGCGCTCTGCTTTCCTTCTTTGCTCTTGTTTTCAAGAATGCTTGGTTTTAATTTCCTTTCAGTAAGAAAAAAGGTAGAAAGATGATAGGGTTCAGTGATTGGATGATGGGTAGCAATTGGGCTCACGTAGCCACACGTTTAGATTATCTGAAGAGGTCCCTTTTTCCCCTCCTTTATCTCCTCCTGGGGACTACGGAATAATAGTTCTGCATATGATTATTTTTATTTACAAAAGGCTAGCATAACCAAATAAGAAAGTAGAAAAAGAATAAATAAATAAAAGAAAATAAAAATAGAGAAATAACACTTCATAGAAAGGAAATTTCCCCTGAGAGAAGAATAGAACAGCCTGAACTAAAGAATTACAGAACTTCAATCTCAGACGTCCAGTCTCAATGCGAAGTAAAAAATACAAACATAAAAATAACGAATTCAGAAATGGTAATGGTACAACTCAGACAACTTCGTCACATTTATTTTTTTCTCGCAATGTTATATCAGATGTAAAACCTGCACGGAAAATTCTATTTATATCATTATAAGCAGTAATATCTTGAGACTATATTAAATTCAATAAGGACTTTTTAGATAAGTTGAGCTCATAGGAGACTCACCGGTTGTGCTTGCTCAATTCAGAGAACCGTTCAAATTCTTACCCAAGTAAAAAATTTAAGGCATCTTAAGATAGTAACAATCTTAAGTCTTGATGATGTTGGAGCTCATGTAAATAACTTAGCAGTGGATTTCGATTCAGCTTTTGTCCGTCCCCAGCCAACTACGACCTGCGCCTTTAGATACCCCCCTCACTTTCATCAACTCCCTCACTTCACTAACACCATCCCAATTCCCAACAGCAGCAAAGGCATTAGAGAGGGCCATATAAGCCCCAGGCCTCTCTTTACCTGTCAATTCAAAAACCTTCTTCGCTGCAATATCTGCCATCTCTACATCCCCATAGAACCTTGAAGCTCCTAACAATGCAGCCCAAACATCAGAATTTGGCTTCTCGGGAATCCTTAGAATAAAATTATACGCTTCACTCAAGTTCCCTGATCGTCCTAGTATATCCACCATACAAGCATAATGCTCCATTCTCGGTTTTAGTCCAAAATCCTTCTCCATGCTCTCAAAAACCTCCTTACCATTGGATACTAGTCCAGCATGACCACAAGCTGATAAAACACTCAAAAATGTAGCATGATTTGGTTTAACCCTACTATCTCTCATCAAGTTGAACAGCTCGAGAGCATTATCAGCAATTCCATTTTTTCCATATCCATCAATCATCGCTGTCCAAGTGATCACATTCTTTTCTGGCATTCGATCGAAAATACTTCGTGCATGTTTTATTCTACCACATTTGGAGTACATATCAACAAGGGCACTCCCACACTTTACATGGGAGAAATCATTCATCTTGATGATTTGATTGTGAACTTGTACACCAAATTCAAGGGCTGACAAGAGACAGCATGCTCCAATCACACTCACAAAAGAAGAAACTGTTGGCATGAAATTGAAACTCTGCATGTCTTTATACAATTCAAGTGATCTCATGGCAGTTTCAGCAGTTCTGCTGTACCCTTCAATCATTGCATTATATATCACTATATCCTTTCTTATGATTGTATCAAATATTCTTTTAGCATCTATAAATAATTGTTCATTCATATATCCCACAAGCAAAGCAGTGGAACACACAAGATTCCTATTCGGCATTGACTCGAATATACTCCTAGCATAACTAAGCTTCCCATTCTTCACATAGGAATCAATTAACGCTGCAAACAGGACCTCGTCCTTTTCTAGTTCCAATCTCACAATCTGGGAATGTACTTGTTTCGCTAGACGAAGTGAAAAATTCACCCCAGAGATCTTCAGAGCCATCGACAAGGTAAACCCATCTGGCCTTTCATCAGATAACGCAATCTTTCTAATAAGTTGTAGAGATTCATCAAAAATGTTTGCTTTGAAATACCCAGCTATCATATAATTGTATGCAGATAGAGTTGGCTTCAGCATTTTATCGAACACCTTGCGTGCATTGTAGAGCGAACCAGACTTAACGTGTAGGATTAGTAGCTTGATAGAAATGTTTGTGGTGGAATTGAACCCAGATTTGAGAATGTGGGCATGAATGGATTGGCCTGGAGAGGGCGAATTTGAATTGATGAAGTGTTGGAGGGCAGAGGCTATTGAGGATGGATTTGGGAGGGAAATGGAGTTTGGGTTGGGATTCGTTGAGAGAGAGTGTAAGGTTCTGATGAGGGGAGAGAGTTCATTTATTACAAGCTTGCCATTGTTCATTGTTGCAGTGTTGCACTTGCATTTGGAGTTCGAATTGTTCTCCGCTTTTGCTTTTTTTTTCCCCTCCCTACCCCCAGAAAGTTTTGGTGAATTTGAACGAAGAAGTGGCTTTGAGAGGGATAAAATTGGCTCTGAAGAGCCCGAAATATTGTTGCGTGGAGGCCTATGAATGTAGTCCAACAACGAAATTCCTGTCAGATTAGGCCAAGGTCGATATTGTTTTAATCGTCCGTATCACATATATTGATCTTATATATTATTTCTATTAAAAAAAATTCTTGTATTTGTTTGCTTTTACATGTGAGAAAACTATGTTTTTTTAGGGAAATTATTGAAAACTATGATGGGAAAATAAATCATCGCACAGAGATTTGTTTATTAATAGTTCACCTATTTGATAGTAGTGTATAACCTATGTCCAATGGATTAATTGATTTTTCGGGTTATCCCATGACCTGATGATTTCTGGGCTTTTACTGAAAGCTATCGGGCCTTCTTATGTGCCTCCTAGGCCTACTATCCTACAAAATATAACGTATAGCGGAAGTTTATTGGGCCTTTCCAACTGCCCTCAACGCTTAGCGCACAAAGGGCGAGCATCAATCTTTTTGCACCCAGCTGAAATGGAATAGACATGATCAGACTCGTTCGGTTACATCCAATTTTATCAGAACCATCCAAACTGATCATTTGCACCCGCTGCGTCTCTGTGTACACGTGACTCTCTCTAGCTATTTAGAGAGGCCATGTTAAGCTAGCGGTCACTATACGTAGCTAGCATGCCCCCAACCTCTTCTGCTTAAGTTTTATTATCTCAACCGATTCGCATTGTTCTTTCGTCGAATGCTTGATCTGTGTTTTCCTCTCCTCGTCATCTTGATCCGTGTGCTTTTTTTTTTTTTTTCTAAGCATAGCTCGCTTCCTCGACAGAATTGAATGGGGTCCAAGCTGAAACGGAATAGATGCTATCAGACTAGTTCGGTTTTAATTCTAGAAAAAAAAAATCAGCTGGGTTATATCGAAATTTATCAAAGCCGATCGATCAAATCGATATCGTTTGCACCCCCGCGTCCCTGTGTACACGAGGCTCTCTGCGGTTATGAGGGGCCCTGTTGGCCTAGTGGTCCAAATACGCAGCTGGGACGCCTCATAATTGTGCCCTCTGCATGGGGTGAGAAGCGTGAGAAGCCAGCAGCCCCCCACCATGAACTCATTCGAAACCAAACATCATCCTTGTGTATATAACCCCATCATAATGACACCCAACACAGCACCCTTATCATTCTCAGCGTGCCAACCCTCCCCAGTCGCATTTTCACCCTGCGATCTCAAAAGAAAGCTAGATGGGCCCACCGCCAGCACGAATAAAAAAGGGGAATTAAAGACATACTAACGCGGGCAAAAAAAAAAAAAGAAAAAAAAAAACAAGAACAAAGATGAGGTAGGAAAAAGCAATAAAAAGCTAAAGCTTCTCTTCCAATGAGTAGAGATGGATGTCCTCTCCCTCTCTCCGTCAACTTCAAGACTTTAGCCTTTCTCTCGTACCGATGCAAATGTTAGAATCCACAAAAGTTGGGGCGTAAAAAAAAAAAAAAGAAAAAAAAAAACAAGAACAAAGATGAGGTAGGAAAAAGCAATAAAAAGCTAAAGCTTCTCTTCCAATGAGTAGAGATGGATGTCCTCTCCCTCTCTCCGTCAACTTCAAGACTTTAGCCTTTCTCTCGTACCGATGCAAATGTTAGAATCCACAAAAGTTGGGGCGTGTTCGATGGGCTCGGACCAGCGAGAGCAGTCGGTGGCGGATCCGGACGCTTTGAACCCGCACCGTGTGAGCGTTAGGTGGTCCTAGCTAGATGCAGGTTTTGGATCGAAACTAAACTGAATCCGTGTACAGAACTTGTCCGATGTGTTGGACAGACTGAATTCAGTCTAGCCTAGACCCCCTGCCCCAGCCAAATCACTTTCGCATCAGATGTTCCGTTGGTATTTTTAAATTAGTCCCTCAAATCGATGAAGTTCTTTTTAAGTCCCTCAAAACCTTACTAGCTATTTTCAAACTAGTCTCTTTGTTAATTATTTGGTCTAAATTGCTAGCTTTGGTTACAAGTTGTTAACCACGCACAATGAATAACTTTTCTGTCTCCAGTTAATCGTTATTTAAGATACAGATGATAAAGTTTGTTTACCGTTACCCAAGAGGGTCTAGCCGAGTTGATAAACTGCCTATGATTAGTATTCTAGTATCTCGGGTGCGACTCTCCGGAGGAGCACCCACATGAATTTAATTTCGTAGAATACCTATGGTCTTATGTCACTCTGCTATTTAATTGGTGTGTAAAGAACTCTCACTCCGCATATATTAGGAGAATGAAAATCAACAAATTATAGATTTGTGTTTTGAGCATCACTTCTAATTCTTTGAACTTGTTGTAAAAGAGGGTATAGGTGCTTCATAGATTTTTGTTAATTCCCCTGTTTCAATCAAAAGTGGATAATCCCACTTTTTGTTACAATGAATTTTTAATCCCTCTTCATGATTTTAACAAAGACCTAAGCAAGTAATCTCACCTCAATAAAGGCATCTACATCATTCACCTAAAAGAAGCAGAAGAGGAGATAATTATGGATGACTAATTACTCTTGAACGAATATGCTCATATCGTGTATTATGAACGTGAAATGTACTTAATTTGATTACTCTATCGTGAAATTTTAGTTTTGAACCCTGCGCCTGCGCTATAATGAGCTGGAAATTTGGATTGCACGTAAGTTGGAACCAATTGGGTGACACAATAAGTATGCGGGATATAATTGCAATTTTGCAAAGTGGGGTGATGAAGAATCAAATGATTATTGGTACTTTTCTTTTTAAATGGTACCTCATTTACCTTCGGATAATCTAAGTTTGAAGTAAAGAGAAAGATAATTTGGGGCTGCTTAAGAACCAAAAGGATATAGGAGCGAAAGAAAAGGCCTTTTTTAGAAGGTTCCCTGGGGTCTTCTATGTCTGCGCTTGTCACAACAATAAAGAATTGAAGAATTTCAATTCAATGGTCACCCTACGGGAATTTCATATTAGGCTTATAGCAATAATCAAGAGCAAGAAATTTTCATTTGTAATAACATTTAGATGTTCCCAATCTCTTATGTGTTCACTTGGAATAAATTTATTTTTGAAGAATTTGAAATAGAATTATTGAATCTGATGTTGTCTTTGAACGCCTTAACCTGCTTTACCAGAGATTCTTACACCAATTTTTCTCCATAGAGAGAGAGAATCTTACACCAATGAGAATTAGGCATGTCTCAATTCAACTATGGTTGATTACTATATTCACTACAACAAAAGTTATTAATTATGATTTTTTTTTTCTCTACATGACATATTTTTTGTCACACAAATAGAACGACACATATCAAAAGTGTGATTAAAGCATGTGTGGAGAGCGTTTTTCTACACATATGCCAATATGTCGCAAAACCCAAGACGCGCGCGCGC
>NC_033796.1:19199038-19199725 GCF_001876935.1 Asparagus officinalis
CTAAATCTGAAATAAAACAAATATAAATCAGAGAGAACTGAATGAAAGTTGAAGTGCTATATTTTAAAACTTTTTCAAGTTAGCTGATGTGCGTTTATGAAACACAAAGCAATATTTGGCCTACTCAGGTGCAACTATCTCAATGCCAAACTGCTTTTCGGAACAGCAGTACAATATAATGATATGCACTAACCAAGTACTGTTAAGATCTCATCGATCTATAAGACCTTTCGGTCAAGGCAACGATCTCCTCGATCTGTTAAAAATATTTCTGCTCAAAACCTTTCGGTTCAAGCAAAAATCTTTCGATCTGTAATAATCTTTCGGTGCAGGGTTATATTCCTTCGGGCACAGGCTAAAGTTTGCACACTTTTAAACTCTGCAGCAGCAGCACAACAGCTTAACATATTTAATCTGTTCAAGTTTTACAACACTTCAGTGTGTTTTCTTCACCCAAGAGCTGCCCCAAGGGGCACTATTTATAGGCCTCTGAGGCCAGCTCAAGGGTTACCCACAGTCAATTTGACTGTTAGAAATCATAATGATAATTATGATTGTAATAGTAAATGACTTAATTATTATAGCTGCTGCATACAGTAACATCTGAACGCGAGGGTCGCACCCTCGCACGAACGCAAGGGTCATCTGTGAACGCGAAGCTCGCCCGCATGCTGCGTAGCAGCCTGC
>NC_033796.1:19199735-19232250 GCF_001876935.1 Asparagus officinalis
ATGGCGCCACCTAGCCTCGATGCATCCGTGTGAAGTGCAAAGTGCGCCTTACAAAACGTCACTTAGCGCTTCAGTCCGATTAGCCCCGATCCACAGCCCCGATCCACGACCCACTGGCCCACGGTCTACAGTCCATGAGTCCACGAGCCCACGACCCACTAATACTTATGAGGGATTAATTTATATATTTAAGACAAAACAATTCTCGGCTTGCCTACGGCAAGCCTCGAACTGAGGACCTTTTAAAATACCAAAACTTTAACTTTTCACTACACTACTAAAGATTTCTGAAAAATACCAGTAGTTAGTAAATATATAGTTTCAAAACTTATTCTGAAAAGCGGTTTTGACCAATAAATCCAACACATACATGTGTCAAGAGTGGTGACACATAATTATATTTAGACCATGAAAATATAAAGAGTATAACCATTTAACACTACATCAATTAATCTCATCAAAGCATGCTTAACAATAGAGTTTTCTAGCTCATACACTAATCATAAGTATCTAATCATCACTATAATTAACATCTAAGATTTATTAATTAAGAGCATCAATATATCCTCTCACAATCCATGTTGACCTATTAGTCTTTTCACTTATATTTAATTGTATATCTAAGAAGACCAATATGTGTCGTGATTTGCCACACTTTTTTATTTGTGTCACTATTGTTTATTTTTTTTGTAAATAAAATGATATTTTTATATGTATCATAGAATAAGTGTGGACATATACAACTTTTGTTGTAGTGAGTTCACAGAAAGAATTGGTGAGAATTGTATGAATTTAAAAGCATGTCTTTCAGCTCTCATTGTGATTTGGGAGTTTATATACAATTTGTAGGATTTTAAAATAGGATTTCCAAGTTTCTTTTATTCTTATTTTCGGAGAAAGTCGCTGTTTTCATTGCTCTTGAATCTGTTACAACTTCAAGCGTTTTAACAAGAATCGATAAAAAAGTCGGTCTTTTTATAAGACCTCCTCGTGCAACAAAACAAAGTTTACAACTTTTCGAAAATAAACACGAGATCCCGTTTTGGTGCGGTCTCGCTTTGCGTGGGTCTTTGGCCTGTGACGGGGATGTTGATATCCGTGGACCACCGGGGCAATCAGATCTGGTCCGGATAAATCGGACAGAGTTTCGTCGATCCGCGTGAGATCTAGAAACTTCTGATCCAGAAAAATCGGACAGAGCTTCGTCGATCCGCGTGAGATCTAGAAGCTATAAGCGTCTATCTCGGCTAAAGCGAGATATGAGCTCTTCTTAGTATTAACGCCAAGGGCTAATACTAAGGGTCTGACGGTGAATGGGTGATGAAGACTGATGTAGACCTCTCCTCCTTGGTTGAAGCGCTCGACCACTCTTTGCTGCAGCAGGGCTTCGCCAAGACTCTCCAAAATTTCATATCCTGAAAAATGAGGTAAGGGGTGGCTATTTATAGCCATAGGGAGTACCTAGGGTGCCTAGACACCCTAGGGTGTCTCAAGAAATCCGAGACACCCCTAGGGGTGTCTCGGAATTTCCGAGACACCCCAAGGGGGTCTCGGAAAATCCGAGACACCCCTTGCGGGTGTTTTGGAACTCTGCAGACTCCCTTGAAGTCTATTGACTGCTTTGCCCCGTAAATTCTTCGTTCGAACTCGCAGCATTTGACGTGATTCCGCCGCGCACTGTGTTGGAATGCTTGGACGAAGAGGTTCGATATCCGCCTCGCGTGACGTGTGGCATTATCTGTAATTGGTTCGAGGTCACGCAAGGCGTTATCCTTTTTTGCTGTCAATACCGCCGGGCTTCGCCGATTGTGTCGCGGGTCTTGGTTGTTCTTGAAATCCCTATAAGCTCACGTAGCTCCCGATTTACTTCAGTCGTTCTTCAAACGTCAATTGGGGCCCTCCTGGCTGGCTCGATAGTGACGTTCATCGTCACTCTTTAACACTGAACCGTTCGTGGAGACCTATAGACAATTTTCGATGCCTACAGATACCCCCTCCAAAGTGTTCCGGACTCGTTTCTTTTATAGAAGAGGCTGGGCTGGAATACTTTGGATGTGATTGGTCTGGCCTTCAGTCGGCGTAAGGACCTGTGGTTAGCTTCAACTCTTGGCTCCTTCGATTTTCGGTCTATTCGATGCTTTGACGAATAGCCGAAGTTCTTCCGGCGCTGCGTTTATCGCTTGTCCGTCGTCGGAGTCTCGAGTCTGCAGCTGATGAATTGAGTTTGGCTCGTGTCATTGAGTTGACTTTGAACTACCTCCACCACATTGTGCTGGCTTAGGGTTTCGGATCACCGTGTGTTGACTTTTTGTCGCAACGCGTTGACTGGCGTTGACCTAGGGTTACGCGTTGGCCGGCGTTGACCCTTAGGGTTTCGGATCGTCGAACGTTGACTGGTGTGGATTTTGAATCCTCGAACGTTGACTTTTGTCGCAACGCGTTGACTGGCGTTGACCTAGGGTTGCGTTGACTGGCGTTGACCTAGGGTTACGCGTTGGCCGGCGTTGACCCTTAGGGTTTTGGATCGTCAAACGTTGACTTGTGTGGATTTTGAATCCTCGAACGTTGACTTTTGTCGCAACGCGTTGACTGGCATTGACCTAGGGTTACGCGTTGACCGGCGTTGACCCTTAGGGTTTCGAATCGTCAAATGTTGACTTCGTGTTGATTTTCATCAAAACATCCAATAACCGACAAAAGCGGGCGTATTCGGGTCTAAAATGGGCGTACAGGGACAAAACAGGACCCACAACACCCGGGGGTGTCTCGCCCTTGGCCGAGACACCTTGGGGTGTCTCGGCCAAGGCCGAGACACCTTGGGGTGTCTCGGCCAAAGCCGAGACACCCTAGGGTGTCTCGGTTTTGGGGCCGAGACACCCCCTCTCCCCTCTCTTTTGTCTTTTTCCTCTTTTTGTTTCCCCCCTCTTTGTTTTCTTTCTTGTTTGAATTTGTTTCCCCTTTTGTTTTTTTTCCCTCTTTTCAAAAGAGAATTCATCTTCTTCCTCCTTCTTCCATACACCATTATTTTCAAAACTCAAAACCCATTCCACAATTTCGGATTTCTTGGTGCTCCCCCTTGGCCGAAGTTCTCCTCTCAAGCTAGGGTTCCATCATCTTTAACCTCAAACTCAAAGCTTCTTGATTTGGTAATCTCTCTCAAAACTCTCTTCTTTTTCAAGAAAGATCATAGCTTTGTGTTTCCATGAGTTAGAGGATAGGCTCTTGGATGATGGGTTGTGTAGGTACAAGAATTTGGGGGGTTTTATGCAAAGTTATAAATAGGGCCGAAATTTTTGAGGGGCTTTTATGCAAAATTGCAATGTGGCCGAAATTTTTGAGGGGCTTTTATGCAAAATTGCAATGTGGCCGAAATTTTGGGGGGCTTTTGTGCACAAGAGGACTGAAATTAGGTCTTGGATTGCATGTCTACTTGGTTGAAAATTTGAGGGGTGCTTTATGCAAGAAAACCAATATTGTTTGAGGGGTTTATTTGCAAAAAGCAACCCAAAAGTGTAGAGGGGTTTATTTGCAAAAGGGCTGAATTTTAGGGCTGAAATTCCAAAATTTAGACCACAATCCGATAACCAAAGTTTTGATAAGGGTATGTGGACGTTAAGTTGGAATTTGTGAGAGGGTCTATATGCAAAATTGGCTCAATTCTACAAAAGGGCTCATTTGTAGAACTAACCAAAATTGTGGGGTATCGGGGGGTGCTGTATGATCAGGTATGATGACCATGACCCAACCCGAGCGTGTCCTTGGCCCGAATTTAGCCTTGAACACGAAGGGTATTTTGGGTATTTCACCGAAATTCACCGCGAAACACGACAATCATCGTCTTGTATGCACGAAGTTTGTAGGTTTAACTAGACTTCAATTATGGAATCCTATTTATGTGTAGGATTCTAATTAAAGTTCTTAATTTCCCTTTTAAATTTCGTGCATTCATATTTTAGATTGTACCTGACTTGCTGCTTTTCGTCGCAGGTTTCCCATGTCTCCGCGTCGATCTCGACCCTGTAGGAGCCGTTCTCATTCACAGCATAGTGAGGAAGAGGTTCCTGCGACGTCTTCTCCCGCGGCCTCATTCTTCGGGGGTGAGGATTCATGCAGATTTTTTTTTCTTGCATCCCTGATTGACCTCTTCGCGGGTCATGAAGAAAGAACCGATACCTCTCTCGCGGAGGTTAAGGTTTCAGACTTGTTTTGCTTAGCCAATTCAAGTCTTCTGGTATATTGGGGCGATTTTGTGTCGTCCTACACCTTATAGTTCGGTGTATGTTACCATGTTATTCACGTGATGATGCATACCGTTCTTCCGGTGTAGGACACTCAAAATCGTCTCTCCAATTATTCCGTGAATGAGCTTATCATTCTCCTTATGAGACGGATTTTCTGACTTCACCCTTGTGTTTTATTGCAGTTGATTTTCCCGCGGGTAGCCTTCCTGCTCATGCCAACACTGGTTGTAGCCGGGAGGTCTTCTCTTCAGCTCCTCTCAGGCAGGCTGTTAGCCCACTTCCTCGGTTCGTCGGGGATCGCTCAGACGACTCTTGCCGCTTGATACGTGAAGGAGGGCGCCATTGCTTGCGCCAGCTTATCACAGATGCCTCCTTCACCGCCGATTCTACCTCCACTCAGGCTTTACAGAAGCCGAGCTTCTTGTTCGGGGATCATGTCGAGGATCCTGCTGCGCTGACCCTTGGCAAGGAGCACTGGCTGACTCTTGACGGGGGAGCGTGTTTGTTCATCCCCTCGATTCCGCGCTAATATTCTTTCAGTCACTTGAAGGGGCAAGCCGTGGAGCGACAGATGTCTTGGCACCTTACTGAAGATGCTGAGCGGGTTCAGTGTGGATACGCCACTCACCATAAGACTCCCGGCTCTAACGGCTATCAGGACGTTCGTGGTCTTCGACCCGGGATTATGGGCCTTGACACTGCACCCCCAGGCGAGGTGTCAGCAGCTGCTCTTACCGTGAGTAACCGTCTAGCTCTTCTGGGGAGACGGTTACCTATACCAGAATACAGATGCTATGGTTGGGCTTCCTCGCTAGCCAAGGGGTGGTGGGCACGCATGACTAGTTTTGTCTTAGCGCGTTGGGAGAGGGAACTGAAGAGCAGTGGGTTGTATGCACCTATACGAACCACCATGTACGGATTCCCAGTCAGCTGTCGCCATTTCTTGGCGTTGCTGGAGACCTACATGCCTGACAGCAACACCTTCCTGACCAGCGGTGGTGAGTTAGGGTTGGCCTTGCACGAGATGCATCATGTTTCTGGTCTTCCGATGGGGGATTGTCCGTATCAGGAGTATTTCCCCTCGAACCAGCAGTTGGAGTGCATGAAGAAAGATACTCCCGACATGTACAACACTCTCTGGGATCTTACTTGCCACTACTATACTTCCTTGATTCAGACTTCTCCTCAAGCGAGAAGGAAGAGGCAGGTCAGCTTGAAGCAGTTTGCCAGCTACTTGTTCCAGAACTTGGAGGGTGATTCCAGTGCGTCCATTCGTGAATTAGACGTGTTGACCCCTTCCGCCGTTAATGAATTGTTGGAGAAGGCTGAGGCTCGTTCCTACACCATCGGCAGTACTGAGGGAGCTTTTCCCGCGGGGACCAAGTTTCGTTCTTTTCTTTGCCGTGCACAGAAGTCCATTGGGCCCCGGACTCTATTAGCAGGCTACCTTGCCCTTTGGTTGAAGAAATGCGTCGTTCCGCATCAGCCTTCGGACGCTCTACCCATTGAGGTGCTCTTCCCTGCAGTTCAGCTGGCCTACGGGAGAGAGCTTTCCCTGCTCCCAGCAATGGTTGCTAGCATCCATTGTGGGCTCAGGTGTTTAGTTAGCAGTTTTATACAGATGGGTTCTGAACCATCAGCTGAGCTCGTTTGCCCGAAGGTTGAGCTCCCTTACGCATATCTGATGGCGTGGCTCGTTCTCCACCGTCCCGACTTGATGTCGGCGCCCAGCGTCGTTGACATCCCTGTCCCTTTCATGCAGCTGTTGGAGAAGGGCAAATGGCTCGGGAATAAGTTTAGCGATGTTCAACGAGAGCTTCGAGTCCGCAAGAGCTGGGAGTTCTTTAAGTATTTCCCTCACTTTTCAGGTCGCTATGGCGACGTGCTGATTGATGAGGAGAAACCTAGAAGTGATCGGACCGTTCTTGATGCTGGTTGCTTCCGGTGGCTAGTGAACATTCGCATTGGGTACCTTGTCCTCCGGGTGAAGAACCGATGCCACATAGAGCCTTATCTCCCTTGCCGCTTTGCTCGCCAGTTCGGCTATGACCAACTGTATGTTGGGAATCCGAGCCGTAGCCTGCAAGTTGAGGGAGGACTGATTGATGGCGTACGAGCGTGGCTATGGACGATGGTGGGCTGTACTGGAGCCCATTTTGCTCTTCCTTCGTATAGGCGTAAGCCGCTGACCACTTTCCTCAGCTGCAAGTGGTTTCTTTCTGCCTATGAGTCCATAAGTGTGAGGAGCCTCTCAGAGTTACAGTCCGAGTATGCGGTCCGGGCTGCTATGATGGCTGGTCGCAGGGCTGAGATTGCTCAGAAGCGGAGAAAAGGGCATGCCAAATCTCTTCTCACAAACAAAGAAGAGCTCCTCCCTACGGGTGACGATGACGAGACCTCCGAGGAAGAATATGTGGATGCAGATACCGACCGAGAAGAACTCGATACTGGTTTGTCCCGCCTCTTTGATTTTCATTCTCCATTAATGACAGCTCTTGTTTATTTAATGAAATGGCTATTGTCACTTTAGGTAGGACAGCCGATGATCGTGAGCCGCCGGTTCCCACACACGTTGAAACGTGTGATAGGCCTGTGCATGACCGACCAGTTGGTCCTCGGAGGGTTGGTGCCCCGAAGAGGAAGAAGCCCGCCCATAAGCCTCACGACGGTCAGCGTCCCTATGGAGTGGACTTAGGAAGCACCGCCGATGGAGGGGAAGGTAACATTTTATTGCCATTGCTTTAAGGTGATTTACCTTTTGGGATTTGTGACCATGTTTTATGCTCCAGGGTTCTTAGAAGAGGGCGAACTCCCACCGGGTTCGGAATCTCCTGGTGTTGATAACATGGATTGCTTTATGCGGCAAATGTGCGACGCCCTTCATGACGGGTCTCTTGGCATCGATCTAAACATCGATCTTGAGCAGATGAATAATGTCGAGCCCACAGTCCCATATTCAGGTATATCTACATCCCACATTACTTTCCTCAAGCATGGGGAAGGAAGATCTTCCGTTCTTGCTGCAAGTATTTTTTTTTTCGATCTTTCCTCATCTTTCAACATTCAGGTTACCCTGCAGATGTCGCGATGGAAAGGCCAAGCTTCTCGAAGCCCGATGCCGGCTTATTAGCTGACATGCTGGCTGAGCAGACTTCCAGAGGAACCGAGAGACCATTCTTTGGGAATGATTCGTCCATCGGTATATATCTGGTTCCCTTCCTCTTGTCTAATTTTTTTATCTGGCTAACGAATGATTAATTATTGCAGCGCCAACCATTGGGGTTAGTCCGATATCGATCCCTGGCATATCCAGCTTGCCTCGGAGTGACGGACTCGCAGGTACGCATACGATTTATGGATATCGTACTTTTCTATGTTTATCTGACTTTTGACTAACATATGAGTGTAATCATAGGACCAGCCACGGGGACTGATTCTCTTATGACTCATGGCATTCATCAGATGGCTACGGATGATGGACCTACAGGTATGTAGATGACCCTATCATCCGACTCCTCCTTATTCGTCTCAATTTTTATTCTGACTAATAAAGAGGTACAATCATAGGACCAACCGCTTGGGTTGATACTCTTATGACTCTTATTTGTCCAAATTTCCATTTGGTTAATATAGGAGTGTAACTATAGGACCGGCCGTTGGGCCTGATACTACTACAGTTCCCGGGGCTGAAGGCATGTATAAAAGTGGCGTCTCTCCGCCTTTGCCGAGTGGTATAAGCGATCTGCCTGCGGGGGTTGATATACCCTCCATGACCACTTCTGCCGCTGTCTCAGAGCCTGTCGTACCTCAGCCTGAGGGGACGTCCGTTAGCGTTGGTATGCTCAGAACTTGCCTTTTGAATTTCCTTATCGTATTTGATAATCTGCTGAACTTTTATGTTGTTGCCTGTAGGATCTCGATCTTCCCTATACGAGCGTGTCCGCGCCCTTTTGGTCGATACTGACCCTGACAGAGAGGCTTTTCGTATGGACCTCAGCTTCTTCACTGCCTTTTATAACGGCCTGATCGAGAAACTTCTTCATAGAGGAGGCGGCTTCGATCAGTTCAGGCGTTCCTTTTCTCGCCACATGATGATGATGAGGGAAGAAGGATACCCGGAGTTGGCCGATTCCTTCACTGCTGATTTTGCCGCCCTGGAGTCGGAGATACGAGAGTTGAAGGAGTTGGAGGTTACCGGGGTTTCTTCTTTCGTGTCCTCTCAGTTGGAGCTTAGGATGGCACAGTGGCGTGACCTGAGATCTTCCATCGGATGCGAACTTCAATCGTATGAGAGTTCCGTTGCGCAGCTGGTGGCTACCGTAGCGAGGAAAGACACGGATAGAGCTGATCTACTCCGCTCCTTGGACTCGAGTCGCGAGGAGGTGACTAGGTTGAAGGAGGCTTTGAAGCATGCCGAGGAATCTGCTGCCCTCATTGCAGATGATCTGGCTGGACTAGAGCGTTCTCGGGAACAGGCACTCGAGGAGCTAGGATCTTCCCAGGAGAGATTGATGAAGCTAAAGAGCGAGGCCGCGGAGATTTTGAACCATTCTGAGGAATCTGCCCAAGCTGATCTGCAGGCGGGACTTGAGCGGAGTTACGCAGATAGACTTTTTAGCTTAAAGTCTCATATTCTTAGCCGTCAGTTGCCTTCGGGCTAACGAGCTCTTTGTTGTATGCTTTTGGCTCGATCTATTAATAGAAACTCCGCATTTGCTTCTTTTGTGATTTTTTTCTGCATTTATTCTGAACGACAGGTTTATGGGATTTTTGGCAAACCCCCAGCCCTCAACGGGTTTGATATGTCTTTAACGATCACCGTTTAAAATCGGACTAGCATGTGAATTATTAAACTCGTCTCACATGTAACGTTGTGCTAAGAGAGTAAACTCTCTAAGGCTTTGTGCTATGATTTTGAATACATAGGCTTCGTCTTTCTCACGGGAATAGACTACCCGGCAACGCGTGTTAGGCGTTAACTTATCCCTCCTTAGGCTTCGGGATAAAATTCCCGGTGCATCGAGTGCCCGGATTGAGAATCGTGTCTTTTCTAAAAGCAAAGACAGATTGAGAAACGGGAGAGGAAGAATTTTATATTCTATCCCCCGGTGTTGAAGAGGAAGAATTTTATATTCTATCTTCAACTAGAAAGAAAACAGGAGAGGAAGAATTTTATATTCTATCTCCTGGTGCCAAAGAGGAAGAATTTTATATTCTATCTTTAGCTGGAAAGGACACGGGAGAGGAAGAATTTTATATTCTATCTCCCGGTGCTGAAGAGGAAGAATTTTATATGATCTCCACCCCCAGAATCCTGCAGGATGAAACTAAGAGTGGGATCTCCACTCCGAGAATCGGAAAAGTTCGAACGACACTACCTTTTATAGGATTGGTCGTTTGAACCCAAAGAACCCCTCATTCATTGAGGAGAAGACCCAATTTCAACCCTAACTTTTATAGGTTTGGTGGAAAAGGGGACAAAGGTGGACTTCGTTTATCGAAAAGGAGTGACTCGACTTTAGTCTTGACTATGTGTAGGCTTGACTAAGCGAGATCGGAAACAATCCTAACTTTTATAGGTTTGACTGTTCCAAGTGGACCTCTCGTTCATGGAAGGAATCGAGAGAGGAATTTGGCTTTGGAAATGACCCTAACTGTCGGAAGGTTTGATCACTCGATTTGAAAGTGGACCTCTCGTTCATTGAAGGAATCGAGAGGGGATTTTGGCTTTGGTCCTAACTGTAGGAAGGTTTGACCAGAAAGCAAAGAAAGTGGAATACGGGTAGCAAGGAAAGTGCTAACTCGTATTATCACTCAAAGGGAGACTTTAATGCTAGGTGATTCTGACCTATCACGTTGAGTCTGAGAAATGCCAATGACTGGCAGATGGAAATGTTGGTGGATCCACTGTCGCTTGATTTGATCAGCGGATGGTTTGGTGAGGAAAGATTAACCTATCAGAGGATTAGATCTCATCTCACAAACGTAACTCATAAGAGTTGGGGAATTTTGTCGAGAATAAGAAGAGACATTCTGACCTTCAGAGTTCGAATGCAGATTCCTTACTCGTTGATTCCACAATGACCGGGTTATCCCTAAGAATACCCATGTGGTATTCTTCCGGGAACTTCCCGATGCATTGGTTATCCAAAAGATACTAAGGATAGTATCTTTTCAAGAACTTGCCGTTTATCGGCATCATGAGCCGGTCGCCGTCTTTGGTGACAAGGCGATAGGCGCCACTCGAGTAGACTGTCTCCACTACGAATGGTCCTTCCCATTTGGGTTCAAATTTACCCTTCTTCTTAGAGTTAAGGATCATCGGTCGGCGAGTTGTGAGGACCAGATCTCCTTCCTTGAAGCTTCTCTGTCGAACCTTTTTGTCGAAGGCTCGAGAAATTCTAGCTTGGTAAAACTCAATTTGCTGTTGAGTTTCCATGCGCTCTTCATCGAGCCTCTCGAGTTCTTCGAGGCGTTTCTGATGTTGTTCTTCGGTCGTCATCTGGGTTGCAAGGGCGATCCGAAGCGACGGGATTTGGATCTCCAATGGAAGAACAGCTTCACATCCGTATACCAATGAATACGGGGTTGCTCCCGTTGGTGTGCGCACCGTGGTCCGATAGGCCCATAGAGCCGCGCCAAGCTTGTCATCCCAGTCTCGTTTATTAGTTTTCACGATTTTTGACAAGAGTTTGATGATAGTCTTGTTGAAGGCTTCAGCTAATCCATTCGCTGTAGGATTATAAGCCGTCGACGAGATGTCCTGAATTTTAAACTTTTCGCAGAACCTTATGAAGGCGTTGCTGACAAACTGAGGACCGTTGTCATGTATGATTCGTCTTGGAACGCCATACCTATAGATGATGTGGTGCTTGATGAATCCAATGACGTTGCTCGTCTTAACTTCTCTGAGTGGAATTGCTTCGGCCCATTTGGAGAAGTAATCGGTAATTGCCAAGATGAACCGGTCGCCCTTGACTGATGGGGGATTTATCGGGCCAACGATGTCCATTCCCCAAGTCTCGAACGGCCATGACGTAACCGAAGGATGCAGATGCTCCGGAGGTTGGTGCATATAATTCCCGTGCATTTGACATGCATTACACTTTCGGGCATACGCAATCGCATTACTCATCATGGAAGGCCAAAAATACCCCATTCTCCTGATGCGATCGTAAAGCATGGGACCAGGTTGATGTGCGCCACACTCTCCTTCGTGCGCCTCCCTAAGGACCTCTTCAGCTTCTTTGGTTGATAGGCAACGCAATAGCAACTCATCGTACCCCCTGCGGTATAGCGTTTGATTCTCAGTATTGTAGTAGAATCTTGGTGCTCTTCGCCGGATCGATTCTCTTTCCTTCACATCTTCTGGCAGGATTCCATGCAAGACGTAGTCGATGATGGGGAAACGCCAATCTCGTGGCTCGAACTCGATTTGAGTAGCGTGCGCCTCTTGAACTTCTTCTTCCTTGGCCTCTTCATTGTAAAGCGGTATTAGAAGTTGGTGAGTTCTTACCGTAACAAATTGCTCTGTTTCGGGAGGCTGCGCCAGTGATACGGCCAATGCCGCCAATGCGTCTGCATAAGTATTCTGTAGCCGTGGAATATGTTCGATAAAGAATCCTTCAAATGATTCCGCTATCTCCACTGCCATCTTGTGGTACGGAATCAAATCCTGACTTCGGACTTCATATTCTCCTTGGACTTGCTTGACTATTAGCCGAGAATCGCCGAAAGCCTCGAGATACTCCACCCCCAGCTCCTTAGCGAAGTTGAGTCCTATAATCAATGCGTTATACTCTGCTACATTATTCGAGCATGGCTCGGTTAGCGAGTAGGCGCGAGGCATCACATGTTTTCCTGGATAAACTAAGACAACCCCCACTCCGGAAGAAATCTTAGATCTCCCAGGAGTACCTGTGACAATAGCTGCTCGGGAAGCGCCATCGAAATACAAACGCCATACTTGTTAATGCGAAGTTGCGTTGACCTCGTGGGCTTCGTCGGGTAGATCGTCATATATCTCGGCGGTGTCCGTTGGATTAGCTGCCAGGAGATCACAAATGGCCTGCCTTTTTACTGACTTCTGTTGTTTGAAATGTAAGTCGTATTGGGACAAGCGCAAGGCCCATTTTGCTAATCGCCAGCTCATGGAAGCTGGTTGAGTCATGAATACTCGGACCGGATTAACTTTAGAGATGACGTAAATAGTCTGCCCGACCAGATAATGCCGCATCTTCTGAATGGCGAACACCAAGGCGATACATTCTCTTTCAATCATAGGATATCGAGATTCGGCGCCTACCATGGTCCGGCTTAAGTAATATACTGCCTGCTCATGACCGTTATCGTCATCTTGTGCAAGTAATGCACTTAATGAGTGGATCGTCGCCTTGACATAAATCAAGAACGGTTTGCCCGATTTCGGTGCAACGAGTACAGGAGGTTTCGAGAGATATTCTTTAATGCTCTCGAATGCCTTTTGACAAGCGTCATCCCATACAAAAGACACGCCCTTCTTTGCGAGCTTGGAGAATGGTTGGCATTTTCCTGAGAGGTTCGAGATGAACCGACGAATATAAGCTAATCGCCCTTGCAATCCTCTGAGCTCCCTGAGGTTCCTCGGAGGTTGTAATTCATTGATCGCCTTTACCTTATCAGGATCGATGTGAATACCTTTGGTGGTGACGACGAATCCCAGGAATTTACCACTAGACATTCCGAGGAAAGACTTGGTAGGATTCATCTTCAATTGATGGGCTCGCATTAAGTCGAACATGGTCTTCAAGTCTTTGATGTGATCTTTTTTATCACGACTTTTCACGACCAAATCATCTACGTAGCATTCGACGGTCTTTCGGAGATGGTCCTGAAAGATCTTTGACATGGCTCGCTGATATGTAGCACCTGCATTCTTCAAGCCGAAGGGCATAACCGTGTAGCAGAAGACGCCGAGAGACGTTCTAAATGCAGTATGCTTTTCATCATCTGGATGCATCTTTATTTGGTTATAACCAAAGAAACCATCCATGAAAGACATCCTCTCGAACCCGCACGTATTGTCGATGATGACATCCGTGATGGGAAGGGGAAAATCATCTTTTGGGCAAGCAGTGTTGAGGTCTCTGAAGTCTTTCTCATCGGGTAGAAGACTATCGCTAATGAATATCGGTTTAGGATTTTCCTCAGTTCCCATATTCACCTGGAGTACTTGATCTTCGGTAGGAGGCTCTCTTTGCTCGAACCTATCACCATACTGCATGTTTAGGTGGTGAACCCAAGGATCTTCCCATGTTGGCATCTGGTCGTCTTCCTCTATTGCGGTAGGATCGACCGTGACCATGTTTGACATCAACCTTTTGAACGTCTCGCCAAGGCTAGCGTCGGAACCCCCAGCCGAAGAGTCGGAAGAGTACCCGTTTCTAGCCTTGTTAGCGATCTGATCAATGATTTGCCAGCAACATTCGTCGTCGGATGAGGAGACGTAGTCGAGACCTCTTTTATGACGATAATAATCATCAGGTTTTCCCTTCGGTACATAGGCCATTCGAGGTGGAACTCGCGGACCTCGACCAAAGCAAAGACCCTCTCCGAGTGTAAAGTCATATCCATGCTTCTCCATTAGATCACGCGCTTTTGCGTCATATCTAAATAGATGTGGGGCCGGTTTATCTTCATCGTCTTCTTCTTCTACGAAGTGATCAGGTGTTGGAGCTGCTTTTCCTCTTCCGTAGATGACTTCTTTTCCACCCCCTATTCCCGAGGGGATGACAAGTGTTGCTCCGCATGGATCTTGTACCTGCTTTTTCGTCATACAAAATGATTGAAGAGGCATATACAGGTTAGGGTTATCATAAATCTCTTTAGTGACCTCATCAAGACACATCGAATACTCTAAATCATCGTTTATTGATAGTTCTTCGGCAAGTTACCAATTACAACTATTCTCCGATGATTTATCATCGTCAAGATTGATTACAATGGGTACAATGTCATTAAGTACAAAACCACCATCGTAATCAAGCCCAGTTTCGGTATCAGCTTCATCTCCGCTGTCCGTTCCTTGGGCCGGTGATTCAGTATCGGATTCAGCGCCGTATAGAAGGGAATCGGTGAAATAGTTCTCCAATCCCTTAAACGGTTGCTTATCCGCGACCACCGTCTTGACTTCATTATTTGAGTCTACGTACTTGAGGCATTGATGCAGAGTTGACGGAACTATAAGGTTACCGTGGATCCAAGGTCGACCCAACAGTAAGTTATAGGACGTTTCTGCATCAATCACATAGCAAGTAACTTCCGATTTTAGATCCTCGATCTGGCATTTGATTCGGATCTTCCCCAAGGGCCTAGACCCGCTGGTATTGAATCCGTAAATCGTAGTGCCAGTAGAGGCTAATTTACTTGTCGGGATTCCGAGATGATGCATCAATCGGAATGGCATAATGCTAACAGCGGAACCCGGATCAACTTGGATCCGGTTGACCATGCTGGAGCCGATGTGCCCGGTGAAATACAAAGGCTGATCATGCTTTGAGTTCTTCGTATGCATGTCTTCCTTGGTGAAAGAGATGCATGGAAAATGATGCGCCGCAAGGTTGCAATGTTGAGCAGATGGCTCTGGTCCTTCAGGCGACGGCTTGATTCGAGTGAGAAAAGCTTCAGAATCGCTCAAAGCCTCCTGTAGTGCCTTCCTTGTATCTTTGGACAGACGCAATAGCTCGTACAGGGTTATCCTAGCTGGGATGTTGGCTAACTGCGCCATAATGTCGAAATGGGGCGGAGAGCTCGCATTTCCCGGTTTGTCTCTTCCAATCGGGTGATTGAATCGAGACTGCCTCGGGTTTTGGGACTCCTTGTGTAGAGGTTCCTTTCCTTTCTCGTTCTGCTGGACTTTCTCCGTAGCTACAGGCGTTGGGGGAATTGCTGCTATTCCCAGCTCTGCCAACGTTTTGGAAGGAGGGGTTTTGGTACCTAATTGCTCGGAAGCATCCGGGTACTTGTAGTGATATTCATGCCCGCTTCGAGTCGCAAAGGCCTCCTGTTCATCTTCAGAAAGCGGGAAGGCAGGGATTTCCTCGTCGTCTTTTCCTGGAATAGCAGAAGCTCCATAACAAGATTTACCTTTCCCTTTCGACTTTTTCTTGGAAAAGGTTCTAGTCCATTGCTCGTCTCCGATCAAATCTGGATGAACCCAAAGAATCTCACCATTAGGGGCCGTGTGTGGCACGAGTCCCTTCTGACGCTGCTTGTGAGGATCATCGTTCACCGTCTTCACAGCTGTATTTATTACTGGTTCGTGTTGGAACCAGTTTAAGGGAACAGAACCGAAGTTAATCGATACTGCATTTGCTCCCACTCTCTTCTCCTTCGGCTGCTTCATGGTGATGACCCCGACATCGATGAGAGCTTGGATCTTGTCCTTAAGAGCATAGCATACCTTGGTAGGATGGTGCACCGCTCTATGAAATGCGCAGTATTTTGGATCATTGACTCTCTTGGCATCTTCTTGATCCTGGATTGGAGGTAGTTTGATCTTATTATTCTCAACGAGGTACTTGAAGATACCGGGAACCTCATCCTCTCTGAACGAATAGACTTTTGGGAACTTTGGCTCCGAAGCTTTTGGCTTCGGGGTCTGCTGTTGCCACCTTGGTTGTTGAGGCGCCTTTTGCTGCTGCTGTTGCGGCTATGCTTGCACCTCGAACGTCTGATTCGCGTCCACGGCATTTGCATGTGCTTTTCCTCTTCCCTTAGGGGCAAAGTTTGGTTGTGGAGCGTTATTAGCTATTTGCCCTCTTTCCGCCTTCTTCCTTTTGAGGAATCGTTCGGCTCGTTCTCCTCGCACCTTCAGATCCTTCCAGGTCTTTGGTGGCGCCATTCCCATAGCTTCGAGGATGTCCAAGGAGAGATTGTTGTGACAGGTCTCGAGGATGAAATCTTCGCTGACCCGATCCCTGCAATTCATTGCTTTATTCCGGAATCTCTTCACAAAGTTTTCAATTGTCTCGCCATTCTTCTGTTTCTCCTCAAACAGAGTGCTGATTGAGACTTCGGTGTCGTCATCGAAGAAGTTCGTCAGAAACATGTCCTCCATGTCGTCCCAACTGCTGATGCTCCCCGGCTTGAGGCGACGATACCAATCGAAGGCCGCTCCGCGAAGAGTGCCAACGAATGACCGTACCATCAAGGGTTCATTGCCGGAGATTATTCCTAAGTAAGACTTAAAATATATTAACGAGTGGCTTTGGGGAGAGGTAACGTGGTCTTCTTTGGCATTATCATCTACCGGACCACCTCCGTTGTCATTGTTGACAGGGGGAATAGCTATGTTAACATTATTCCCTTCCCGCTCATTCTCATCCTGATTCTGATGATTGGGTCGAGTGGGCTCTTCTTGATGAGTTGTCAGAGCTGCGATATGCTGGTCGTGCATCTCCATCTCGAACTTGAAAGCTTCTTTCTGCCGAGCTAGGGCGTCTTCAAGCATCTTGTTCATTTGTTCGGCGCTGATCATAAGTGATTCGTAAGGCTGTCCCGCACTAGACGCCGTGTCATCGGATGCTATAGCCGAATAGGAGTCTGAACCATCATCTGACGATTCCTCTTCCCAAGGAAGTCCCTTTTGCATCCTTTGGTAATTCTTTCGCCTATTGATCCCTGACCGCAATCGAGTCATGCGCTGGGATGCTTCGGCAAGTTGATCTAAGCTAGAGTGTCGTGTCGATTTCCCTCTGCCGGTCATATTAGCAGACACCTCTAGGAATTCGTCCTCTTGGCGAGCGAACCTCTTCCCATGAAAATGCCTTGGCTTGGAAATCCTCTCGAACACCGAGACTCTCTTCGGGGTTTTAGAACAGCAGCACTCTGACAACACTGCCTTGATGATGTTGGAACACGGACAGTGGGGTTCCGTGTCTCGTGCGTTTCGCTTCCAAGACTTACTTGCACCCCCAGTTCTATAGTACAACTCATCAGTTTGATAACTGGAGCAACCTATAGAGTGTTGACATGATTTTCCCGACATAATATTATCATCATCAGACGAATATGACGCTTTATTAGCGTTCTCAAGAGTCGCTCGTTCCAGTCTACGCTTTTGTGAACGTAAAAACTTAACGGGCTCTTGAACTTCGACACGCAACCCGATGCGGTCGGTAATAGGGATTTTCCCTTTGATATTTTCCTGGGGGGAGTTAGAACGACCCCCAGTCGGGTTTATCATTAGGGGACCTTTCAACGGACCCAATCGCTCCTTGATAGGTACCTTACCTTGATTCCCTGGTAAGGGACCGAGGCGACCTTTCACAGGAACCCTGGATGTTGAAGGATCCGTGCTCATACCTGACCCCACCGGAGGTGCCGGGGTAAGGGGAATGGGACTTGGATTTGGTGAAGATTGGGCAGCAACATCTTCAACTCTTGGCTTAGGTGTTGGTTTCGCCTTTAGCCTCCATACTTGCTTGAGTTTTGGCGGAGTCTTGACCGCCTCTTCTTTCTGCATCTCCTCTGCTTTCTGCAAGAGAGCTCGGGCATGCGCGAGCAGTGCGCGGCGCTTCTTGATTCTCTCTTCAAGGGTGGAACGAGTCCTCATGACACGAACCCACTTGTTCGTGGTTACGTACCGTTGTTGCTCCAGGCGTCGTCTCGATTTGAGATCTTCGTTGTAGCGAACCCCGTCCATAGGCTCCAAAGCCTTGGCCATTTGACGAGCAAGTTGTTGACGCCATCTTTGGCGGGTTCTCTTTGATACTGCTGGAGCGCCTTCATTAGCCATCTTCCTGGCGGAGGAGATGCCCAGATCGGCGATCTCGACCACGTTGGGCGACGCGGAGACGCCATGTGGTGTGAGTGCAGCGATGGCAAGGGGTTCTTGGGTCTTTGAGCTAAGGGTCCCGCGAACGACTCTGGAGGAGGAGGATTTCCTGCGCCTGCTTGGAGAGGCGGATCTGGAGGAGGAGGAAGAGAGGTACTCTTCAAACTTCTGCTGATCGAACTCGTATTCGATCTCTTCATTCACCCGGATCTTGAATGCCGGTTGCGTCACTCCGATTTCGGCAGCGAGGTCGTTGGCTCCCACTGTGGTTGCCAGCTTGTTTTCGGAGAAAGTCGCTGTTTTCATTGCTCTTGAATCTGTTACAACTTCAAGTGTTACAACAAGAATCGATAAAAAAGTCGGTCTTTTTATAAGACCTCCTCGTGCAACAAAACAAAGTTTACAACTTTTCGAAAATAAACACGAGATCCCGTTTTGGTGCGGTCTCGCTTTGCGTGGGTCTTTGGCCTGTGACGGGGATGTTGATATCCGTGGACCACCGGGGCAATCAGATCTGGTCCGGATAAATCGGACAGAGTTTCGTCGATCCGCGTGAGATCTAGAAACTTCTGATCCAGAAAAATCGGACAGAGCTTCGTCGATCCGCGTGAGATCTAGAAGCTATAAGCATCTATCTCGGCTAAAGCGAGATATGAGCTCTTCTTAGTATTAACGCCAAGGGCTAATACTAAGGGTCTGACGGTGAATGGGTGATGAAGACTGATGTAGACCTCTCCTCCTTGGTTGAAGCGCTCGACCACTCTTTGCTGCAGCAGGGCTTCGCCAAGACTCTCCAAAATTTCATATCCTGAAAAATGAGGTAAGGGGTGGCTATTTATAGCCATAGGGAGTACCTAGGGTGCCTAGACACCCTAGGGTGTCTCAAAAAATCCGAGACACCCTAGGGTGTCTCGGAATTTTCGAGACACCCCTGGGGTGTCTCGGAATTTCTGAGACACCCCTTGGGGTGTTTGACACCCCTGGGGTGTCTCAGAATTTCTGAGACACCCCTTGGGGTGTTTTGGAACTTCTGAGACTCCGTTTGAGGTGTATTTGACTGTTTTCCCCGTAAATTCTTCGTTCGAACTCGGATTTGAGTGATTCCGGGTGTGTTGGATGCTTGACGAAGAGTTCGATCCGCTCTGGTGGTTGGATTGTCTGTAGAGTGGTCGAGGCACGAAGGGCGTTATCCTTTTTTGTGAATACCGCCGGGTTCCCGATTGGTCCGGGTCTTGGTTGTTCTGAAATCCTATAAGCTCACGTAGCTCGCCGATTTACTTCAGTCGTTCGTCGACGTCAATTGGGCTCCTGTGGCTCGGATAGTGACGTTCATCGTCACTCTTTAACACTGAAACGTTCGTGGAGACCTATAGGCAATTTTCGATGCCTACAATTCTTGGAGCTTCTTTATGCCCTAAAGAAATGGTATTCCTACAAGGATTACATGTTGACACGACAATGACACGAAGTACTAAGATAATGTTGCTAATTGGTCACACCTAATCCTCTCTCACCAAAAAATTACTCAAATTAGGCCTCCACGCATCTTTATATTGTTCCACCTCAAGGCCCATGTGAGAATCTAGCTTAGCTTTCATCATAGTAGGATAGAGGAAGATGACAATTCATCAAACATATATAAGCAACTGATATGCACTACATAAAAGCAAAACTTTTAGCTTCTAATGTCTAATTGATTTTATTCTAAAATTCTTTTAGAGGAGGGTATAATACTTGCAAGCACCCTTTTTCAATTCTTGGACCACATAGGCATGCACCAAGTGATGTTACAATATTGTTCCCATATAACACATAATTATGAAATGGGGCATCAAAAATTCTTGAACAATAGTGCACAACACATAATGTAGTTTCCCCAGCTATGCTAGAGGCCGAAAAGAAGCAAGATGTCAAGTCCTCACTTATGTGCATTCAATTCCTCTTCCTTCATTAGTTGGTGGCTACGCAAGGACCAAACAATCTCTATGCAGAGCAAATTTTGGCATCCCTTTACTCCTCATAAGCACGTTGCCCTCCCCTTTTGCACCCCTCTCTCTATCAAAGTCCCCTCCCACATGGGCTCTAGCTTCGACCAACTTTCACAAAACAAAAGAGATAGCGTCCCTTATTAGCCCATTATGCTAGCATAACATCCCTTTTGTTCCCTTTGCTTGGTGCCAAAAGAGATTTAGATTTCACATTAAGGTAACTACTTAAGAAACGAGCGACTAATGCACCTATTAGTGGTGCAATTATAATTGATGGAGAAATAAGAACAAAAGATAGACCTAGAAGAACTTTGTCAAGGAAAATTAACGATGGTGTGATAATGATTAAATCAGTGGAAGAGATAGTCCGCAACAAAACAGAATGAAAGAGTAGTATTCATGTGCAACTAAAATTAGAGAGGCGGGATTAGACCTGAACAAAATTTTCCCTTGATGCAATGCTGCTCACACTTGCCTTAACTTCTAATTTATGTCTCCATTTGAAGGTTAATTACGGTAGAAGCTAGGCATTCGAAACGTCGGTATGAAGGTTGTTGTCATTAAGGTAACTCTAGTTGAGATAATATCATCAAGGAAAAGGGAAATGGATGGGGGAGGATTTGGCTTTGGCATGGCCTTAGCAATTTTGTATTGTTGTGCAACCACCAAGAGCCAAAGGACCCTAATTGAAGGACCCAGCCCTCCTTTGTGTGAGTGAGACCAAGCTCAAAAGGACATGACAGACTAGCTGGCAGCCCTGACGCCTGTGACAGCACAAGAGATCAAATAACATTTCCTTCTCTGTTCATTATCCTTCCCCTCACATGGCATGGGCATTTGGTGCTCTTTTGAGGGAAATGTTTTTGAAAATGGCGATGGCTTTGAGCTTGAGTGAGGGCGAAGCTACGAGTAGTGACCCTTATATTGCAATGGTTTTGTGTCCTTTGGACTTGTTCCTCAATTATATCTAGCATGAGAGGAGAAATTGAGATGCCAACTCATTGTTTTTACTACTCATTGGTGATGAGGGGAGCATCGCAAAAAGTATAGTGGAGATACTAGGCTTGAACACATTTTTCCCCTCGGTGCAATGCTTCTCACACTTTGCCTTGATTTCTAACTTTATGTCAACATGTGAAGGCCATTAATTATTTTAGAAGACGGATACTCAAAAGAGAAACTGTTTTATTAGGTAAACAAACAAGTGAAGAAACTATCTTTAATTGATCTTCTGAGTATGTTTTGATAATAAAGGAACCACTTACTAAATTATAACCATGCCACAGTGTCTGTAAGTGTTAACTCAGTCCAAATATCACTGTAATTTATTCCTTTGCCAAATAATTACAATGTGATTAACCCGGCCGTTATCATAGCAGCCAATGTATTCCGTTACTAACCAATTATAATGCTTATCTAATTATAATGATCAATAAATTCAAACAATTGTCAATACCTCCCAAGAAATGATTCATATGTTGCTAGTCCTAGTAGCATGATACCATCCTAAAAAAAGATCTGTATCCTCCATCATGCGAAGTAAACGAGCTCGTCTTTTGAGTGTAAAACACTGATAAACCTTCTGATTAGTATAATAAACACTAAATTATTCTATAATCAAACCCGAAAAAGTGTTTGACATGCTTAAACACTTTGCATAGACATTCTCAAGGTAATAGACTGTGGCCCGGCAGTCTCTGCTAAAAAACATTTTCGAGAGAGCTTAGGGCAGTGTAACCATCGGTCACAGTTTACTGATTACTATTATTCCATAAAAAGATTAAGTTACTATAATCGAGATTAACGTTACCGTGCTTAGGTTTGAGGGGGGAAACATCGTTAAGGAAAAGACTTAGGTAATGAAAGGGAAATTTGTGTCAATGCCTCATATTTGAGAACTTCATGTGCTCTAGCCCCTCCTATTTTTGCCTATGTGCTTAAACCCTCAATTATTAAAAAAAATATGGCACAGACCCTCCAGCTCATATATAGCCCAATATTATATGTATTTGACCCAAAATCCAACATTACCACTTTACCTCTATCCACACACTCAAAATCACCACTATCTCTCCTCCATTTAAATGCCTCCTTCTGCTTTCTCCTCTTCCTCATCTGTCCTCAACTCAAAATCCAAACGTCAAAACCTTAACCCTAGCAATTACATCTCCTTCTCCTCCTGTTGCAATCACTCCTCCCCCGCCGCCACCCTTGACCTTCTAATTCTCATTCTCTCATCCTCTTCTCCTGCTCCTACCTCATCCTCTCCACTCTCTCCCGCCTTCTTTGAGTCCTCTCCCAAACCGTAATTCTAACCCTATCAACCAACCTTCTCTCCTTCCTCCTCCTCCTCCTCCTCCTCCTCCTCCTTCTCCACTCCCCCACCCCACAACCAAAAAAAAAATTATCCTAATTTTGCTCCCGTAAGTGCAGAAACCCTAGGTGCAATGGCTTGAAGAAGGCACTAGAGTTCAATGGTCAAATTGAGATCGAGGATTGCGTTAGGGAGAAGCGCAAGGAGTAGAAGGAGATCGAAGACCTACCTTCGAAACATGAACAATAGGAGAGGAACCTATATTATGAGGTTCTGCGTGTCAAGTTGAGGAAGATGGCATTGGTCAATGGCCAGACTTTGCTGCTATTTCGAGAGAGGTGCGAGGGCCCTCTAGCAAAGTTGGAGGCTTGGGGCTAAAGAAGGGGCCAAGGCAAAATAGGAGGCTTGGGGCTAAAGAAGGGGCCAAGGCAAAATAGGAGGCTAGGGTTAGGGTTTTGGTACTTCAAGTTAGTTGGATGCAATAAACGTGTTTGATGAAATACCGCATAAAAATTTTGTTGCTTCGAGCTCTACTATACTATTAAAGTTTGAATTCATCAAAAGAAGCATCTCAAAGTACTATGATTTTTATTGTTTTATTTTATTGGTCGTTCATAGGATACAAGAGATATTGTTGAGAGGATTAGTCTTTGTTTAAAATTTATATGTACATAAGCCATTTTGTTGGCCTAGAAATTAAATGTAATTTGTATATAATGTGTTGGTAATTAAGAAATAAAAACCTACATACAAAAATATTCATTTAAACTAATGGATGTATAAATATGTAGTAGATTAACTATTAAGTTTTACCTAATATACGTGAACTGTAGTTAATTAATTGTTAATGTTTACATGTTCTATGTTAAGTATATATAGTTGAGTAAGTGTTAATTATTTTCTTTTAAATGTTAAGTTTAGTTAATTAATGATAAGTTTTATCTAATACATGTGAACTTTAGCTGATTAACTATTAAAATTTACCTGTTCAATGTAAAGTACAATTGAGTAACTGTTAACTTTTATTTTTTTTTAAAATGTTAAGTTTAGTATATTAACTGTTATGTTTTACTTAATATATGTAAATATAGTTGATTGATGGTTAACATTTATATGTTCCTTGTTAAATATAATTGAGTAATTATTAACTTTTGAATTATGAGAGAACCGTAGTGTACCAAAAGATGAGATCGGGATATCACCACAATTAGTACTAAAAGGAAGGGTAGAAATAATATAAGTATATAATGCAAAATATCAACTAATTATTAATATATATCTGTTAAAAGTCACAAAGTACCTATTAAGAGTTGCTTAACTCATAACTTGTTAAATTTTAATTTTGTATGTTTAGTTTTTTTTTAGTTCTAATAAACTTGTAGTGTATATTTTACCAACTTTGATTTAAATATTTTTAGTATAGTCACGTAACCTCTAATATTGCAAGAAATTGAGGGGATTCATGATCTAAGGGACTGTGAGATTGAGAGGAAATTAAAACTATTACATGATATAATTAACAGTACAATTAGATGACCAACATTTGGATAATCATGTTTTGTTAGTATTGTTAATATGTATTGAATATATTAAACCAGTACATGATATATAGTTAACAATTATTTGATATTAAACAATGACAGACAAAGTTTAACAGGTGTATAACATAGCTAACATGGTACTGGATATAGTCAATAGATACTTGATAGTTAACAGATACTTGATATAGTTAACAACCAGTGTTCACAATTTAACAACATGTGTTCAAAAATTAACATGCATTGTGCAAATTTATTAGTTACACTATAAACATACATACAACGAATAAAATTAATATACAATAGAGTCATACACAAGCAAAAACTATTATCAATCATCAAGACCCAAATAACAAAGCTCATTTCAAAGTTTAATAATAGTAGGTCCTTCAACTTAGCAACAAATCCAAGTTCATTCTCAAAGAAGAATATCAACATGATAAAATGCCTCCAGTTAGATGAAGGCAATGACAAATAACAGTAAACATAAAGATAAAAATGATGGAATATTTTTCTTCATAAGGGAAATCCTAGCTCCAACGTACCCTTATAGCATTTCTCAAGAAACTTTTGAATGATTGGGTTATTTAAAATCCAATTACGAGCGAGTTGACCCCTTTAGACATGAGTGATCAAAGAGTCCATTAACATCAAAAGAGTTCAGCTGCCTTTGTTCTGTCATGTTTTTGCTCATTAGCCACAATCACAGTGGTCCATTAAATAAAAGTTTTTGTGAGTCATTTATCAAATAAGTGGTGAACAACCATCATGGTCTATGAATATGTAGTTGTTGTAGAGAGTTTAGAGATAGAGAAGATGAGGTCAATGGAGGATAAGATGGCAGCGAGGTCAGAGGAGGAAATCTTGCCATCGCCATTGGAGTTGAACTTGCACAGAACACACTTGAGTTCGGTGGTAGTGGATGGGGAGAAAGGGATCGATGGAGGAGGTATTGGCGGTACTAGAGGTGGATCTAGGTTCAGATATAGGAGATCCGGGTGAGAATTTGAATTGGTTACAGCGGTGATAGAGGACAGATGAGACCTTGCCCGTTGGAGGAGGGGTGGGGGGACTATATTTTGAGGAAGATTAAGGTTAGAATTGGAATTAGGAAAGAGGAGGAGAGGAGGGAGGAGCAACCATGAAGGTTAGGGTTAGGAGAGAGGATGAGGAGAGGAGAGAGGAGCAATAAAATTAGCAATGGTGCCAGTGACAGAGGTGGAGGACGAGGATTTAAGGAGAGGATTGGGTTAGAAGGAGGAAGAGAGAGGACTAGTATCACCATGGATGTGATCTCCATGAAAGAGAGAGCGGAAGAGGAAGAGAGAAGGGTATTTTTGGGTTTTTTGGATTTTGTCCTCTCTTTGTGCTTACTAGGCAGATGAATAAGGGCCTTGACACAATATTGCATGGTATTTTGGGTTTATACACAAGGATGAAAGTATAAGGGCCTGGGACACATGAAGTTCTCAAATTTGAGACCTTGACACAATTTTTCCTAAATGAAATTAATAAAAAAATGCAATTCTAGTGAAGCATGACGAATTAAGGATTTATTTCTAGCAAACTTTATAGGCGAAATAGTCTAAGGGGGTTATTCATTGGGACATTTAGGAGAATAATGGGATAATTTTAGGAATTCTATTTCATAATGTTATTCATTTGGACAAATGTAACAAGGATATTACCTTTTGTGTTATTAGTTTTTTGGAACACTACTAAGACAATTTTACCACTTGGGATAAAATTATCCCACTCATATACAAAAATTTTATGCTAATAGTAAAAATTTACCCCATCCTCCATATTAGAACAATTTTGTTCCACTTTGAAGACAATTGGGATACTTTTCAAACCTTTTTGTATTACTTAACTAATACATGCTAATTATATTATAAATATATGACATGATATATAAATATAAAGTAATAATATGTTCAATATATTATATTATCATGTAATAAAATAAAATATTATTATAGTTTAATTTATATGTATAATTTATTTTATGATATTTATTATATATTTGCAATATCACATACTATATTATATAATAGTACAACATATTTATTATAATATTTTAATAACATATATTATTATACAATATATTATATTAATTGTAGTTGATATTTTATTGTAGCAATTATATTATAGTGTATTATATTAAAATATTATAATAATATAGTATAATATAGTATAATATATTATAACATATTAAAATTAATAAATATATTACTATATTACATTTAATTATATAATATAAACCATGTTATGTGATTATATTATATTAATATAATAAATTTATTATTGTACTATAATATAATACATTTTAGATATTTTTATATATCATAGTAATTATCATATAATATTATACTATGTTATAATTACAATATAGTATTTTAAATAATATTATATTAAATAAAAATATTATAATATTTTATGCGGTAAATTTTAACCTATGACTCTGTTCTAATATATTAAATTAGATATTATATTAAATACATTGTTTATATATTATATCAGTTATTATATATATTATATCAGTTATTATATATATGACATACTATATATATATATATATTGTTATTGTTATGGTGTTCACTCACCTAAGATACGAATAGTGACAAAATGATACAATAAGAGTCATAAGCGAAACAAGTACAACCATTTGGTCGGCTCCCACAGTCACCTCTCGGCCTTAGGGTAAGGAAAGACCTAGTCGACTCTCTCGAGCCTAGGCGTTCGACTTCCAAGTCGGATTCCAAGCCATTGGTACCTCTTCAAGGTAAACCCAATGCACAACGACTCTTTAGTCGGATAAACAAGTCATTGGCTCTTTATCAAGGTATGTTTAAGGCACAACATATGGTCGAATCCTGCAGTACTACTCAACCATCATGGCTAAATTGTAAGACATTGGTATCTTATCAGGGGTAAATCCAAGACATA
The DNA here is from genome assembly GCF_001876935.1 of Asparagus officinalis. Classification (NCBI taxonomy): domain Eukaryota; kingdom Viridiplantae; phylum Streptophyta; class Magnoliopsida; order Asparagales; family Asparagaceae; genus Asparagus; species Asparagus officinalis. The sequence continues at coordinate 19,226,582 of NC_033796.1, forward strand.
ATTACAGAGGCCTCGGCCCTACCGACTCATCAAGTCGACACTCTGGTGTCGACACAAGAGACGATGTTAGTCGGTACGAGAGATCCTGACCTGCCAGACGGGTCGATATCTTTATATCGACTCAAAAGATGGTTATTAGCTGAGATAAGTCAACATTTCAACCAGTCGAACAGGCCGACACTCCTAAGTCGATGCGAAAGGCGGTGTCGATCGACCCTATTATTAATGACGATCCTATTTAGGGCACTCGGTCACTCACTGGGCATTTATCAGAAACGATTGGAGGGACATTCTCTGCTGTTGACTAAGTTGAGAACTCGGCCCCAGCCTCAAGCCTATCCCCCAGAGCACATGTCGACTTCTCAGTCCACCTCGGACAAGCCTTATCCAGATTTTGGCCTGATAAGTCTCCATGACTTGTCAGCCTAATCACTTCCTAGAAAATATGGAGACACCATCTCCCAGGCTGAAATGACTTCCCCTCTAGTCGCCAACCGACATCTGTAAAGCGAGGGACGACTCAGTATGCTCACGTGGCTTTTACGAAATTCACAAGTCACTTCCCGGATATCGCAAAGACGTCATTTCCCATGCTGAGATGACTTTCCCTCCAGTCATCAGTTCACACCACTAGAGCGAGGGATGATTCACTTTTCAGCTCACACTTTGTCACCGTCATTCTGCATGGCCGAAAAAACTAGTCTGTCATGGACATCCGCTCCATATATGGAGGATGTTCACCATCAAAATGAAAGGTAACCTGATCTAACCTAAAAAACAACTCTCAGAGTAATTTAAACCTTCCTCCTGATCTAAACTGAGAGATGATCATCTCTAATGCACATAGCATAAGAACACGTAGTTCTAAACTCCACTCAAGCTCACGTTCATCAACTGACTTGATCGTCGGAGGAACCATAGGGGAACCAGTCCCCGTCATCTCACGAGTTCTTTCTATCTATGCAGTGCGGACATCAAGCCCTCGTTCAAGAACTAGGCATAAAGTCGGAGAAGAAAACGACCCTCCATCATCCTTTATCACCACGTAAACATCCTCTTCTGGATTAATTGGTTGTATTTTATATTATATTATAATATATTAAATTAAATAATATATTATTAAAGTATTATATTAAATATATTATTCATATATTATAAAATTTATTATATAATGTAGCATACTAATAATATAATGTAATATAATATAATAAGTAATAATATTAATTAGTAATTATAGTACAACATATTATATTTTAATTTAAAGTAAAATAATGTTTATATTATAATAATATACTAAACGAATTGGATAAGTTAATTTAGAAGTAATTAATGGCTAAAATTATATTTTAATAAGGTGTCACATAATCAATTATCCCACATGAATTGTCAGATCAAATGATCAAATTGTCTCATTATCCCACTTTACCCCACTCAAAATATCCCCAATGGATAAAATTATTCAATTAGAACAATTTTCCCACTTGTCCCCAGTTTATCCGAACAAATAACCCCTCTAATAGATAATCAGATTTTGTGGTGGATTTTGCTGGAGCTAGTGGTCCGCGGTGTCTAATAGACAACCAGGGTGCCCTTTTTATTGATATGACATAGATACTCTTTTCCCTGTTCACATATTACATAGAAGGGTGTGTGAATTAATTTAGAGGGGTGAATTGGACATTCTGGAATTGATTTGGGCTTTTATGGTAAATATCTCAATTTACGGTTATGAATTTGACATTCTGAATTTGATTTGGGTTTTTATGGTAAATCTCTCGGAAAGCAACAGCTGTTGGCTGGGGCCCAAAGTGGTAACTCTTCAAAGTCAAAGCAGAGTCCCACGGAACGGTCAAGGGACATGCACGAGAAAACTTCAATTTCTCGTCTCGCGGTTTCCAAGTTTGTCATTATTTAGGTCTGCCGGCTCTCGCGGTGAGTATAAGGATCCATGAATAATTCTTTCCTTTTTTCGGTTTTGACAGAAAGAAAACTTAGTTATTAAGAATAGTTTTCTTTATTTATTTTTTAAAAATAAGAATTTGAATTCTGATATCTAGAATATAAATTTTAAATTCATGCCATCTCTCATGGTCTTCAAGCTTGTAGCATTTTGTGAATTTGAGAATGGTGCAGAAATAGCTAATTAAAAATACATAGGGCTAATACATAATGATCATATTATCATATTAACATCCATACATAGAATCTACGGAAATGATTGAGATATACACTGTAATATTGAATTCAACCTATAATAGATCAATCTTTTTGTGTTTGTTGCTTTAGTATTGCATATAATTCTAGATTTATCTCATTCATTGTATTAAATGTGGGATTAATAGTTTGTCTGGTCAAGTAAATAGAAAGATATGCTGTACATGTATAAGTATAGAAGAATGACAAATAGATATAATGTTTCTATTAAATTCCATTAATTTTCCAAATAAAGCATATTAAAAATATGTTGATGAAAAACATTCATTGTGAATACGTGATTCAACATGTTATTTGATTTTATTGTGAATGAACAGGATAATAATGTACTTGTGTATTTGAAAGAATTTTTAGTCTATGTTATTTATGATTGATAGAAATTATTCCTCCCAACAAACTAACTCGCCTTTGCTAATTTTTAGTATACGATACTCAATTATAATAAACATCATAATCCAAAATGTTATCATTTAGAAATTTCTTAGGAAGGAACATTAAGTTGTCTAATATTTGTTACAACGACCAAGAGGTTATTGTAAACCAAGAATTATCACAGTTGTTTTTCAAATTAAATGCCTTCTGTGTGGATATCTCGCATAAAAAGTTCTTTTACGCTCACAAGAAAAAACAACTAACTGACAAACAAACCGAATTGTGCTAGCGATAAACGTTTTTGCGCATGCAAACCGTCAGTATTTCCGTTAGATCTTCATAATAATCCATCAACATGTACAACAAAATAAATATTGATATCATGACTATCGCAACCAATGTACAGAAAAACCGTGACGCTGATTTTCAAATATACACAAGAATTACTGGTTGTGAACTTCCACATCACTTTTAAATGAGCTATTGAAAAATAAACAACAACGAACATGGTCAATATCACAACTTCTGTACTTCTTGAAGGTTCATTGATGTAATTAATTAACATCTTATATAAATACTTACGCGTGTAAAGTACAATAATTATAGAAAAGGGGTAATTGTAATATAAAAAAAGTAAAACAGATCAACTCAAAGTTGAAATTCTCGAAAGATAAGCTATAAAACCTAAATTTTCACCTAACAAAATCCATAACATGTCCCCAAACAAAAATCTTTGATAGTGACATCTGTTGCTCATTCCCAACACCCTCGACGCTGCGCACGTTAGTCCTGATGCGCCTCCTACATCCACCGTCTTTTAACCCCTCCCCAACTCATATCCAACCGTCGCTCTTTCTTAAATCAAACCGTAATTTTAGATTATTATTTCGTGTAAAACTTTCAACTAAAAAATAATTGTGAAAATGACAAACCTATGTAACAGGAGAAAAGAAAGGAAAGAGACAAGAGAGGGAGGGAGAGAGAGAGAGCGTGTGTGTGAAGCAGAGAGATCCTCTTCTCTATAAAACCTCTCTAATGGTTTCTATTGCTCCCCTCTCTTCTTAAATTCTCTCCCCCTTTCCTCTCTCTCTCTCTCTCTCTCTCTCTCCCCAATGGAATTCGATCTCGAGAATCCGCTCATCAGCAACGAGGATGACTTGATCTCCGATCTCTTCGCCGCCGAATCCGATCACATGAGCTCGTTTGCTGGAAACGTCACCCAGGCTTCCCGCCAAAACGCGGTCTCTTTAATCATTCAGGTAACCAAAAAATTTTAGAAAAAGTCACCAATCTGTGGCGAAAAAAATCAAGAAATCGATTGATCTGCTATCCATCTTTAATTTTCTTTCCTTTTTTGATGTTTTTTTAGGCGCAGTTCACTTGGAATCTTGATCCGTTCTTGAGCTACCTCGCTGTGAACTACATCGATCGTTTCCTCTCCAAGAGAGAAATCCCGGTAGCAACTTCGAAAAAATCTATCAGATCGGAGGTTTTTTTTGGCCGATCTGATCTAAAATAGGAATTTATTTAACGAATTTTGATTATTACAGAGTGGAAAACCATGGATCGAACGGCTCCTCACCATCGCCTGCCTCTCTTTGGCTTCAAAGATGAAGAAGGTGGACTTTTGCCTTGCTGATCTTCAGGTACTTCCAATTTTCCCCTTCGATTTATATTTTTTTTGTTTTATCTTTGATATTGATCGATTTCCCCAAAAATTTCAATGGAACAGAGAGACGAGGGGTTTATTTTCGACGGACAAACGATTCATCGGATGGAAATGCTTGTGCTTGGGACTTTAGAGTGGCGAATGAGATCGATCACTCCCTTTTGCTTCATCAATTACTTCATCGCTTTCTTCAAGCCCGATCAGCTTCCTTATCTTGAAGCTCTCAAGAATCGCGCTCTGGAAACTCTTTTCTTGGCTCAGAATGGTATTCATCGATCCTTTTCCCCGATTTTTTTTTTTTTTTTGCTATTTTTGTTTATTTCGCTTCCTAATACTTTCTTTTTTGTGAAATTTAGAGATCAAGATTCTTGAATTTAAACCCTCTCTTATTGCCGCATCGGCGCTGCTCTCCGCCGCCAACGAGCTCTTTCCAATCCAATTTAATGCATTCAAATCCGCAATCTCAGCTTCTGAATTTGTACATAAGGTGTGCAAAAAGATTTTATTTTTCGTAATTGTTGATTATTTAATAACGTGCTTTGTTAATTTTGATAGTTTTATGGGGGCTCGTGTGTTAATAATGCAGGAGAAGTTATCGGAGTGTCTGAGCGTGATGATTGACGTGGCGATGGACAGCTGTGAATCGACGTTTGAGATGATCTCAAGCTCTAATACACCGGTTACGGTGCTCCGCGGAGCACATGATCTCTCGGCTACTGAAAGCGACCTGACCGTTGGATCCAAATCCGACGATCGCAATGTTAAGAAGCGGAGGACTGCTGCTGCTCTTTCTGGTCTTAGACTGAAGCCGAATTAAAATATTAAGAGATCGGAAAAATGAAAAAAGACATTATAGAGAAAAAATCAAAAAAAAAAAAAACTATTATGGTTTGCTGTGGTAATATATTTTGGCTTAATTTTATTTTATTTATTTTCCGGTTTTTTGTTGTTTCGGGAAAGCTGGAAACAGACGAAGGGAGAGGACAAACGACAGCTTTGGACTGGATAAAAAACGTGGTCTGTAATTTTTGCAGTTTAGTACGTACACAAATTAGAAATTAGTGCTTCTTAGTTAGTTATTAAATTTGTCCCCGAAGGTTTCAGTCAACGATAGTACGAATCTGTTACGTGTCTGGTCCAGGGGAAACCAGTACGTCATTGAAAATCCAACGCCAGAACGACGGTTTTGCTCTTTGGAACGGCTGGATGATTAACACGTGGCTGCACCGTAGCTGGCTGGCTACGTATGTTGCATGCATGAAGTTGTGATTTACGTACGCGATTCTGTATACTGTACCCCGCGTGCAAGGCACGTGGTCGGAACTTTAGAAAAATAAGCAGAGGTTTGTTGAGTAATTGACCATTTAAGATTTGATATTTACTGAAACATGAAATTTATTACTTTTAGGACTAA
>NC_033796.1:19232260-19237874 GCF_001876935.1 Asparagus officinalis
TTCTTCCCGACCATAAGCTTCGGCATACTGATGCTTTGGTTAAGTTTAGTAATTGATCTATGACATTTTTTTCGTTTGATTTGTCGACGTTACATGGATGATGATGGGGAAACAGTTTGATTCCCCATCTTTTTGTTAAAGGCCAATAATGGATCTAGATCTTTTTCAATATGGCACTATTTCTGTTTAAAGATTCACTAAATATCAATCATAAATGTATCCCCGAAGGATCAAAAAGTAATTTGAGATTATTATACATTGATCTAATGATTATTTTTCCCGTGGGGCAGCAATTAATCGTAAACAAAGACAGCGAGATATCCACACACTTCAAAAGATAAATAAAAAACAAATAAAAAAATAGAACACGAAGACACGGCGTGATGGTTTTTTCACTTGTAGAGTGACTTTTTTTGACACTTGCAGAGTGACTTTGATAGAAAGTTATATTGGAGTTGTAAATTAAAACTTGGGTTTGTAGAGGAAAAGAGGAAAAATTTAGTCCCACATAGGAAATGGAATAGGAAGGAAGGGTCTTTATAAGCCTTCCCTTTCTCTCCTATGCCTAGAAGAAAATAAAAAGTTATGTTCCACACCACACGCGCGCGCCGGCCGGGCTCGGGCTCGGGTTCGGGTCGGGTGGCGCGCGCCCACGAATGCAGCTCCGGAGTGAGGGGCTCTTTTACAAGAAGACAGAACCACCCAAGCCTAGGAAGGAAGGACCTCCACCTAATAAGTCACAAGTAAACATGGTGACTTCTAGTCCAGCTGAGACTGCTTTCAGGTCTGTTCTCTTCACTCCTGAAGTAAACATGACCTTTCAAGCAAATGATTGGTGGATTGACATTGGAGCTAATATTCACGTTTGCTCTAATCAATCTTTGTTTTCCACCTATCAGGTCTCAAGTAGAGGAACTGTGACAATGAGAAATAATAATGTGGCTCCTGTATCTGGAATAGGTCGGATCAACCTAAAGCTGACTTCTGATAAGACTTTGATCCTGCAGGATGTCCATCATGTACCAGACATTAGGAGAAACTTAATTAGCGGATCTTTGTTAGTGCAACAAGGCTATGAGCTTGTTTTTGAATCAAATAAAGTTGTAATAACTAAAGGGTTGAATTTCATTGGAAAAGGTTTTTTTTATGTGATGGTCTTTTTAAATTGAATGTTAAGAATTCTACTCTTGCATCTCCAATAGCTTTGAATATTGAACCTTCCATCACTTGGCATCAAAGATTAGGACATGTGAATTATAATTCAATTAAAAGATTGATGCATCTCAATATAATTCCAAAGCTTAATATAAAAGATGATGAAAAATGTGAAATATGTGTAGAAGCCAAACTTCCTAAGAAACCATTTAAAACTATTGATAGAGATTCTGAGATATTAGAACTCATCCATAGTGATGTTTGTGATTCAGGAAGAACAACTAGAGGGGGTAACAAATATTTTGTAACTTTTATAGACGATTGCTCTAAATATTGTTACCTCTACTTAATTAAGACTAAAGATGATGTCATAAACAAATTCAAAATATATAAAGCAGAAGTTGAAAATCAGTTGGATAGGAAAATTAAAATACTAAGATGAGATAGAGGTGGTGAGTACACTTCTAATGGATTAAAACAATTCTGTGAAGAGAATGGAATTATTCATGAAATAACTGCTCCATATACACCTCAATCTAATGGAGTAGCTGAGAGAAAGAATAGAGCACTAATGGACATGATAAACTCAATGTTAATTAATTCTGGTGTGCCAGAAAATTTGTGGGGAGAAGCTCTCATGACTGCATGTCATATACTAAATAGAATTCTATTCAAGAAATCTGATAAAACCCCTTACATAATTTGAAAGAATAGAAACCCTAATTTGGATCACCTGAAAGTGTGGGGGTGCTTAGCAAAAGTTAAAATACCTGAGAATAAGAGAAAGAAGATTGGACCTAAAACTGTAGATGGGATTTTTATTGGCTATGCTTCTGATAGTAATGCAAATAGATTTTTAATAATCAACTCTGACATTAATGAGATAACCAATAATACCATAATTGAAGCTAGGGATGCACATTACTTTAAAAATATTTTTCCTTACAAGACCAGAGTAAACAACACATGCCCTAGCTCTAGTAATTCAGAACCTAGTTCTAACCAAGGTGAAACTAGTTCTAAACAAATTAGACCACTAGAAAGTCCAGAGGAGCCTAGGAGAAGTAAAAGAACTAGAATAGAAAAGGTCCATGAAGATTTCTATGCATTACTTGTAGAAGATTCTCCAGTTACATTTGAAGATGCAATGAAATCAGTAGATGCTCCATTTTGGAAGGAAGCTATAAATAATGAGATACAATCTATAGTTCAAAATCATACTTGGGAACTAACTGATCTTCCTTCAGGATGTAAAACCATAGGATGTAAATGGGTGTTTAAGAAGAAACTTAGACCTGATGGAACAATAGATAAATATAAAGCCAGATTAGTAGCTAAAGGATATACCCAAAAGTCTGGTATTGATTATTTTGATGTCTATTCTCCAGTAGCTAGGATTACTACCATTAGAGTCCTCATAGCTCTAGCATCCATTCACAAATTAATAATACATCAAATGGATGTTAAAACTGCATTTTTAAATGGAGACTTAGATGAAGAAATTTATATGGATCAACCTGAGGGATTTATAGCTTCTGGACAAGAAAAGAAAGTATGCAAGCTTATTAGATCACTATATGGTCTCAAACAAGCCCCAAAACAATGGCATATGAAATTTGATGAAATTATACTATCTTATGGATTTGTAATTAATCAAACAGATGAGTGTGTATATCATAAAATAGATAAAAACAACAAAATTGTGATATTATGCCTATATGTTGATGACATTCTTATTTTTGGTTCTGACATACAAATCATAAATGATATCAAACACTTTTTATCACAAAATTTTGACATGAAAGATTTAGGTCAAGCTGACCTAATTCTTAATACTAAAATCATGAAAAATGAGAATGGATATGTGCTATCACAATCACACTACATAGAGAAAATCCTTAAGAATTTTTATGATCCAAACTGTCAACCTGTTTCCACTCCATATGATCCTAATGTACATCTAAAGAAAAATACAGGTTATCCTCAATTACAAAGAGAATATGCACAAATAATTAGATCATTAGGATTCCTAACAAACTACACCAGACCTGACATTGCTTATGCAGTAAATAGACTTAGTAGATATACATCAAATCCTGATAAGAGTCACTGGGATGCTTTAGAAAGAATTTTGAGATACCTAAAAGGAACTATAAATTATGGTTTACACTATAAAGGTTATTCATCTGTACTAGAAGGTTATTCAGATGCAAATTGGATTAGCGACTCAGTAGATGTAAAATCCACCACATGATTTGTGTTCCTTTTAGGAGGAGGAGCTGTGTCCCGGAAATCTACTAAACAAACTGTAATGGCTAGAAGTACAATGGAATCAGAAATGATAGCTCTTGATACTACTAGTATAGAAGCTGAATGGTTAAAAGATTTACTAATTGAAATTCTATTAATACAAAAACCATTACCAGCTACTTCTATTCATTGTGATTACAGGACAACAATTGACAAATGCCATCAAGAGAATGCAAATGTGAAGATGAATCGACACTTGAAAGTGCGACATAAGTCCTTGAGATATAAGATGAAAAACCATATAATAGCCTTAGATTTTGTAAGATCAGAGAAAAATCTTGCAGATCACTTAACTAAAGGCTTATCTAGGACAGTGGTGCTAGAATCATCGAGGGGGATGGGATTAAGCCCATAAGAAAAATCACTACAGTGGCAACCCAACCCCGCAGAGGTTCAATGGGTAGAAACAAACTGAATGAGTGATTAATTATAAGGAGCACTGAATTTATTTGCTCTCATCCCTAGGGTGATCAGTGCTCATAAAAAGCAAGTGAAAGGTTGAGTCTAACTCTTAATGAATCCAAGACCCATGAGGCAGGATGCTTACTTGCTCTCATCCTTATTAGGATTCACCTATATGTGTGTAGTTGTGAGGCCGCGACCATGGGATCAGGGCTGCTCCCTAGTAACACACATGAAAGATATCTGCGCAAGGCCGATAATAGCGCAACCTGTTTAGAATTCTTCAAAACTGTACTATGTGTGCTTTCTGTAGAAATCCGATAAATGGGACTGGTTCAAGGCGTAGTCCACCAAGCTCTCACGGATCTATACAACTGTCACTAAGTGAATGTTCAAACCGAAAGATACCTCCACCTATTACATAGTATAAGGGAACCAGCAATCTTATTTATTTTTTAAGTTCTTCTTTTATTCTTATTTCTGAGTTATTTCAAGTTTTAAGTTATGTGGGGGATTGTTGGTTTCTTTTATTCTTATTTCTGAGTTATTTCAAGTTTTAAGTTATGTGGGGGATTGTTGGAGTTGTAACTTAAAACTTGGGTTTGTAGAGGAAAAGAGGAAAAGTTTAGTCCCACATAGGAAATGGAATAGGAAGGAATGGTCTTTATAAGCCTTTCCTTTCTCTCATATGCCTAGAAGAAAATAAAAGGTTATGCTCCACGCCACACACGCGCGCACCGGCCGGGCTGGGCTCGGGCTCGGGTTCGGGTCGGGTGGCGCGCGCCCACGACCTGCGGACACGAATGTAGCTCCGGAGTGAGGGGCTCTTGATCCGCTACATTTTTATTTTTTATTTTTTGCAAATTAAAACATGTTCAATGTGGATCTTATTTTCAAAACGGAAAATTGATTTGAAACGGTAATATTTAAACCAGAATTAAAACGGAAACATAATTTTTATGAGAATTAAATCGGTAATTAAAATGAAAACAGATTTTTATTAAATCGGTAATTAAAACGGAATCGAGTTTTTATGAGAATTAAATCAGCGGGATTTGTAACGGCTGGTTTTTTCCCCATTATAAAAACCAACCCCTGCCGAGGGCTAAAGATACAAAATTACAAACGAGCTTCTCTTCTCTTCTTCTCTTCAAAATATTTGCTATTATATTTTGCTGGTTCCCTGAAAGTCTAGAAGAGTTCGCAAAGCCTTCTTGAAACTCGTGCCGACGAGAAGGAGGTCGCCTGACCGAGGGTTGTTGTATCTCTGGGAATTTTTACCACGTAGCCCTGTACGAGAGGGGGCAATTAGATTCTTGGGACATTACTTGCACGCCTCGACCATCAGGCCGTATTTCTAACTCTATTTATTTTTCATTTGATACATTTCTTATATCTGTGTTATAATAGTGATTATCTGTTAATTATTAAATTGCTTAAACTGATTTTCGTTATTGTCTAAACAGCTTACATTCCCAACAAGTTATGTCTGATCAATTAGATATAGGACGATTGTGAGCCATGGATCTAATATGAATTTATTAGAATCTTAGAAGTTGATAATATTTGATTAGTATTGACTTGTTTCTTTTGGTGGTTAGGTTCTTTTGTTTTCTATGAATAACAGGTGTAATTCTTCACGAGTAACACAGACATTGATTAAAAAAAATTTGTTAACTTCTTGAGATTCTGAATTGCTTTGGCATGTGAATTATCTTATAAGGTGTGAAGCCATTAGGCGTCATAC
>NC_033796.1:19237886-19238688 GCF_001876935.1 Asparagus officinalis
CCAAGTTTCTCTATTGAACTTGGTAGTAATGTGGCCAGATCTGGCCCCGACATCACGCCTCGAAGATAGAACCAGTCTCAATCACTATTCACATACTCTGGGGGTGTTTGTTTCACCAAAAAATTTGGCATTTGGTATGGATTATAAGTTTTAGGATCAAAAAGTGGGTTTTTTTATATTTTGGGATTCCCTATATGGTGTTTGTTTTAAAAAAAATTAGAATATTAAATCCCAAAAGTGTAAAAAGTGCACAATTTTTAGAATTTACCAAATTATCTCAATTGGAGAGGATTTTGACAAATCTCATAAATGGGTGTGCTTACCTCTCAATTGGAGAGGATTTGACAAATCCTAATTTTATCTTTTTGTGGGAGATAACCTCACCAAGATATCATATTCATCATATTACAAAATTTTGATATTTGATAACGCTACAATTTGAGCTTGAAACAAAAAAAATATTATAAATTGTAGTATTCCAAATCCTAAAATATTAATAAAACAAACAATATTTTAAAAATCCCAACTCATAATAAAACACATATGGATTTCAAATCCATGGTGAAATCCATATCCTAAAATTATAGGATTTGAAACAAACACCCCCAAAAAAAGAGGCTCCTACTCTAAAAAAGAGGCTCTATCTTTGAGGCATGATGTAGGAGGCAGAGTTTGTCACCTCACTATCAAGTTCAATGAAAAAACTTGGTACCAATGTTCTCTATATTTCTCTCTCTCTCTCTCTCTCTCTCTCTCTCTCTCTCTCTCTATATATATATATATATATATATATATATATATT
>NC_033796.1:19239688-19240315 GCF_001876935.1 Asparagus officinalis
TTTCCCTAATATATCTAAAATGAACAGGGTACCTCACCCTGTTTCTCAGTTTCAAAAAAAAATGAAGAACTGGGCCTGAAAAATCCTTATTTTAGAAGACCAGAGATCCCGAAGCAAATGGTGAATACCCTTTCGTTCATTAGCATCAATACATTTTCACCCGAGTATATATATATATATAGAGAAAAATGGGTATGCTTGGTACCAAGCACAAATTTTGTGCTTGGTAGTGAGGTGTCTCATTCTCATCCACTCATTCAATTGGGGGGATCACATTCAACCCATGTGAATGTGATCACCCCATTTGAATGAGTGGTGTTTCTCAGTTTCAAAAAAAAATGAAGAACTGGGCCTGAAAAATCCTTATTTTAGAAGACCAGAGATCCCGAAGCAAATGGTGAATACCCTTTCGTTCATTAGCATCAATACATTTTCACCCGAGTATATATATATATATAGAGAAAAATGGGTATGCTTGGTACCAAGCACAAATTTTGTGCTTGGTAGTGAGGTGTCTCATTCTCATCCACTCATTCAATTGGGGGGATCACATTCAACCCATGTGAATGTGATCACCCCATTTGAATGAGTGGATGATAATTGTCATCTCACTACCAAGCACAAATT
>NC_033796.1:19241300-19291785 GCF_001876935.1 Asparagus officinalis
AAGGAGGCTATTTGGCTTCGAGGACTTTTGGAGGAACTTGGTATATCGCACTATTCATTGTGATAGCATGAGTGCTATCTATTTGGCGAAGAATCAGGTTTTTCATGCGAGGACGAAGCACATTGACGTTCGTTATCACTTCGTTCGGGATGTTCTTGAAGATGGCGATGTGGAGATTGTTAAAGTCCACACGAAGGATAATCCGGCAGATATGCTCACAAAGGTGGTTCCGAGCAACAAGTTTGATCGTTGTCGAAACTTGTTGCACATTCGTGATTGTTGAGGCCGTTGACGGCCATTTTGGTGAACTACGTTCGGCTTGATTCCTTGGGCAAGAGGATACGTAGGCAGTCTTTCAGATGCAGCCGGTTTGGATTAGTTGATTTTAATGGGGGTGAGATTATTTGGGCTCTCGTTCGGGTTCTCGACTTGTTGTGGATTGAGTTCGTACTGGACACAACAAGTGAGACATTTGATTGCTTTGGTGTCGGCTCAGTTTTGGAAAAACTTCACCGAGGTGGAGAATTGTGAACCGGACCTGATAAGGCCCAGGCCCACGAATAACATGCAGGGGAATTGTTTGTTCGGATTTTGAGTCGGTTTCAAACTCTCACGCGTTTTCTCTCTGTTACCTATATAAACAATTGTTTATTAGGTTTTCTTTTGTGCAAAAGGAGGTGCGAAGGAGTTTGATGCAAAGTTTTGCGGCTGCAGACAAAATCAATTGCGTCTGCGGAGGAAAAGAAAAAGCAGAAGCTTGAGGAGTTTTCAGCAGCCGTCAAGAGGGTTCTGAGCATCTTTTGTAGGGAGAGTTTTGTGTGAGGGTTTTATTTGTGAGATTCTTGTGTAAACCCTATTTGTATTCTCTCCCTCTATTAGTAGATCTCCCCCCTCCTTGCCCCGTGGACGTAGGCAATTTGCCGAACCACGTTAAAATTGGTTGTACTGCTTTTGTGTGATTTGTAATAGCTTTTAGGGTCCCTCGACGCGCAGTCCTAGAGCTGACGAGAGGAAGAGCTAATATCCTACTTTGATAGGATATAGGCTTCAGATTCTTGTTCCCTTTGAGAAACAAGAATTCTTATTGCGACCTGACTCTCTTGTTGTGCTGCCGAAGTGCTGCCGAAATTTCCGCTGCGCGCAACAAGTGGTATCAGAGCCCAGATTTCAGATCTAGGGTTTTTTGGTGGAGGAAGATTCTTGTGTGAAGCTTAGTTCTTGGAGTTCTCGGCTTCGGTGGAGATAGCATTAGGAGTTGCCGTTGGAGATTTCGCTTTCCTCGTGTGGATAGGAGATCTATTTGGAATCCGATCTAGGGTTCAGTTGGGTGGTTCCTAATTCTATCAAATTTGTTCTTTCTCTACAATTTGGAGTTAGTTCGCAATGGGAGAAGAAGGTGAAAGCAGCAAATCGATGGCGGGTACAATACAAGTTGGTTTTCAAAACACCAAAATTAGTGTGGTGAAATATGACGGAAAAATCAACTTTGGTTTGTGGATGAGCGACGTACAGGATGCGTTAAATGCTCAGAATTTGGAAGAGACCATCATGGTCCACGAGAGGCCACCTAAATATGAAGAGGCGGTATGGGAGAAAATGAATAGGAACGCTTGTGGGGTGATCAGGTCCTGTTTGGAACAGGAGCTGAAGTATGATGTGATTGGGGTGACGTCTGCGATGAAGATGTGGGAAATTCTCAACAATAAGTACCTTACGAAGAGTGTTGAGAACCGATTGCACTTGCTGCGTAGGTTATTCAGATTCCAGATGTCCAGAGGCACCTCGCTTGCGGCTCATGTGAACAACTATACGAAGTTGTTGTCGGACTTGGCGAATGTTGATGAGAAGATATCGGATGAGTACAAGGCGATTATTTTGTTGGGCTCCTTACCGGATGAGGAGTATGATACCTTCGTGCTCACTTTGTTGAACGGGAGATCTTCTATCAGTTATAGTGAAGTGACTAACGCATTGACCAACTATGATTTGAGGAGGAAGGACAAGGAGACTTCCCGCGCTAGTACTTCAGGAGAGGCCTTGTCGACAAGAGGTAGAAGCCCATATCCGAAAGGTGGTAACAGAGGGAGGTCAAAGTCTAGAGGCCGCCACCAATTAACAAAGAACCAATGTGCATTCTGCAAGGAGCAGGGACATTGGAAGAGAGACTGCCCGAAGCTCAAAGAGAAGGAGAATAGCAAGAAAAAGGGCCCGAAGGCCAATGAGGTGAACATTGCGAAAGGCGATGATTCCGATGATTCGTGCTTTTCTCTACTGATTACTCCGGAGGTGAACCATGTGGATGCATCAGATTGGATGCTTGATTCCGGCGCTACCTTTCATGTGACCCCTAGGCGAGACTGGTTTGCATCTTTTGAGAAAGTCGACGGGGGCGTTGTTGTCATGGGAAATGATCAATCCTGTGGCGTTTGTGGGATAGGTACCGTACGGATTAGGATGCACGATGGAGTAGTCCGTGAGTTGAAGGAGGTGAGATTTGTTCCTCAACTGAAGAAAAATCTTATCTCAGTTGGAGCTTTGGAGGCGAAGGGATTCAAGGTGACTTTCGAAAACGCTGTAGCGAAGGTTACTAAGGGATCATTGGTGGTGATGAGGGGAGTCCGCAATCGGAATTTGTATTATCTGAAGGGAAGCACCGAGATTGGCCAGGTTGCTTCGGCTATTTCAGAAGCGGACATGAGCAGACTTTGGCACTATAGATTGGGGCACACAGGTGAAAAGTCACTGCAGGCATTGTGCAAGCAGGGGCTATTGAAGGGAGCCAAGAGTGGGAAGATTGAGTTCTGTGAGCACTGTGTTCTTGGCAAGAAGACGAAGGTGAAGTTCGGGACTGCCATTCATCAGACGAGGGGCATCCTGGATTACGTGCACACAGACGTTTGGGGTCCCACCAAGACTGCATCACTTGGTGGTAGACATTGGTTCGTCACTTTTGTAGATGACTATTCTAGGCGTTGTTGGGTGTACACCATGACGAAGAAGAGTGAAGTCCTAGATTTGTTTGTGGAGTGGAAGAAGAGATTGGAACTGCAGACTGGGAGAAAGATCAAGACGTTGCGATCCGACAACGGTGGTGAGTATACTTCTGACCCCTTTCAGCAGCTATGTCGAGACGAGGGCATAGAGAGACACTTCACAGTTAGTCATACACCGCAGCAAAATGGGGTGGCAGAGAGGTTGAATCGGTCTTTACTGGAGAAGATCCGATGCTTATTGTCGCAGAGTGGTTTGGAGAAGATCTTTTGGGCTGAGGCACTTACATATGCGAGCCACCTCATTAATAGGCTGCCTTCATCTGCGATTGAGGGGAAAACCCCTATGGAGATGTGGTCGGGAAAGCCAGCACATGACTATGACCAGCTCAAGGTATTCGGGTGCCCTGCATATTATCATGTTAGAACTGATAAATTGGAACCTCGAGCTAGGAAGGCCATATTTGTAGGATTCAAGCGTGGTGTCAAGGGATACAAGCTTTGGGATCCAGTTGATAAGAAGATTGTGCTGAGTAGGGACGTCACATTCGATGAGGCTTCTATCTTGAAGCTTCCCAGCTCTCATCAGGTGGAGAGCGACCCGACGGAGGAGATATCGCAGGTGGTGGAGATCGATGCAGCTCCACATTGTCCAGATGGTACAGTATCCATGCAGGTGCCGACTGAGGTGACGCCAGGCGAGCATGACGGTGACACGGAGGATACGAGTACAAATGTGCAGGATCAGGAACCGACGGCTCAGGTTCAAGATCCTATTGCGGTTCGGAGACAGAGGAGAAACATACAGATGCCAGCACGGTATGCCGACACAGTTGCGTATGCACTTCCGGTGGAGAGTATCGATGAGTTGGTGCCTACTACATTCAGAGAGGCCGAGCAGAGTTCGGAGGCTGATTCGTGGCAGGGGGCTATGCAGGAGGAGATGGAATCTCTTCATAAGAACGATACATGGGAGCTTGTTGAGCTTCCAAAGGGGCGGAAGGCAATTGGTTGCAAGTGGGTATACACGAAGAAGGAGGGCATTGAAGGCACTCCGTTGAGATTCAAGGCTAGGTTGGTTGCGAAGGGCTATGCACAGGAGGAAGGTATTGACTATAATGAGGTTTTCTCTCCGGTGGTGAAGCATTCTTCGATTCGGATTTTGCTAGCTTTGGTGGCACAGTATGGTTTAGAGTTAGATCAGTTGGATGTGAAGACGGCATTTCTTCATGGTGATCTTGATGAAGAAATATATATGACTCAGCCATTGGGATTCCGAGCTGCAGGGAAAGATAAGTTGGTTTGCAAACTGAAGAAATCGCTATACGGTTTGAAGCAGTCTCCTCGACAGTGGTATAGGCGATTTGATGGTTTTATGATTGGTCATTCGTACACTCGGAGCCAGTTTGATCCTTGCGTATATTTTCGCAAGTTGAAAGGAGGTGCGTACATTTATTTGTTGCTCTATGTCGATGACATGTTGGTTGCCTCTATTTCCAGGTCGGCTATAGATGAGTTGAAAGTTCAGCTTTCAAATGAGTTTGAGATGAAGGACTTGGGTGAGGCGAAGCGCATTCTAGGGATGGAGATCGGCAGAGACAAGAAGAAGGGCAGAATTTGTTTGACACAGGTGGCTTATTTGAAGAAAGTTCTACAGCGATTCCATGTTAGCATGGATACGAAGCCAGTTGGTGTACCTTTGGGAGCCCATTTGAAGCTTTCAGCTGGTCTTTCACCGAAGTCAGTTGAAGATCGTGAGTTGATGTCGAAGACTCCATATGCGAGCGCAGTTGGGAGCTTGATGTATGCAATGGTATGTACGAGACCAGATTTGTCACAGGCAGTGAGCATGGTATCGAGATACATGCACGATCCAGGAGTGGGTCATTGGGACGCCGTGAAATGGATTTTGAGGTACATTCGAGGTACGCTCAATGTTGGTTTGGTTTATGAGCGGGACACTACAGGTGGGCAATTGTGCATTGGTTATGTTGATTCGGATTATGCCGGGGATTTGGATAAGCGTCGGTCTACTACGGGGTATGTGTTTACTTTGACCTGTGCGCCGGTGTGTTGGAGATGCACCTTACAGTCGACGGTGGCTTTGTCTACGACGGAGGCAGAGTATATGGCAGTTACGGAGGCTGTAAAGGAGGCTATTTGGCTTCGAGGACTTTTGGAGGAACTTGGTATATCGTAGAAGTCCGTCACTATTCATTGTGATAGCATGAGTGCTATCTATTTGGCGAAGAATCAGGTTTTTCATGCGAGGACGAAGCATATTGACGTTCGTTATCACTTCGTTCGGGATGTTCTTGAAGATGGCGATGTAGAGATTGTTAAAGTCCACACAAAGGATAATCCGGCAGATATGCTCACTAAGGTGGTTCCGAACAACAAGTTTGATCATTGTCGAAACTTGTTGCACATTCGTGATTGTTGAGGCCGTTGGCGGCCATTTGGGTGAACTACGTTCGGCTTGATTCCTTGGGCAAGAGGATACGTAGGCAGTCTTTCAGATGCAGCCGATTTGGATTAGTTGATTTTAATGGGGGTGAGATTGTTTGGACTCTCGTTTGGGTTCTCGACTTGTTGTGGATTGAGTCCGTACTGGACACAACAAGTGGGACATTTGGTTGCTTTGGTGTCGGCTCAGTTTTGGGAAAACTTCACCGAGGTGGAGAATTGTGAACGTGGGTCTACCACGTGTATGAGAAAGAGAACGCGGTTTGTTTCCGCGTGAAGCCGGCCCACGAACCAACTGCTCCCTATATAAACAATACTTTATTAGGTTTTTAGGGTAGCATTGAGGGCTTTGTTTTCTTTTGCGGCAGGAGAAAAAGGCAGAGCAATTGAGCGCAGGAGGTTGCTTTGCGGCTTGGAAATCTGATACCAGGCTTTTCTTTTAGGGTTTTCTTGTGCATCCTTTTTTGAGAGAGCTTTGTGAGGGATTTGAGAGTGTTGTGTGAGGGTTTTATTTGTGAGATTCTTATGTAAACCCTAGTTGTATTCTCTCCCTCTCTCTCTCTCTATCCCCCCTCCTTGCCCCGTGGACGTAGGCAATTTGTCGAACCACGTAAAATTGGTTGTACTGCTATTTTGTGTGATTTGTAATAGCTTTTAGGATCCCTATAATCATGCACCTTTTGTTTTTAATTTATCAACCTACTCTGCTACAATATAGCTTTCCCACGCTATGCAGTAATGGGGAAATTAGAAAAGTATTATTTTATTTCCATAAGATAAGTTGGATCTAAAGCATGGAGAGAACAACATTTGAGCAGTATAAAGTTGCTAATGAAATTTCTTCAATGAGAGTAGTTTCTCCTCTCTTCACTTTTATCAACCCTTTTGCATCTATTTTGGGTTAGTTCTGCCTGAAAGTATCTTCTGCCATGAAAATGAGATCTGGGTTTTTGGAATAATATGTTCTTTTGATGCATAAATAAATTTCAACTAGCTTCAGTGAGTAAACGATTGGTGTTATTTGGCATTACTTGAGTCTTCAATGGTCCGAATACAGGAGATAAGATTTGACTTTGGTTGCTCATTGGCCTCTGTATCCCCTTTTCATTTATTTCATTTGTGGTTGATTTAGTATAGGATTCTGTTCTTTGCCACTCCCCCTGTGAATACTCCTCCCTTACAAGAAGCCTTTCCTTTTATGGAATAAATCTGCATTTGTCCTGTCATTTATATAGGTTGGTTTCAGTTGTTGGCATTTTCTGTCACTGTAGTATACGCTAGGGGATTAGATATGATCTGGGTTTTGTTTGTGAGGGAGGTTACTGCAGATTTTGATTTTTTAGGTTCATTATCCCGACATTTATTCATTTTGTACCTGATTTGTTATCAAATTAGTGATTTTTTAATCATTGTCATATGTATAGTTTCTGTCTTGTTTGATTCATATAGTTGTTTAATGAGAATAACCTTTTTCTTGGCGAAACATTCAAGAAGTGTGCTGATAATTCACTGGATTGTTTATGGGTTATTCTCGTGTGGTATTTCTTCTCTTCTATACAAACAATTGTCTACTTCCTTCTCCTTTTCTTTTTTGAAACCTATGTTTTAGTTTGCAATACTTCTATGTGACACAATTTATTTTTTATTTTTCTTGTTGTAACAATTTGCAATTTGGTGTCAGGGTTTATGTTCAAGGACAACTTTGTATTTTGCAATATGAATTTTCAGTTAGTATGTTAGCACTTTTCTAAGTAAGCGAATTCAAGCACCAACCGAAGTTCATGTCGTTTTTTCTCAATGAAATTGATCTTCTGAGTTTCACGAGAGGGCATATATACGTTCAACTTCGATGTGAATATTTCCTGTTTTCTATATTTCCATCTTGTTATTTACTTGGCTTGTTTAATATGTCTTTAATCTTGTTATGTAAACAACCATCTTGGCAATGGAAATATCAGGCTTGGGCTTTGCTTCGAGGACCCATCCTTTTTCTTAATGTCTGTAATCTTACTGATGTTTCCAAATTGATCTCTTCATAGACATGCACTTACCATTCCTCTTTTTCTGTTGAATTTACTGTAATTTAAAGTTGAGGAAAGCTTCAGTCCTTTCACTGCTAGTACATAAACATGTTTCATATAATTTTGCACATCCTACATATAATTTTGCACATCCTATATAATCTTATGACATGTATTATTTGGTTATGTAAATAGAAGTGGCTGAAGGAGGCAGCTTGCAGCCATGAATCATGGCACTGCAACTGAGTCAATTGCCAGACAAGAGGTTCTTTACATGAAACATATACTCTTTTTCACTTCTTGTATAATGTAGATTACTTAGTGTATGAGCAAATCAACGAATAACAGGGAAAGTTTACTGCATTGCTTGTTTGCTGGCTTCTGGGAAATGGATCCCTTGTCTCATGGAATAGCATGTTGACTATTGAAGATTACTATTCGGATATCTTTCCAGTACGTGCCTCTACATCTTTTATCCTATGAATTCAAGCTTGATGTTTGATCGTATTTCTGTTTGGTCGTTTCTAGTGTTTTTATGGGTATAATACGAGAAAAACCAGGTGCATATGCTAAGTGCTATAGATGATTGTTGCCTAGATTGCTAGTTCTCAGAGATTGATTGGAGTTTGAAGGTGTAATATGTGGTCGCGTAATGCACTTCTTTCTGTTTTGCTTGCATTGAAGGATTACCATCCTACAAGGGTACTATCACTTGTTTATCAACCTTTTGCCTTTGTGACGGTTGCAATATTGACGTACCATGAAGCAAGGCTCAATACGAGATCTCGAAATCTAGGAGGATTTTCTCTTTTCTTCATAAGTTCAGCTTTATTAATTGTTGTAAGTCTCTACAGTTTTCCTTTCACTATTGCATTATATTCACCTTTCAACCTTTTTGTGTTGGTTTTTTCTGAACACTTAAAACCTAACTCTAAAAATTATCCACTGTAGTTGGATGTGGCAACATCTGGTAGAGGAGGAATTTGGCCATTTATTGGAGTGTGTATTATTAGTGGAGTATTCGGAATTGCGGATGCTCATGTTCAAGGTGGAATGGTTGGTGATCTGTCTTTGATGTGCCCAGAATTTATTCAGGTAGTTAAGAGATTAGGTGTATGGATTCTTGACTTACTCTTCATAATACTGCCCATGTATATATTTAATTTTTCGGTGGAAATACAGTCATATTTTGCTGGCTTAGCTGCATCCGGTGCTTTCACCTCTGCTTTAAGGTTCATAACAAAGGCAGCTTTCGAGAATTCTCAAGATGGTCTACGCAAGGGAGCTAGTACGTGAAAACTATTATATTCATATTATTCATACAGCCTTACTTTCTTGAGGATTTTCTTGTTAAATGCATATTCTCCTCTATACTTTTTTCACTCAATTATATGTGCAGCTTGCACTGGTTTTTCACCATGAGAAACATTGGTAAAAGTTAGACTTGATTGTAAGGAAAAGCTAGGAATAATTGTAAGGACCTCTATAGTAAAAACTAGACCTCACTGTATCCAATGAACCTGTTGCAGATACACAAAAAGTAGCAGATTAGCATATTAAGCACATAGTGATCCATTAATTAGGCACAAACATACAAACACACACTTTCAATGAATCGCATCAATTGATGGAAGCATAGCTTGCTCAACTGCATGCGCAGATTCAAGGGGGACTAAAATATATCATAATTAAAAAAAAATCAAGTACGAGAATATATTTTACAGGAAACAAGGGCCTAATAGAAGGTTTAATAGATGAGCAATGTTGTGATGACAAACTGCAAGTCCTTAGGAACAAGATTGAAGGATCATTTTCATTTTGGATTTATTATGCATGGGTCATAAAATCATGAAATGTGAAGATCGAAGTAGCTCCTTTTCCCCCTGACGAGGACCTAAGTAGCTGAATCTTTGTTGCTGTCCTGCATAAACTGCAATAGCATTTAAAATGCACAGAATGTTCAAATGTCATATAGGGCATCAGTCAGAAATACGAAATAATTTGTATAAGACTAACTCTGTAATGCTACACACTTTAAAATGAAATATTATTTGTTTCTGAAAACTGCTTTCTCATTCCATGTACCATCATCATCATGTGTCTATTGGCTTCATGCGACGGTTTGTTTAAATATCTAACTTGCCATGAAGTGTGTGAATTTCTTGTGAACTTCTTCCTTCATTTTTTTAATTGCTAAAGACAGCTACAATTCTTTTGTAAGATATTCATTGAAATTGTTCCTAAAATACTGACACTAGTAGCTTATTGTTGCAGCATTGTTCTTTGCTATCTCAGCATTTTTCGAACTGCTTTGTGTTCTTTTATATGCATTTATCTTTCCAAAGCTACCAATTGTCAAGTACTATCGATCTAAAGCAGCTGCTGAAGGATCAAAAACAGTTTCTGCAGACCTCATTGCCGCTGGCATTCAACGGCAAAACCATGAAGTTGGTCTCTCTTTAATTGCTGTATGATTGCTCTCATTTCATTTGATGAATTGCACTTCATAAAATAAAACATTATTCTAACTTTACATGAAATGTTGCAGGTTGAAGAAGATCCAAAAATCCTGGAGCGTTTAAGTAACAAAGAATTGCTACTAGACAACGTAGATTATGCATTTGATTTGTATCTCATATATGTTCTGACATTGTCAATATTTCCTGGATTTTTATCAGAGGATACTGGATCACATAGCTTGGGTTCATGGTAAATGATTGTTCTTTAATTTTCTAGGGAAAATTTCACAAAACCCCCTGAACATTGGGGTATTTTGCACAAACCGCCCTGAATTTTATAAATCATAGAAAATCACCCTAAATTTGTTTTACCTAAGTACCATGACTGATCTTCATGTGACAACTCTCTGGACAAATTTCTCCTAATCTACTAAATATAGATTATATATTACCTTTTTTTTGTAAGATTGGTAAAACATAGAAATGATAGTTTAAGGCTTCATTTGGATACCATGGTGTTTTTCTTGTTGTGTTTTTGTAAAAAAACACCATGGTGTTGTGTTTTTCCCTTTAAATGTCACTATGTTAAGTATTTTTGGTCAACACTAATTTGAGCCGTTATAACATTAGTATTAAACATATTATTAATATATTATATATTAATTATAATAAAATATATTATAAATAAAATGTTATAATATTTAGTTTACATTATTTTAGTATTATAAGTATTAAATGTTATGCAATATAATATTGTATAATGTATTATAATATTATATTGTACTGTAATGAGTTATATTATATTATAATTATTACTTTTTTTTTCAAATAATTATATATTTAATTATTTTGGTAAATCAAATTGTTATTGTTGTATATTATATCAATATTTTTGTATGTTATTAATAAAGTAATATATTATAAATATTTTAATATTATATAATATATTATAGTTTTTAATATGTTAGAGTTTATTAATAGTAATTTAATAATATATTAGTGTTTATGATATAAATAAAAATTATTATATTATGAATATATTATTTTTACATTAACATTTGTTAGCAATAAATTATTTTATTATTAAAAATTATTTTAGTTTATAATAATTTATATTATTTACTACATAATATATTAATATTTTATATATTATATTACATTTACTATACAATATGTTATTATAATAATATTATTATATTGTTATGTTATTATTAAATATGTTACTATTATATAATATTTTATAATTATTAATTTATTACAATTTATTTGTGATTATACTTATTTTATAGTATATTATTATATCATTATTATATTATTATTTATTATCAATAACTTTATTATTATTTTTATTAGTTTATTTATATTTTTTTATTATTTATTTATTATATAATACATTATTAACATATTAAATATTGGTATTTAATATGTTATTATATTATTATATAAGATATTTTATTTATTATTTTTTTATATTATTTAATAAATATTACTAATATATTAAAATAACTATAATATAGTATAGTATAGTAATATAATAAGCATGTTGATAATAACTCTATATTAATTACATTTAATATATTATGTAAGATATTATATTAACACCTTCTCAAACTCAAACCCAAAACACCAAACTTAAAACACCTAAAAGCTGTTTTGAAATAAGTGTTGTGTTTTTTGTTTGAGAATGATTTAGCTCAAAAAACACCATGGTTTCCAAACGCATTGTGTTTTGTTTTTGACAAAAACACAACGGAAACAAGTAAAATATCATAGTATCCAATCGGAGCTTAACTTTCACCTCTACCTCTTAGCACGTTTTATGAGAGTTTCCAAATTTTACTACAATTTTCAAAGTTCTGGTAGAGGGGGTTCGTTCTATGATTTATAAAGTTCAGGGGGTTTTGTGACAGACGTCCAAAGTTCAAGCAGGTTTTGTGAAATTCACCTATTTCCTATAATAACAACATAACAGTACAATTTTTTGTTTAATACGATTGCAAGTGGTTTTCTCTGTCATCAGGTATGCACTTGTCTTGATTGCTACGTTCAACGTATGGGATCTCATTGGAAGATATATACCTCTAATAGAATGTCTAAGGATAAAATCAAGGAAAGGCCTGATGGCTGCAATTCTTTCTCGGTTCTTACTAATTCCGGCATTCTACTTCACTGCAAAATATGGAGACCAAGGTTGGATGATACTGTTGACATCTTTCTTAGGGGTAACAAATGGTCACCTTACAGTCTGTGTTATGACTGAAGCACCCAAAGGTTACAAGGTCAGTGAACTAAATTCTAATAATGCATATCAATAGTTAGTTGAAAGTTGAAACTATGTTTATTGATTGTGACTACGAAGAGAACTTATGGTTTTTTGTTGTACAGGGACCTGAGCAGAATGCACTTGGAAATCTGCTTGTCACTTTTCTTCTTGCTGGTATATTCTCAGGAGTTGTACTTGACTGGCTGTGGCTCATTGGCAAAGGCTGGTGATGATGATGCAGTGGCTTAAATATTTCAAATTTCTGAACATTAAAAAAAAAGTATTTATCATTTTAGTAGTTTAAAGGGTTATTTTCAGTAGCTCCTTTTACTTGTATTCAGGTGAGTAGTTCCTCAATTAAATATACACTGAAAGATGGTTTTTAATGGGATTGAACCGAGTTGCATGATTCATGTAACCAAGGGCATGAGAGAAGATTGAACCACAATTTGTTGTATTTATTTACTCAACTAGTTCTCTGCCGCATGCAAGTAAACTTGTGCTTAAAAATATTTTTAACATTTTAATAATCCATATTAATATGAATAGATTTTTTAGAAATTATTCCTAAAAGTGACATAAGTGTCTTATTATTAGAAATTTTGAAGAGTGAGGGGGAGGGGAGGGGTAGGCATGTCCAAAAAGCCCGCCGGCCCGGCCTGGCCCGGAAATCCGGGTCCGACCGGGTTTCGGGCCCGAGTACGCTCGGCCCGAATAGGTCGGCTGCCGCAAAATCGGCCGGCGCAGCCCGGGTCTCGGAGCCCGCCGGATTGTGCAACGGTCACCATAGGTTCGACCGTTGCGAGATAAGTCGTTGTGGCCAAAACGGTTGGGCCGGGCCGGGCCCCCGACCCAACCACAACTTCCATAAACGGTCTTTTGACCATTTTGTCCCCAAAAACGATAAAAAACGGCTATTTTGTGAGGTTATTTTGGTCATTTGTTTATGTGGCTGGCTCTATAAATAGAGGGGGTTTTCATTTATTTTCTTCACACCAAAACTCATCTACTTCTCTTTTATACTCTTATACTCTCTTATACTTTCTAATCCTTTCATCAAATGGCTTCCGGATCTGATTATGAAGAGCAAAACCTATCTCCCGATCTTGAAATGAGTCCTCCTACTGGGTCTACTCCTACCGAAGTTAATCCCGAATCTGGTGGCAACGAATCTGCACCAAGAGCTCCTAAAAGGTCAAGATCCGATGTGTGGAATTTTTACGAGAAGATCGACGTCACTAAGGATGAACACGGTAGGATCCTCACCCAAAAGGCTAAGTGTGCGTTGTGCGGCAAGATTTTTCAAGCTCATCATAAGAGCGGCACCAACCACCTCAAACACTACTTAGATAAACACAACAAAGATCAGACTTCTCAAGGTGATATCCGACAATCTATGATTTCTCAATCCTCTTTTTCTGGTAGTCTCGGTAGTTAGAACTATGACGCTGCCAGAGCCAGAAAATGCATAATCAGGTTTATCATTCTTAAAAACCTTTCTTTTAAATTAGTAGAAAATGATTAATTTGAAGATATGTTTAGAGATGGTTTTTATCCTGCATTTAAAAAAAATTCTCGTCAAACCTGTCAACGTGATATTTTAAAATATTATCAGGAGGAACAAAGAAAAATAATTTCTTATTTTAAAAATTTAAACTGTAAATTTTCTTTAACTTCTGATATTTGGACTGTTAGGAATCTTGACCCCAAGATTAGTTTGTTTTGATGATAACAAATATTATATGTCACCTCATTCCGATATCGGATGAGAAAGTTACAGTCAAAATACTAAACAGAAAAAATCCAGAATCTGAGTTTACAGTGTAGTCGACTACTATGCCTTATAGTCGACTACTGAGCAATTTTCTGACTTCACAGAGTCTGTTTAGACTATGCAGTTTTTCCAGATTTCAGGTTTTAAATAAGTGATTGTTTATAGCCGTTTTGTGGACGTTAATTGGGTTTAAAATTATGTCATTTCAGAGGCTATAAATAGGTTTAAACATCAGAAAACAAGCACCAAGTTTTACACTTGCAAGATCAAACATTTTGTGTATATTCACTCTCTAATTTTTCAGATTTTCATGCTAAGTGTTTAGAAAAAGAGAGTTTCTGATATTGCCTTGGTTTCAATCATTCTTAGAGATTGTATAGACAATATTCAGAGAGTTAAAAGAATCATAAGCCACTGCAGTACTTCACTACACTTTCAAGGCTTATAGGATCACTTGTGTTCTTGCTTCAAAAAGGATTTCTCTCGGGTTTGAGAGGGTTGATCTCTTGGTTTAGAGATTGGGTGGCAATTGGCATGGTCTTGTCAATTGGTGTTGCAATTTGCATGGTCTTGCAAATATCATAGTGGAAACTCTCAAGCGGGATTTGCTTGGGGACTGGATGTACACCGGGGAGGTGGAACCAGTATACATGCTTGTGTTTGTGATGTTTATTTTCTGAGATTGCCATTCTTTCTTTGCAATTTATAATATACTTTGCAAACTCGCCCTCTAGTGTTTAAGTGTAAAGCTTCCGCAGATTTTTATAAGAGCGCACTCTATTCTTAAGGGTCACGATCCTACACTTGGTATACATAAGCAAAATCAGGACCCTACATTTGGTATCAGAGATTATAAATGTAGGATCTGAAATAGATACACTAGAACACTAGAAGATGGGTGAATAGTATTCTTTTAAAATATATGCAAAGTAGATTATAAATTGCAAAGAAAAATGGCAATCTCAGAAATTCACAATCAAATACAAGCATGTATACTGGTTCCACCTCCCCGGTGTACATCCAGTCCCCAAGCAAATCCCGCTTGAGATTTCCACTATGATTTTGAAACCTTACAAAATCAAAAGCAAACCTGACCAATTTGCAAGACCATGCAAATTGCAACACCAATTGACAAGACCATGCCAATTGACACCCAATCTCTAAACCAAGAGATCAATCCTTTCAAACCCGAGAGAAATCCTTTTTGAAGCAAGAACACAATTGATCCTATAAGCCTTGAATGTGTAGTGAAGTGCTGCAGTGGCTTAGGATTCTTTTAACTCTCTGAATATTGTCTATACAATCTCTAAGAATGATTGAAACCAAGGCAATATCAGAAACTCTCTTTTTCTAAACACTTAGCATGAAAATCTGGAAAATTAGAGAGTGAATATGCACAAAATGTTTGATCTTGTAAGTGCAAAACTTGGTTGTTGTTTTCTGATGTTTAAACCTATTTATAGCCTCTGAAATGACATAATTTTAAACCCAATTAACGTCCACAAAACGGCTATAAACAGTCACTTATTTTAAACCTGAAATCTGGAAAAACTACATCTGTAGTCGACTACACTGAGTCTAAACAGACTCTGTGAAGTCAGAAAATTGCTCAGTAGTCGACTATAAGGCATAGTAGTCGACTACACTGTAAACTCAGATTCTGGAATTTTTCTGTTTAGTATTTTGACTATAACTTTCTCATCCGATATCGGAATGAGGTGATTTAAGATTTGTTGGAAAGCTCTTGAAGAGACCTACAACTTTGGTCTTTTGAGTTTTTCCAGATTCTAATTTCTAAGGGGTGTAAATGAAATGTTTTAAGACTCACTTAATATCTATAAACTCTAATGACTAACATAGGGGATTTCTATTGTTACCCAACACACTAAGCATGTGTTAGTGTGTTCTAACACTATGTGTGTGCATGTGTGTGAGTGATCAAGGCTTGTACAAATTTCTAAGCAAAGAAAATATAAAATTACATTTTGACAATAAAGTATATCTTCTTCTTTGCTTCATTTTGCCTTGAACTCATCTATGTCTTGAGTATCTCTTTGAATATAATTGTTGATATAGCTCTGATACTGCAAAACAAATGTTAGCACATAATACACACAACATATAATATTTGTTATCATCAAAACAAACTAATCTTGGGGTCAAGATTCCTAACATTCTCCCCCTTTTTGATGATGACAAATATATGTTATTAAGATATAAAAATTTTAATCCCCCTGCATGAAATCATTAAATAAAATCTTTTACTCCCCCTGCATCAAAGCATTAGTAAAAAATTTAAAATTAAAATTTTCTATATAACTCCCCCTTTGTCATTAGCAAAAAGAAATAAACATAATTCTAATTAAAAATTTCTTTTCTTGGGTACCTTAATAAAAATATCAAGCACTTTGGTACCCTTTTATATTATATCATTAGGATTAGCCCTTAGGAATCCAAATCCACTTGGAATTTGGTTTCCATTTGTTAACATAAGTGTAATTCTTTGAATTGCAAACTTCATAAATATAAGATGAAATATAATAATTCCTATCATGAATATTCAAATTCTTAGGAATCCATATATACTTATTTTGTTTAGCATGAATATTCTTATTATTATTCTTCAAAACATAATCATTCTTTATAAAATACTTAGGAACAAATCCAATGCGAAAATGATTGTTTGAAGATTTTTGAAATAAGAGCAAATTATTCAAATTCTCTTTACTTTTATTGAATTTACTAACATTCAAACATATATAATTACCTCTTTTGATGAATTTTCGAAATTTTCGTGCAAACATGCCCATTTCTTCATCATTATCATCTGAATCTTCTTTATCTGAAGTAGTATTGAATGCAAGAACTTTCTTTTTCTTAGATTCTTCATCATTCTTCCTATCTTCAATTTGTACTTCATATGCCATAAGATTACCAATAAGATTTTTAACCGTAAGAGTTGACAAATCATTGGCTTCTTCAATTGCGGTAACTTTCTTTTCCCATTGTGGAGTAAGTGAACGAAGTATTTTTCTTACCATCTCCACTTGAGTATAAGTTTTTCCAAGACCAATAAGAGAATTTGTGATGTCGGTGAATCTTGTGAACATTTCTCCAATAGTCTCATTTAAATTATTATTAGTATCTTTAACATTACTTGTACCTTCATGAGTTACCTCGAGTGTGTGCCAAATATCATATGCGGATGTGGCCGTTGACACCCTATTGAACTCATTCTTGTCAAGTGCACAAAATAAGGCATTCATTGCTTTAGAATCCAAATTTGCATTTTTCCTTTGAGATGTAGTCCATTCCGCAAAAGGAGTGGTTGGTTTCTCATATTTTGTTTCCACAACGTTCCAAAGTTTGTAGCCAATTGATTGAAGGTATATCTTCATTCGACACTTCCAATAGTTGTAGTTCAAACCATCGAACATTGGAGGATGATTTGTAGAGTGACCTTCCTTGAATTGTGTTGTATTTGACGATGCCATCTTTCACCTATCTCTGATACCAAATGTAGGATCTGAAATAGATACACTTGAACACTAGAAGAGGGGTAAATAGTGTTCTTTTAAAATATATGCAAAGTAGATTATAAATTGAAAAGAAAAATGACAATCTCAGAAATTCACAATCACAAGCACCAAGTTTTACACTTGCAAGATCAAACATTTTGTGTATATTCACTCTCTAATTTTCCAGATTTCCATGCTAAGTGTTTAGAAAAAGAGAGTTTCTGATATTGCCTTGGTTTCAATCATTCTTAGAGATTGTATAGACAATATTCAGAGAGTTAAAAAAATCCTACGCCACTGCAGCACTTCACTACACATTCAAGGCTTATAGGATCAATTGTGTTCTTGCTTCAAAAAGGATTTCTCTCGGGTTTGAGATGGTTGATCTCTTGGTTTAGAGATTGGGTGGCAATTGGCATGGTCTTGTCAATTGGTGTTGCAATTTGCATGGTCTTGCAAATTGGTCAGGTTTGCTTTTGATTTTGTAAGGTTTCAAAATCATAGTGAAAATCTCAAGCGGGATTTGCTTAGGGACTGGATGTACACCGGGTTGGTGGAACCAGTATAAAACTTTGTGTTTGTGATTGTGAATTTCTGAGATTGCCATTTTTCTTTGCAATTTATAATCTACTTTGCATATATTTTAAAAGAACACTATTCACCCCTCTTCTAGTGTTCAAGTGTATCTATTTCAGATCCTACATGGACATCTAGAGCACAAACTGGATATTTATGTATCACAGCACACTGGATTAATGAAAATTGGTAAATGTTTAAAAGAGTTGTTTTTTTTATTACAATAGAAGAGTCACATACTGGTATTAATGTTGCAAATTTAATAATTGAAGAACTTATGAAATTAGAAATTTCAGAAATAATATTTTCTCTTTCACTAGATAATGCAAGTAATAACAATATAGCTGTTAATTTTATCAGATCAACTCTGTCATTGCCATGTCATGGTGATCTTTTTTATATTAGGTATATCTGTTATATTTTAAATTTAATTGTTCAAAGTGCATTTACTAAAATTAAACCCATGATAGAAAATGTTAGAACAGTTGCTTATATGCATAATGCTTCTGAACAAAGACTTAAAAGATGGAAATAATTTTGTAAAAAAGAAAAAATGTAAAGCCTAGACTAATTCCAAAAGATGTTGACCATAGGTGGAATTCCACCTATGCAATGTTAAGTATAGCAATAGAATATAAAGACATTATAACTGATTTTATAAATTATTATGCTTCTAGTTCTAGTTCTGGTAGCACTTATGGAATAACTGAAGATGAATGTACAATTATATGAAATTTAAATAAAATGTTACAAGTTTTTTATGATGCTACAATGTTATTATCTGGCTGTTATTATCCAACCATTACTTTAGCTGCTTTACAAATTTTAAATATTCAAATTTTTTAGGAAATATCGTATGGATGATACTTTTGGACCTATGATTTTTCAAATGGAGAGCAAATTTAATAAGTAGTTTAGCCTATTCCTCATATTTTTAGTTTATGATTTCTTATTAATCCATGCTTGAAGGATATTGGCCTTCGAAGTTTGTTACAATCCTTGTATGGTAATCAGATTATAGACTTAGATGATGGAACCACTCTTACTGCTACTTGTTTGGTGGAAAATTTGAAGTAAAAAAAAATGAAGGAAAATTAATCTGTATTCCTTTAATCTCAGTTACAATTGGATTTCCTGATTACAAAAGAGAGGAGAATTGATCTGGATTCTCCCATTTATTTAATTCTGGGTTCTTCACGGTGGCGATGAGATGCCTCCCTCGAATGCTCGCGTCGAGTTTGCTTCTCGTTGACGATCCGAACGTCTTGTTTCACTAGAACGATATCTCCTCCTCACAATTTGACGTTGTGGAGGACTTGCGTGGCAAGTTTGAAATTCTGAATGAATTGATAACTCAGAGCGAGTTTTACTTGTAAAAGAGTTGATTGATCTTAACCGTAATTGGTTAGACAAGCCAAGCATGAAGATAGCTCCTGTTGCTGAAGAAGGCCCTTTGCTGATCTCTAGATCTGAAGATGCTCAATGATCCAAAGATCTCTCTTGATCTGCCCAAGCCGAAGAGCCCCCAACTAAACTGATTTTTCAGTTATTTATAACGGATTAAGGGGTGCAACCACCTCCTTAATTCACTCCTAAGTGAGGCTAATGGGAACCGCACCTTAAATCACTCCTGAGTTGAGTTGTGATCCCCTCGGATCGTGGAAAACGGTTTTGAAACTGTTCAGCTCGTATTTGAACGAGTCAAACGCAAAATCCTCGTCCTGACATGAATTCTGCGTTCAGACGCAGTGTCTAGAAGCTCGAACGCAGCGTCTGAAAGCTCGGACGCAGCAATTGGAAGCTCATTTGGCTGTTTGTTGGAAGCTGCGTTTGGCAATGGATGAAAGTTGCGTTGGCAGCTTATGGAGACTGCGTTTGCGGCCGAACATGAGCTGCGTTTGCAGCGTTTGGAGCTGAATATGAGCTGCATTTGCAGCCAGGTTTGACCTGCGTCCGCGGTCGAATTGGTGTTGCGTCTTGATGATGGTACGCGGGGAGGACTTCCACGTCTTGGTTTGAAGAGACCGTCGATTTATAGTCTCTTTCTGTCAGAGCGTTGCAAATATCCTCGTTTTGTAATCTTTGCTTTAGCTCTTTGATATATGAGAGTCGTCAGATTGTAACTCCCGATGTTGATTGTGAAGGTTGTTGATTAGAGCTTTCATCAGTTGTTGTGAAGGTCGTCAGATTGTAACCTTCATCGATCTACATAAAAGTCTTCAAATTATAGCCTTCTGGAAGTCGTCAGATTGTAACTTCCATCATCGGTGTTTGATGGGGAATCAACTATCTATTGTGATTTTTAGACAGCCTACACTACTACTCATCATTTAGCTATTAGAAATTATTTTCAAACCTTATATAATGAGTATGCAGCTAGACATGGTGTAGCTACACAACAGTCTACAATTTTGGTTTCTTCGAGCTCATCCCGAGGTAAAAGTGTAAGTTTTGATAGGTATGCAATGGTAGCTGAGCTAACTGGTGGATCTGGACTTGGATCGTCATCATTGGAGGTTTCTAAAATAGATGAATATTTATCTGCTTCTTTAGTTAAATATCAAAAAAATGCTTTAGATATTTTGCAATGGTGGAAAGTATATGGATTAGTTTCATATCCTATACTTTCCACCATGGTTCGTGACTTACTAACAGTGCATGTTTCGACGGTAGCTTCGGAATCCGCCTTCAGCACAGCAGGACGTTTGATCGACGACCACAGGACATGTTTAGATTCGTATACTATACAAGCGGTGATGTGCTTACAAGATTGGTGGAGGTATGAGAAGCGAACGCAAGGCATCGATCGGATGGCTGGAATTGAAGATAAATTTGAAGAATTGGGACTAGCAGATAGATATAAAAAATAAATAATATTCATCAAATTGTAATTTTTATATCTTAGCTTAATATTTGTAAAGAATTATTTTAAAAATAGTTGCAAATGGTAGTGATATAGGTGAGTATGTGCCAACCTAGTTGGGATGTACTTATCTATTGTGATGCAGTGAATTTTAAAATAAATTTATACTTGTAATTTGTAAATAATTTATTAATTAGTAATAAAAAATTTGTTTTTATAATTTTTTATTTGTAATTTATGTCATTTTAAGTGATTAATAAAATTATTGTTTTTTTATTAATTTTTTTGTCTTTTTTGTATAATTTAAATTTTAAATAGAATTAAAAAAAAAGGAAAATAAACCGGGCCGGCCCGGGCCCGGACCCGACCCGGTGTACCCAGGTCCGGGCTCCGGTTTTGCCCGCCCCGGGCCCGGATTTCCGGGCCGGATGGACAGGTCTAGGGAGGGGTGGGGGTTATCAAGTAGTGGATGACAGGTGGGTTCTTTTTTCTTTTCAAAAATTTGTCCTTCTAATTAGTTTCAATGTATAATAAATTGTTGCAGACATATAATTAATTTTTTGAAATCTTCACAGGATCTTCTCCAATTAGGTGGTAATTAGAGAGTTCTTAATTTTTCCAATCATTGCCGTACATTGTAAATTCAATGGACGAGATTATGTCATGGACGATTCCTCTATTGTGATAGTGGTTTTCAAATGATAGTGGTTTTCGAAAAATATTAGTTTTCATGATTGTAGTGGTTTTCAAAGGATAGTGGTTTTCGAAAAATATTAGTTTTCATGATCGTAGTAGTTTTGTCTTGTGGCCTAATCTTATCTATTGAATTTCTGCAACAATTAGAGGAATTAAAGACTCTAATTACCACCTAATTAGAGATGATCTGAATCCAAAAAGGTTGTTTTTTTTAAATAATGGTAATAGATAATATTGTACCGCAAAATGAATCAGTGTCAATTTATTTCACTTGAAATTATTTTACTATGTTTTTTATATTGAGACTTTTTTTTTTTTTTGGGGGGGTTGGGGGGGGGGGGGGGGGGGTTTTGTGGNACAAAGAAAGATTTCTCTTTTGTGTTTTGATCTGTAAAATGAACTTAGGCCTATAAAGAATTAGGCTAGTTTCATCCAAGAGATGAAGTTATACTCAGGGATTCGCCTCAGCAGGGTGTGTTATCTCTGTAATTGTTTCCCAAAATATCAATACTATTATCTACTTCTCATATACTTATTGCCAAAAAAGATGAAGGAATTTATATCCTTCAACTAATTAATAGCTTTCCTGATTTACAGAATCTTGTTAGCTGTCGCTCTCTTTCACCAAAAAACTCTCCAAAAATTAAAAACCTACACGTTTGTTTATTTATATTCTAGATCATGAGTTTTTATTCCTAATGGATGGTTCACACTTCACACGCTTCTGACTTCTCTAAGGGGCTGTTTGGTTCGTTTCCTAGATATAGGGAAATACAATTCCATGTAAAGAAATTGAAGTTTTGAGTTTTCCAAACTTTTCCAAGAAATAGATTGTTTCGCTTTGGTTCGCATAAAAAAATGGTGGGAAACCAATGTATTTACTTTTCTTGTGTTTGGTTCACATGGAAAAAAAAGGAAAACTTTTGTTGATTTGACATTTCTCACTTTTCTTGTGTTTGGTTGGTTTTAAAGTTTGTAGGAAAAAATGTTTATGGTCACCATGGTAAGATTACCCCCACTACATACAAATTTATTTTTGCTCGTTATATTAGGTAATCTTAATCATATAAAAATTCGAATGTAATATGAACAAATAATAATATCCCCAATGAACTATTACCAACCATCAAGAGTGGGACCGTACGTCATAGTTTTCGCAGAAGCCAACATGACCTTGATTACCGTTTGAATGCAAGCCAATTTTATACAACATTGCTTTGAACATCTAAATCTAAACACACATCAAATTACGTGCGAGTTTAGACAAGTTTAGAGCTATACTACGTAAGCATTCAACTTGACCAGAAACTAACAAGGAAAACAAGCACACATCAATAAGCTTCGCTAGGAACAATAAAAACAGTCGATGTACATTCGAATACGTACGAAACTTTTCTGTGTGCATATCAGTTTGATTTATGAAAAAAGAGTTGAAGGATCAAGACAAATTTGAAGTTGTCCCAAATAACAGAGTCCACAAGTGGATCTTGCTGTAGCAATTCCCTTAGGTTGTTTTCCACCTCTCCCACCTGTTTTTCTAGGTACTGCTTCGAAGTATACATACCCAGAAAAAAAAGAAAACAATAGTTACTGTCCAGAATGATCATAATGCAGCAACCTACAATTTGCATATTATAAAAATCTGCAATCATGTTGTTTGTGTTGTCCTGACATAAAATTCAAACCAACAGGTATAACAGTGCAACTTCCAGAATCAGAATGCAACTAATAGATTCCACTCATTTGAAATTTTGATTTTATTGCCTGTTGGAGTACAATGTGATTTTTACCAAAAGTCGAGATAGTAGAAAAATGATTTTACAAAGTAAAGCAGATAGTAATGCGACTGGACAAATGAATACAACACCATCGGAACAGCAGAGTAAAATGATCAGAGAAAAGCAAAAAAAAATGAAAACATTAATCTGACAAACAACTCAAGTTTAAAGAAGTACAAGCTTAGATAACCTACCTATTCATGGACTCTACCTTGTGCTCTTCTCGCACAATCAATTTAGCCTACCTGTCTTGCCCTCCCCACACATTTATCTTCCTTTCATTCACAATTATGGATTCTGCCACTCTGCCTATGAAAATATCGGCTACTTGCATTGCTTTAGGGTTAACCTTCTCATTGGTGAATTTCAGTCAAATTCTTGCAGCCAAGTTTGCACCAGCACAATGACCAAGTGATTTGAATCACACTTGAACATCTACAACAAGCATGTCTTTGATCCAAAACATTTGCTGATAGATATGAATAGGATCCATATTACTCATTCCAGGGACCAAATTTTCCTTCTAGTCATATTACGATCCGGATTAAAATACACAGTTTCTCTTGTTCATTGTCTGCAAATTTCAGGTTTAGAAATAACTCTACTACATGGAATCACACTGGATAGCTATACAGTAAAATGGTGATTTACAGTACCAAATCAAAGTTTGCAATGCCATAAGTTGTCACTTAGCTCACAAGCCAAAACATAAATTAGGAAGTGTAAGATGAAAGAAATTTTATTTAGATTTTACTGCTGAAAACTACCAAATTTAAAGTTTACACGATTCTAAGCTCCACACAGGTCTAAAACAAACGAACATATAAATTAATCTAGGTATACTAGAACTGTAAATAAAGGAACTTAAACACACAGAATATTTCCTAAAGAAGTGATTACAATCCTGGACATTGGTGGAAAACTTTCTGAAACATGGTCTTGATAGGCTACATGTGATTAATCACAGCTTGCAAAGATGTTTTTAACAAAATAACTATTTATCAGAGATGGATATTTAAATAGAATGAAGACTATAACAGTTTTGTTCCAATACTAATGCTTGTCTTGTATGTAGAGATGGCAACTGCAACTAAGAAAATCGGTAGAAGCCTCATCAATTCAAACTAATATAAATTAATATGTTTCCACTCCATGGGATGTTCTAAGAGTATGGCTCTGTCACGTCCAAACCCGTGAGCCTGTTGGAGCGATGAAAGCCATGCGACCCACTGAGTGCAACACATGTTTTAAACCCAATTACACTTTTGTAAGTCTGGGAGTATTTGGGGCATCACAGGTTCAGAACCTGATCCATTCTGCCTCATATTACTTTAGACACGCAAGTTTTACATTGTTATCTCAAGATTTGGTAGTATGGCCATTAAAATATCAATGCAATGCAGTAATGCTCCACTCTGATTTCCAAATGATGATACAGATCACACTTGGAAGGTTTCATTGCAGATAACATGATAAATGTATCTAAAGAATTTTGTATAACTAAAACCAACCTAATGGTGTCCTTGTCCTTCAAAACACATGTTGACTCAAAAGGTGGTAAAACAAAACCATCCATCTGCAACGCAACACAAAAATGAATAAGCCAGAGATTATGAGGAAAAATGATAATGAATAACCTAGAGAATATGTTATGCATGCCATGAATACATGAGTACATGTAAGCGATCATAATGCTACAAACTGAAGAACATGCTAACACACAACTCACTGAAACGTGCTTGCAGTACAAACTATGTGCTTAGACCCGCAAGCACGTGGACATATGCATAACACTAACGTCAGTAGTGTAGTGAAGATTGTGAGATGTGATATAAAAGTCAATGTTCACTCATATAATTAAGACCGGTAAGGTATTGAATGTTAGTACGTATAATATAATGGCCTAACAAAGGCATCATAGCAATGTTCCAAATCAATTACTACGGTAGTAAGATAACACAAGATTTCATAAAAAGAAGATGCATCTCTACTTTTGTTTTTGATTGGCGTTGAAGCAACGTTAATAATCTGTATTTGATCATATAATTTCTTTTCTCTTTCAATCTTTCATCTTAAACTACAGGGAAACAATGAAGCCATTTTCTCTTACAGCTTCCACATGTCACAATTTCTTCATAGTTTGTTGTACTAAACTCTAAATAAAAAGAATTCCAGCATTACAAAGTGAATAATATTAAAAGCTGATTTTAAAAAAATTATGAAAAAATAAAAGAACTTCCCTTTTCGCAGCAAAAGGCAAAAGATGAGGACATGTTTAACAAAAAAGTTTTCCTTTTTCAAATCAAGACATTGCATTTATCTCAAAAAGAGAATTTTTTCCTCAATAACACGACGCATGACACTTGAATCCTCAATTTCTCACAGTACAACCCAAATCATCAAGTCCCAAACTCCAAAATGTTGCTAATCTAGGGATCTCACAGAGAGAAGGAGGCCATTAGGGCAAGATCGCTGGAGATTGAAGCTCCTGTACACGAGCAAAGCGAGGTCGGAGATAGTGGCAATCTCCGGCCTCAGGAGAATCCAGCAGTGCTTCAGGCCCTCTGATCTCTGAGACTTCGTCAGCATCTTGCGATCGTCTAAGACCACTCGAACCCGTAAAGGGTCTTCCATGGCGATGGAGGAGGAGAGAGGAGATCAGAGATTTTGGGGCAGAGTTTTTGGGAGATGAGCGCTCCTTAAACCCTTTTGTGGCCTCGGAGAAATAAAAGGGGAGGGACAGCGTCGCCAAAGATCAGAGATTATTGTCGTCAATCATCAGATCCGAATACAGGGACAAAGCAGGAGTTTCTGGCGGGAGGAGAGCGCGGAGGTAAGTGTAGCTCGTCGAAGAAATCAACGAGGAAACCAAACAACCGACGTGGCTGCAGTTTCCGTCGATTTCACCAGCTTGAGCAAGGAATTGGGGTAGAGGAGGAAGTCTGATGTGGCAGGGATTTTTCTTCGGTTTTGCTTGTGAAACCATAGCGAACCAAAGTGGAGAAAAAAAACCGACGGAAACGTTTTATCCGATGTGGAGGGCGAAAAAATGACGTGGCGGCGTTTTCAAAGTTTTCCACCGCTATTATTAGCGAACCAAACAGCCCCTAAATGGAACCCTACATGAACCCAACGGGAGCATAATCCTAGATAGCGGATCGTCTGTGGCTCCGTTAATCACGTGTAGCTTGCATAACAGTCCAGAAAATGCATAATATTGCTATTATCAGATTGTTAAAAATTTATTACATAAATTTTATACAAGTCAATTTTTGTTTTTGATTAAAGAAGGAAAAAAAAAACTAATTCCCATGTAAATACCAACAGCAGTATAACATATGAGAAATGAGAGATTCAGTTGGTTTTTTTCTCGATTACAACGATCCAGTATCTAGTTAACAAATTGATTATCTTGTATCCGTTGTGTCAATCAAAACTATAAAATCTATAGTAAGTTCTTAACACAGATGGAACCTATGTATTATATTAAGACAGCTGCACGCAACTTTTAATAAAAGCTTTGTGATTAAAAAAACTAAATATTAGTCCCTCAAATCTTTGATTACATCTTAGTTCCTCAAACGTTTGAAATTGCTCATAAGGGATCTTCCCAAAAAAAACCTCTCACCAAAAAAGAGTAGGAGTAGGTGAGGGACGGTTTAGGGGTTGTTTGGTTGTATGTTTTTGCTATGTAAAAGGATTGAAAGTGTAAAAAAGTGGGTCCCAATGTCAGCTTCCATCACTTTCACTTGTTTGTTTGTAGTTATGAAAATAGTATAAAGTGATTTCATATGCTGATGTGGCTTGTAAATTGATTTCATAAAAAAAAAGACATGATTTTAGGAGAAAGCTGACATTGAAGTCAGAAAAAAATAATAAAAAATAATTCAAACTAATATGATCATTTGTGTAGGAACCACTTTTTACACTTTCCAAACAAACAATTAAAGTTACATTTGCAAAACAAACAAGCAATTTATGATTCCAATGGAATAAAAAACAAACAAATAAAAGTATAAAAGTAAAATTGATGAGGTGGACAACAACTTTTCAAGTTGTGTCATAAATACACAACTTTACCAACAACAACCAAACAGCCCCTTAGTTATTGAGGGATCAAATGCTAGGCCCCTCAATTTGGGGGCTTGTGAGCAATTCCAAAGATACGAGTGACTGCTGTTGCAATATTGAAGTTTTGATGGACGTCGGGAGCTTCGCGCAAGGCTTCACAGCTGTTTCATATTATGCCTCCATTGATAGCCTACCATAAATGTTTGGATGCGCTTTTATCTCATCATCGTTCTTTAAAAACGAGGGGGAGAATCTTGGATCTTTGCAAAACAAAACCAGAAAGAATCTCACTGGAGCCCACCTTCCAAAATTGTAGATATTAATCTTTTGTCCACTCTTTTGTTTCATCCATACCCGTTTGTCTATTAAACTTTCATTTCGAGCTCAATTCGGGTGAAGCCTACCAATTTCTGGGTTTATCTGCGGTTTGTTTGTGTAAGTACCCCCTTGTTTGTATAAATTTTCCCTTTTTCCCCCGCAATATTTTTCTAGTTTTAGGGCCCGTTTGGATAATGGAAGTATTGGAAGTAAGAAGTAGATTACGGAAGTAACTTCCAAAACTACTGAAGTAGAAGTAACGGAAATATCATTTTTTTTGTTTGTTCATATATTTTTAGAAGTAATGGAAGTAGAACTTCTTCCTCTTCATTTATTTTTTTTGTTTGGATAATATTTGAAAATATTACTTGGAAGTAATTAATATTGTTGCTTCCATTTTATTCTTGTTTGGATTGTCATTGAAATGGAAATAGAACTGTTGTTTGCAATCAATTGAGCAGACCAATATTCATATAGTTGATTTGCTTGATATATAATAAAGGTAATCTTACCATTTTTTGATCAAGAGGTATGACACGAAACACTGATGCATAACAAGGGAGCATCCGCAGCAAACAGGAAAGAAACATATAAACTATGGAATTGGTCAAGTACGAGGTTTCAGTTTCTATGCTTGCTATTTCGTGCAATAACAAGAAAATGATGTGAAAGTAAATCATCAGATAAATAACGTAGTACGAGGATAATTGAGACGTGCAGCATAATTGCAACAAGCACATTAAATATCTATTGAATTTATTAAAAAAAAGAAAAGCCATTAATAAATGAAAGCCACCAGAACGACTATAACTTCAAAGAGAACACAAAGTAATTTCTCGGAAAGTTAATCATCCCAAAAGGATTTTGACGTGAGCAATGACTGACTATAAGATAACAACAAATCATCCGCAGTATACTGAAATCACGCTGTGTGTAGCCCAATAACTAATTATGTATTATTACTGATCAAAGAGCAAACATATCTATAGCCTTCAACAATTTGCCTCCACATCCAATGCTTATCCAATTTCCTAAAGCATTTATTTGACTTTGAATCCATGCTACAGCAATGACTTTGATAAACCAACAATTAGGCACCAAAAAGAAAAAAGAAAAAAAAACATCCACAAAAATATATTGAGCCTGACAAAAAAGAAAGTGCTATTAAAATTAACTAAAATAAATAAGAAATCGCTAGTCTTATTGTAAGCTCAATTGATATCAAAGTCCAACACGCCATAATTGACAATAAACCAGTATCATTAAGTTTAAAATAAAATAATAAGTGCCAAATTTTAGGAAGCTTATTCATACTAGAAAAAT
The DNA here is from genome assembly GCF_001876935.1 of Asparagus officinalis. Taxonomy (NCBI): domain Eukaryota; kingdom Viridiplantae; phylum Streptophyta; class Magnoliopsida; order Asparagales; family Asparagaceae; genus Asparagus; species Asparagus officinalis. The sequence goes on from NC_033796.1 coordinate 19,270,417, forward strand.
AGCTTAAACTGAGAACCATTTATTAAGGGGTGCTATCCATGTTTCTGAAACTAGTAGTTCCTCTCTGAGCGTTGTCCAAAGTTGCGGTCACCTACCTATCCTCTCCAACACGTTAAGAATCCTCTTTCTCTGTATTGGTTCGGGGCAATACCATAAAAGCCTTCGCTTCAACTTCATTCTTGTAATATTCATCGAAACCAGCTCAAGATTATCTATGGAAATATCTTGAAAAACCAAAACTTATCAGCAAGAAACTCAACCCAAGTTCGCTCCTTCAAACCAGTAATGGCAATGGCTACCTTTCCCATTTCCTCCACAAGTTTCTCACCAATAATTATATGGGGAGTCCTCCCTTTTCTTCTTCTTTACTGGACGAGACGATTTACCACTTAAGTTCCTGGCTTGACAGAATGCTCGGAGGCGTCCACTCATTGAATTGTGATACACGAACTCCATCAATACCAGGACTATCTACAAGATCATCTTCGTCTATATTGATAGTTGGAATCTCTTTATCAATGTCAGGGTCATAACTTGTCTCTCTGAATTCTCCAGGTAGCATATCCTCCCCACAAATAATGCGAAAGCTCTTCATATCTTGGAATTGGACAATTCAAATAAGGCTTGTATTTTGGATGTCTCTGTTTATAAGAAATTAGAGATTTTAAATGTAATAATCAAAAGAAAATTTTGAATAACTTGGTGGACAAGAATTAAGAAATTAATATACCTTCGGATTAAGCTCAAGGCATATTGCGTGGTATCAAGCTTAATCTCTTACCTCTCTTCATCCCATCCGCTCCACTAAGTTTTTTTGCATTCACAAATAAAGTTTGCCACTTATCTTGAGGGTTCGTAAGTGGTTCTCGAACATTGTATGTGTATAATTTTCTCCAAAGAGAAATTCACAATCTCAAGCGGCCTTTTGAAAGCAGGGCGCTTTAAATGTCTTATTACACTTTATAGCCATTATTAGCTCTCGATGTTCAATGGTTCATCTACGCGTCTTGCCCTCTCTTATAAGATGGAGGCGCAGCGCCACGATTAAGGTGCAATAAAACCATGGCATTTGTCGTATATCGCGAATCACACGAGATAATATTTATCTAGCAATATTTAACATATACCAAGATTATAACAAATCTTTGTAAACTAATAGAAAATAGCTTTATTAGTTTAGCTTTCAATCTTCATTACCTTTTCAACGCAATTCCCTTTGGAGCAGGCATATAGACAATGCATCCCTTAAACTGTAAAGTCCATTAGTGCCGACCCTTCCCAATGCAGGCCATGACATAACAAAAATAGCTTATTAGGTGCTAAAAACTGCCAAGCCGATTTTGTGTGGGACCATCTTGGGGCGACATGAAATCGAGCAACACTTATATTATCAGGGACAGACGCAGCTAATGTGTGTTCCATCAATCATACCTAATACAGTTCTGACGCATTTAACACATACTACAACATATAAATTCGACATTTTATATTACATATTTACTTAAGAAGTATATATAATAAATATTGAAACATAATCCACTTTACCTCAAACCAAGGGTACCAGTTGATCTAACAACGATACGCAAGTTGATCTACACGAATCTCATCGGATACCTCAGCCACCTCGCTTGCTTCATTAGTATCTGCTCTTAGTTTTATATTGCACTGAGGACTGCATTTGAAGTACCTACTAATAGTTTCGGGCACTGAACGTCACGAAAAGTTTATAGCCACAACCCATATTTTCTTCATTAATGCCCTACTATGTGTAAAAAACATAGCAACTTGCTCGCTCGATAGAGGGAAACACTATATGGTACTATTTAAGAAGTCTAGACTTTCGCGTAACATGGCGAACAAGGTTAAAAAAATGGACCTCTATCCATTCTTAAGTAGTCCATAAATGCAAATGGGTTCTGCCGCCATAGAATAAACGCGTAGACTATAAGGCATTTCTCAATGATCTCTTCAACTCGGTGTGGTCCCTAGAAGTTACTTCTCTTTTATTCTCAAACAACATAAAGTAAGCACACAACTATACAGTGACACATATGCCAGCAAAGAACTTAAGTGCTAGGCATCTCTTATTCTTTGAAGGTTCGCATATTTCTAACATAAAACAAATAAAACAATGCTTATAAAAATCAAGAAAAGTCAGCGCAATGGTTATTATATAAAATTTGCCAGCCATTTCATTTCTCCAACATCGACACAAAATAAATATGATTCTGTCACATCCTAGTTACACTGGCATAGAACTCTTTGTAGTCAAGTTAAAAGCCTATTTGAGAAGGTTCACCGATTTGGCTTTTGGAAGCAAGAGAAGACTTTGCCTCGCTTAATAATTGATTCTTCTTACTATTTGCTTAATAATTAGCTAAATGACCTATATTAAGCCGCTGTTTGTCTTACTGGTTGGAAATGCTTTTAAAAGTGAAATGCAAATGAGAAAATGGATGCCTGTTACAAATGTCAGTATGTTGGGAGTTTTTATGTGAAAGGCAATGCGTATGCATTTGCTTTCCGAACTCTGATGAAGGCGAGCTCAGCAAGCCCGATATGCTTTGTAGAGAATTGCGGATTTGCTTCCAGGTATATGAGACGTGTGGTATAGTCCTGCAGTACATGCGAGGCACTTTGACCACTTTGTTACTCTTGCTAATCTCTCTAATCCTAATGAAGTTATCTCCTTGCTATATGTTTGCTGTAATTATATAAGTGCTTATACGTTCCACACCATGTAAACTATAGAGAATAGCCGAGGATATCTCGGTATACTACCTCAAATTTCAAAATGATCCTGTCTGAAACTTGCCATGACATCGCCAAATGGCCAGATACAAATAACAAAAAGATAACTAATGTTTTTGGAAAGTGATAATACAAAGGAGGTTAATTGTGTCACTATTAGTTACAGGGGACAGATATGTGATTAGTCCTAGCGTTTTATGCTTCCAATTCGACGCTTGCCTCTTCCATAACTCAAAATAGTAGCTGAGCAACAGACAGACTTTTACACAAGACAAAAACCCATTGCTAAAAGCTTATCAAATAAGTCTTGATATGTCAATTCAACATTGTAGCTAATCAATCCATGTAATATGGCACACAGAGGTGCTTCAAAAACTGAAGATTTTTTGTATCCAAATTTATTGAAGCTTCCATTTGAGCAGAAGAAGAAATATTCGATGGCCCAAACCTATTTCGGAGTGCACATTAGCAAGGGTACGGCGCAAACTATACATGTAGTTTCTGAACAACAAAAGCTAGGCTTAAGGGCAGATGTATTTGCTCTGCTAATAATATCCTATGAGTTCTTGAATATGAGTTACTGGCACTCGAAACTGAAATTCATTTGTGTAAGTCCTTTTCTCATCTTAAGTCAGACAAAAACGCAGACACCATTGTCATTGCAAAAAACATCTCTCGAGTCACGAGTGGTCTGATTACACAAGCAGTATTCGGATGTATGCGTCTTATTCGGATGATAGCAAGAGTTAACATTGCGTCCTATTACATTGGAATCATTGCTAATTTTGAATCACGTTGATAGTACATTTTTTGAAAGAGCCGGCATAATCCAATTACGAAGCCCAGGAGTCAAGCATTTAGTCCTTCACCAAAAAAAATAAATGAAAATCAACAACACTACGTAAAATTAACCAAAACTTGTTTTTTGGTGAGGAATAACATGAGGGGGGCGATTAAGGAGAATAGTATCACAGTAAAATTGCTTGTGAAACTAAAGAAAAACAGCAAACGAATAATACATCGCACCAATTATTTCTTTCTCTTTGTGCAAAGATGTAATTTAATTACAACAAAATATCAAAATTTAAGCCTTTAGCATACCTTGTGTTGAAGCCAAGAGGAGAAGATGAAGAAAGAATGGCTGTTTTTTGGCTGGGAAGTCGGCTAGGAACTTAGAATTACTTGCCACCTTGAAGAAACCCTTTTCAGCGCGGGGAGCTAATCAGTTGTGAGGATACAAGTAATTGGGGAAGAATGCGTTGGAGAAACCTTCATAACTATACTTTTTGAGGAAGAGATATATAGCTGTTGTTGAGGTAGGAGAGAGTTGTTTGGGAATCATTTTTTTCTGTGGAGCTGCCCACACTAAAATCACTTCCGGCCGGTATTCACAGCATTAGAAGGCCGGAAAAATTTTAAGGAAATAGAGATGCCAACTAGATGACACATCAGCTTTTAAGGAAGTGCCGTGAAGTTAGCTTTTACGGAGAAGCAAAACAATATTTTTTATATGGAAGTAGCAAAAATAGCCTCTATTTCCTCTACTTCTGCTACTTCAGAGTTACTTCAGTGCAAACAAATTACTGGAGAAAGAGATGAAAAATGAGGTGTTTCTGTGATTGAATTCGGACCCACCTCCCAAAAAGTGTGCTTTTCTGCTTTTTCAGCAAACAAATTGCATCTTTTCACGTTTTTTTTTCCGCTTGTGTTGTGACTGAGAGAAGTGGTCTAATGTCTTTTTACAATAAATGAGAGATTTTGAGAAGCTTCTCCAAATGGAGGAAAAAAATTAGTTGGAGTAATCTTATTTTACCTTGTTTACCAAGTATTTGTTGCTTTTTTTTTCCTATCCCTTTTTTTGGTGGGTGAACGAGATGAAAGTTGACTTAGGTTTCTGATTGGTCTGATCTTTGCCCTTCAATTGTTCTATTGTGTGCACATTATGTTTCTCTCTGCATTCACCAGAGCTGTTATGTAATGCCCTACACTCACTAGTCAGCCCTATAATAAATATTTACTATTTGATCATGGAGGATAGAATTTTGGATCTTAGCATATAATCAGCGAGGGCAGAATTTTGGATCTTAGCATCATGCGACTAATATGCAATCATTAATGGCCTTAGATTTGTATATTGGGTACTGTTTTTATCTTGTCCATAACATATTTTATAGCTGCATAAAAGATTGTTAATTTGGATAGTTTCATTGGTAAGAATTTGGCTTCGCAAATGTCCTAGCACTAATCGACCCTATTATAGGCAAAGCGAAGAAAGAAATTAAATACTGATTGTATTATCAGTATGGACATAATTTCGAATATTAGCATCATGTGACTAATGTGCAATCATTAATAGCCTTGCATAGGTTGCTTCGATTGTTCTATTAGATGGTCAACTTTAGCTGTCATGGGATTTAACCCCCCCCCCACCAACCCAAAAAAAAAATCCTCATATTTACCTATTCCTTTCAACCAATTCCTTATTCATTCTGTTGGATGTCTCTATCTATTTGATTACTTTGGTTATCTGAGCCTCCTCAAAAATGACCTCTGATTTAAAAAATAGTATGCTCTTTTACTGGCACATTTGCTTCTTTTCAGCTGTAGGAGATAAAATTCAGCTGAAATTAGTGAATGATTTAAAGAAAACAAAATTTGCTCCCTGTCATTTTCCATTTTCACTCTTCTTTTGTACCTGCCTCTTTGTTTAATGTCTGAATTGGAGTCTTTTGTTTTGGCTCATTTTTGAAGTATCTCTTTGATGTTAAAAGAGCCGTATCTTTGTCTCCAATATTTTTTGGTTGTGGTATTCTCTGTGAGCATCCTTCTGCCTACAAGCTCTGGTCTGTGAAAAAAAATGCATTTTCCATAAAAAAATTTAGCTGATTTCTTTTTCATTTATGGTTGTGGTGATTGTATTTATACAGGAGTTTGATCTTTGGGTTTCCGTCTATGTACTAGTCTGTTATAAGAAGTGTTTCCTTTGTAGAGAAAATCTGATTGTGTCCTATTTATACAGCTGAAGATATTGGTTTCAGTTGTATATATACTTTAGAAAAATCTTCTGCAATGATTTTAGATCTTTTAGTGGAAGAAGAGATGAAATATGATATAGTTCTGTGATTGAAGTCATACCCACCATTCGGAAAATGTGTTGAAATCTTATTTCAGCAAAAATACATCTTTTTTTCTTTTCTTTTTTTACATTCTGTGAGGGAAGTGTTTGCAGTCCTTATTTCTCAAAAAAAAAAAATGGGTGATACTCTTGTTGATAAAAAGGATGTGTAAATTTTTTTCTGTGTTATTTACAATGATTTTTTTTGTTTTCTACTTGTTTTTAGTTGGGAAGGAGTTGGTTTCTAATTGGAGAAATCCCTGCCATTAAAAGTGCGCCTGTTCTTCCTTTCTATTTTGCATCTTTGCGTACTTTCTTTTGTTTCCATTTGTCTTGGATAAATTGCGACTATGGCTTGAGTATATCTCTGAGTTGAGTTTATTATTGTGGAGAGGTTTTCCTTGGTGAAAACGGAATGCTTAGTCAATGGGAAGGAAATTATTTTATGATTCCTTCGACTTTACGTATTATAAAATTCACTGGTTGCCCAGTCACCACTCCAATCAAGCTATAGGAGTATACAACAAGAAATTAAATATTTGTTATATGATGAGCGAGAACAGAATCTTGGATGTACGCATCATCTGACTTGTGTATAAACACTGTCAGCCACATGTTGGTTTCTAATGAAAATTCTTCTATAGATGTTCAGACCTTCAAGTTCATTGAGTATTACAAATTAAGTTCTCCTTTCATTTTAATTTGTTCACATTGAAAAACTCATTGCCAACCCATCTATTTTCTATTTTGTATCAAGTCCCTTTCCAGTTGATTTTTTTTTTTTTTTTGGTTAGCTCTGCCTGTTAGCATCTTTTAGTATATGTAATTGCTTGAGTTAGTGAATGTTTGAGCAAAAAAATTTATTCTCTTTAAGTTTCCATTTCCACCCTTCTCCGGTTTCTGCCTCTTTGTTTTGTTGCATTTATATTCCCTGGATTGGGTTCTTTCGTTTTGGTTCATTCTTTTAGTAGCGGTTTTCCATAAAGAGAGTCTCATATTTGCCTAAAAATATCTTTTGGTTGTGTGCTTCTCTGTGAGCATCCCTCTGTCTAATAAGGTCAGTTCTCTGGAATAATACAATGTTTCATAACTTTATTGTTAGAAATATTACTTAATTAGCAATGGTCCATATGGTGGGAGGAGATAAGCTTTGACTTTGATTGTGCATTGGAATCAACATTCCTTATCGTTTTTGCACTTTTATTTCAGCCCCTCTTTATTGTTGTGATTATTATTGTATTTAGCCTAACTTTGGGCTTCAGCTCTCGCTATGAATGTTACTCTGTCATGAGAAGCCTTTCTTTTGTTGGGGAAATCTTCATGTTTCTCTTTTGTACAGCTATATAGGCTGGTTTTAGTTGATAGCAGTTTCTGTTGAAATAGGTGTAGATCAAACTCACCTCCGGCGACGAAGAGCTCCGGCAAGCTTTCGAGCAGGCGAGCTCGATTTGGCGATCTCCAGGCGACTTCGAACAGGTGAGTTGAGGAGATCAGACGCAAACTTCGGGCGAACGCAGACCTCGAACTCTGCGTTCGAACCTCCCCCTTTGCTGTGCGTTCGACCCCCCTTCATCTCTGCGTTCGTCGACCTCAGCGTTCTTCGTTCGACCTCTGCGTTCGGCCTCGACATTGGCGTCCAAGAGGTCGCTGGCGACAGGCTGTCGCCAGCCCATCAACTCTCCCTATAAAACCCCCTTCCAGCCTAGGGTTTCTTCGGCGCGGCTGAAGCTTCTTCTCCCTCTTTCGTTTCTCTCCCTGGCGGCGGCGGAAAACCCAAATAGCAGAACCCCAAATCGCAGCAGCGATTTTAATCCCAATCTTCAACAGTAGTTGAGGGGATTTAAGAAGAGAGAGAGAGAAAATTAAAGAGGGTTTTTTATTGTGGGGTATTTATTCTCAAGTGAGAATTGAAAGGGTTCATACCCTTTGATTATTAACACTGTAGCTACAGTGTTTATCTGAGAAATCTCAGTTTTGAGATACGCTCCTAAATTGTAATTTCTTGTTTAATTAATAAGAAATTATCTGTGTGGCTCCCGAGGACGTAGGCAGTTGCCGAACCTCGTTAAATCTTGGTGTACTTTTCTATACTGCGTTTCCGTTGCATTAGGGGTTTAGGCGTTAAATTCCCAACAACTGGTATCAGAGCGTGAAACGATCTAGAACAAGTCAGATTCAAGTGGGAGCCATGGCCACAGATGAGGCAAAAATGAGACTTGAGAAATTTGATGGAACAGATTTCGGATTCTGGAAAATGCAGATAGAGGATTATCTGTATCAGAAAAATCTGTATCAACCACTATCGGGGAAGAAGCCAGATTCCATGAAGGCAGATGAGTGGAACCTTCTAGATAGACAAGCCCTCGGAGTTATCAGATTGACGTTGACTCACAATGTTGCGTTCAACATAGCGAAGGAGAAGACCACGGCGGGTCTTATGGCAGCTCTCTCAAATATGTATGAGAAGCCATCAGCCGCGAACAAAGTTCATTTGATGCGGCGGTTATTCAATCTGAAAATGGCGGAAGGCGCGTCAGTAGCACAACACCTCAATGAACTTAATACGGTTACAACCCAATTGAGTTCAGTTGAGATTGAGTTTGATGAAGAAGTTCGGGCGTTGATATTGTTGTCTTCCCTACCAGAGAGTTGGAACGCTACAGTCACAGCTGTGAGTAGCTCGTCGGGAAACAGTAAGTTGAAGTTCGACGACGTTCGTGATTTGGTTCTCAGTGAGGAGATCCGACGGAGAGAAACGGGTGAAGCTACAACCTCTTCAGTATTGCATACAGAGTCAAGAGGTAGAAATTCAACCAGAGGAAACGGACGAGGAAAATCAAACTACAGAGGTAGATCAAAGGACAGGAGGTCCAAATCAAGGAATCCAAGCAACAGCTCGAAGGCTATCGAGTGTTGGAATTGTGGAAAGACCGGGCATTACAAGAATCAGTGCAAGAGCGCACAGAAGGAGAAGGAAGCGAAGGCAGAGGTGAATGTCACCTCCACTTCAGGAGGAGACGACGCATTGATATGCTCTTTGGAGAGCAAGGAGGAATCTTGGGTGTTAGATTCAGGAGCGTCGTTCCACGCTACTTCTCAGAAAGAATTCTTCGAGAAGTATACCCCCGGAAAACTTGGATACGTATATCTTGGTGATGATCAACCGTGTGCTATAGTGGGCAAAGGCGTGGTGAAAATTAAGTTGAACGGGTCAGTATGGGAGCTGAAGGATGTCAGGCATATTCCCGACCTGAGAAAGAATTTAATATCCGTAGGCCAGTTGGCTGGCGAAGGATACACCACAACCTTCCATGGAGATGATTGGAAGATCTCAAAGGGCACAATGACGATTGCCCGAGGCAGGAAGACTGGTACCCTATATATGACAGCAGGTGCACGTTGTTCGATCTCAGTTGCAGCAAGCAATGAGACTTCAAAGCTGTGGCACCAGAGACTCGGTCATATGAGTGAAAAGGGGATGAAAATCATGCACACAAAGGGAAAACTCCCAGGACTGCAGTCAGTGGAGATGGATATGTGTGAAGAATGTATACTTGGAAAGCAGAAGAGAGTCAGCTTTCAGACAAGTGGCAGAACCCCCAGGAAGCAGAAGCTAGAGCCCGTTCACTCAGATGTTTGGGGACCAACCACCACTGCGTCGATTGGTGGGAAACACTACTTCGTGACTTTTATCGATGATCACTCTCGGAAAGTGTGGGTCTACTTTCTGAAGCATAAGTCAGAAGTATTTGAAGCTTTCAGGAGATGGAAAGCTATGGTCGAGAATGAGACCGGTCTGAGAATAAAGAAGCTCAGGACCGACAATGGCGGTGAGTATGAAGACACCGGATTCAAGAAGTTCTGCTATGAGCACGGGATCAGAATGGAGAGAACCGTGCCCGGCACGCCTCAGCAAAATGGTGTAGCTGAGCGGATGAACCGAACGTTGACAGAGAGAGCCAGAAGCATTCGAGTACAATCAGGCCTACCGAAGCAGTTCTGGGCAGAAGCGGTCAACACAGCAGCTTACTTGATCAACCGAGGTCCATCGGTTCCATTGGAGCACAGAATACCAGAGGAGGTATGGTGCGGAAAGGAGGTAAAACTCTCACATCTAAAAGTTTTCGGTTGTGTAGCTTACGTGCATATTAGTGATCAAGGCAGGAATAAGCTTGATCCCAAGTCAAAGAAATGCACTTTCATCGGCTATGGTGAAGATGAGTTCGGCTACCGCATTTGGGACAACGAAAACAAGAAGGTGATCCGGAGCAGAGATGTGATATTCAACGAGAAGGTGATGTACAAGGACATGCACAAGACAGATGACTCAGAGAGCGAGTCAATATTTGTAGATGCAGATGATGTCCCGAGTAACCTCTCGGAAGAACCCAATGCAGAGGGTCCTCAGCAAGAAGAGCCTGTTGGACAAGATGGTGCGCAGGAGCCCGACGCACCAGCTCCGATATTAAGAAGATCTTCTCGTCCTCCTGTACCCAACAGGAGATACATGAACTATCTGTTGTTGACAGATGGTGGGGAGCCTGAAAGCTTTGATGAAGCTTGTCAGTGTGGAGATGCGAGCAAGTGGGAGCTTGCAATGAAAGATGAGATGAAGTCTCTCATATCAAACCAGACGTGGGAACTAGCTGAGTTGCCCACGGGTAAGAAGGCACTCCACAACAAATGGGTGTACCGGGTGAAAGAGGAGCAGGATGGTTCCAGAAGATATAAAGCCCGGCTAGTTGTCAAAGGTTTCCAGCAGAAGGAAGGAATTGACTACACCGATATTTTCGCTCCCGTGGTGAAGCTAAATACTATCAGGACCGTGATGAGTATTGTAGCAATTGAAGATCTTCATCTCGAGCAGTTAGACGTGAAGACGGCGTTTCTTCACGGAGATCTAGAAGAGGAGATATACATGCACCAGCCAGAAGGTTTCTCAGAAGAAAAGAAGAAAAAGAACCTGGTGTGCAGACTCAAGAAGAGCTTGTATGGCCTGAAACAAGCCCCAAGACAGTGGTACAAGAAGTTTGACGGCTTCATGCACAAGGAAGGTTTCCAGAAGTGCAACGCCGACCACTGTTGCTACTTCAAAAGATATCAGTCCAGCTATATCATCCTACTGCTGTATGTTGATGATATGTTGGTTGCAGGAGCAGATATGGAGGATATCAAGAGTTTGAAGCAGCAGCTGTCAAAGGAGTTTGACATGAAGGACTTGGGTCCAGCGAAGAAGATCCTTGGAATGCAAATCACGAGAGATAAGAAGAGAGGTCTCTTGCAGTTATCTCAGACGGAGTACATCAACCGTGTTTTGCAGAGATTCAACATGGGCGACGCCAAGCCTGTGAGCACACCCTTGGCCAGTCATTTTCGCTTATCGAAGGATCAGTCTCCTCAGTCAGAAGAAGAGAAAGAGAGTATGGCTCAGGTACCTTACGCCTCAGCTATCGGAAGCTTGATGTACGCTATGGTCTGTACGAGACCAGACATTGGCCATACAGTGGGAGTGGTCAGCCGGTTTATGTCGAATCCAGGAAAAGCTCATTGGGAAGCGGTCAAGTGGATTCTGAGATATCTACGAGGCACCACACAGAAGTGTTTGCACTTTGGTAAGGGAGAGGTAGAAGTGCAAGGGTACGTAGATGCAGACTTCGGCGGCGAAGTTGATCACCGAAGAAGCACCACCGGCTATGTATTCACCGTTGGAACTACAGCTGTTAGTTGGATGTCACAGGTACAGAAGATCGTTACCCTATCCACTACAGAAGCTGAGTATGTTGCAGTGACTGAAGCCAGTAAAGAGATGATATGGCTTCAAGGTTTGTTGACAGAGCTGGGATTCAAACAGGAGAAGAATGTTTTGCACAGTGATAGCCAGAGTGCGATACACTTGGCGAAAAATTCAGCATTTCATTCTAGAACGAAGCATATTGCGCTTCGGTACCACTTCATCAGATCCCTGTTGGAAGATGACGTGTTGAAACTGGAAAAGATTCCAGGAAGTAAGAATCCAGCAGACATGTTAACAAAGACGGTGACAGTTCAGAAACTGGAGTTGTGCGCAACTTCAGTTGGCCTTCATGCATAGATGATGAGGGCGGAGCCACACAGGAGAGGAGCTTGATGAGATAGCCTGATTGACGGCGGTTTGATCTCCAAGTGGGAGATTGTTAGAATGAGGGTGAAGATCAAACCTCATTTCCGATGAGGAGCGGACGCCAAGCCTGTGAGCACACCCTTGGCTAGCCATTTTCGTCTGTCGAAGGATCAGTCTCCTCAGTCAGAAGAAGAGAAAGAGAGTATGGCTAAGGTTCCTTACGCCTCGGCTATCGGAAGTTTGATGTACGCAATGGTCTGTACGAGACCAGACATTGGCCATGCAGTGGGAGTGGTCAGCCGGTTTATGTCGAATCCAGGAAAAGCTCATTGGGAAGCGGTCAAGTGGATTCTGAGATATCTACGAGGCACCACACAGAAGTGTTTGCACTTTGGTAAGGGAGAGGTAGAAGTGCAAGGGTACGTAGATGCAGACTTCGGCGGTGAAGTTGATCACCGAAGAAGCACCACCGGCTATGTATTCACCGTTGGAACTACAGCTGTTAGTTGGATGTCACAGGTACAGAAGATCGTTACCCTATCCACTACAGAAGCTGAGTACGTTGCAGTGACTGAAGCCAGTAAAGAGATGATATGGCTTCAGGGTTTGTTGACAGAGCTGGGATTCAAACAGGAGAAGAATGTTTTGCACAGTGATAGCCAGAGTGCGATACACTTGGCGAAGAATTCAGCATTCCATTCTAGAACGAAGCATATTGCGCTTCGGTACCACTTCATCAGATCCCTGTTGGAAGATGACGTGTTGAAACTGGAAAAGATTCCAGGAAGTAAGAATCCAGCAGACATGTTAACAAAGACGGTGACAGTTCAGAAACTGGAGTTGTGCGCAACTTCAGTTGGCCTTCATACATAGATGATGAGGGCGGAGCCACACAGGAGAGGAGCTTGATGAGATAGCCTGATTGACGGCGGTTTGATCTCCAAGTGGGAGATTGTTGAAATAGGTGTAGATCAAACTCACCTCCGGCGACGAAGAGCTCCGGCAAGCTTTCGAGCAGGCGAGCTCGATTTGGCGATCTCCAGGCGACTTCGAACAGGTGAGTTGAGGAGATCAGACGCAAACTTCGGGCGAACGCAGACCTCGAACTCTGCGTTCGAACCTCCCCCTTTGCTGTGCGTTCGACCCCCCTTCATCTCTGCGTTCGTCGACCTCAGCGTTCTTCGTTCGACCTCTGCGTTCGGCCTCGACATTGGCGTCCAAGAGGTCGCTGGCGACAGGCTGTCGCCAGCCCATCAACTCTCCCTATAAAACCCCCTTCCAGCCTAGGGTTTCTTCGGCGCGGCTAAAGCTTCTTCTCCCTCTTTCGTTTCTCTCCCTGGCGGCGGCGGAAAACCCAAATAGCAGAACCCCAAATCGCAGCAGCGATTTTAATCCCAATCTTCAACAGTAGTTGAGGGGATTTAAGAAGAGAGAGAGAGAAAATTAAAGAGGGTTTTTTTATTGTGGGGTATTTATTCTCAAGTGAGAATTGAAAGGGGTTCATACCCTTTGATTATTAACACTGTAGCTACAGTGTTTATCTGAGAAATCTCAGTTTTGAGATACGCTCCTAAATTGTAATTTCTTGTTTAATTAATAAGGAATTATCTGTGTGGCTCCCGAGGACGTAGGCAGTTGCCGAACCTCGTTAAATCTTGGTGTACTTTTCTATTCTGCGTTTCTGTTGCAATTAGGGATTTAGGCATTAAAATTCCTAACAGTTTCTGTTTGTTTTAGCTTGTAAGGGAATTAGAAGGTGTATGGTCATTGAACATGTTTATATAGCAGGTAAGTCAATAGATGAGGTTTTTGATGTTTATTTTCATCATACTGGCATGTGTTATTTCTATCATTTGCTATCAAGTTAGTGAGATCATTTGTGTCTTATCAATAATTTCTTTCTCGTTGAAGTATTATTGAGTATTCCTTCGCCTTAAAGAGCCTTCAGATTGCGAGACAATTCGAAAAACTCATTGGTTTATTTATTCTAGTATATTACTTCTGACTTCTGTAAAGAATTGATAAACGGTCTCATGCTATGGATTGGCAGTTTTATTCTTTTCTTTTGAAATTTGTGTATAAGTTGCAATATTTGAAAATGCCCCTGTTTGTCTAATCATTTTGCAATATTTGTGGAGTACGCTAATTTGTCTAGTCATTTGGTCTTAAGGTATTGACTTGCAACCTTTTGTTTCATTTATAATATAAATTTTCAGCATCCTAGTAGCTCAGAGTTTAGAAACTCTAGTGAAAGAAACTGAAATACTAGAGCAATTTTCCTCAAGCTCCAGGATGGCGAAACCCTGAGGATCCCCCCCCCCCTCCCCCCTCCCCCTCTGATGTTATAAACTGGATCCTTCTGAATGTTGTAAGTACAAGAGAGTCTACAAACACCTTGTTATAATTTTAAAATTTTCTCCTTATGTTTATTCCTGGTGTCTTACTTGTCTAGCATTATAATTTCGTGATATTACTTGTTTGGGTGTGCCTGTCATTGTTATATTTTATCTTCCCTAGCAATAAGCATTCACCATAATGACAATTGTGTTTTGTGAAATATTAAATATAAAGTTTATATACAAAAGTTCGTGCGGAAGGTTTTAGTCCCTTTTGCTCTTAAGATAATGTTCATGATATAATTTAGGATATCATATTTTGACCTGTAATATTTATTTGTTCCTGTCAATTGCCTTAATAGGAATATAAGGGGAGGTATCATGACTTTTGAGATGGGGAAAGACGTCAGACATGAGGTTCTTTTTTTTTTTTTTGAAAAAAAACTTCTTCATGATAATATTGATTAACTAATGCCTGATCTAACGGATATTTTTTCTTCATTTCAATTAACAGGGGAAGTTTTTTGCGATGGTCGTTTGTTGGCTTTTAGGAAATGGGTGCCTTTTCGCATGGAATAGCATGTTGACAATTGAGGATTACTATGCAAACATTTTCCTGGTAAGCATATCTACATATTTTAACTATGATTTTTCTTGGTGGATACTTGTGTCATTGTTGCATAGATGGAAGACTGTTCTTATAAGCTCTCTGACCATATCATGTTTATTTCTTTGTTGCTAGAAATTTTGATTATCTTACATATACTTTGAATCACAATTTTATTGCGTATTTAATTATCACATGGGTGTGTGTGCGCGTGTGTGTGAATTTTATATCGATTTCTCTTTAAAATTATTGGCTGCAACCATATAGAATATTTTTTTAATAATGAAATATTTATGTGTTTGCTGTTGCAGAATTACCACCCTACTAGGGTACTTACACTTGTTTATCAACCTTTTGCGTTTGTAACACTTGCGATATTAACGCACTATGAAGCAAGACTCAATACAAGAACTCGAAACCTAGTAGGGTTTTCGCTTTTCTTCCTAGCTTCAGCTTTGATTATTGTTGTAAGTATTTCCTTCAAAATTCAATATATTAAAATTTTTCTTTGGTTTTTTTTCATAAGTAGTAAGTGTATAATTTTTATGACATAGTTGGATGCGGCAACATCTGGTAAAGGAGGAATTGGACCTTTTATTGGAGTATGCACAATAAGTGGAGCATTTGGAGTTGCAGATGCTCTTGCTCAAGGTGGAATGGTTGGTGATCTGTCTTTGATGTGCCCAGAATTTATTCAGGTCAGTTAGCGTAATAAGTATTATTGATTTCTTTTAATTTTCTAATGCTATTTCTGTATATGATCTATTTGCTTTCCTTGTGAACGTGCAGTCTTTCCTTGCTGGTTTAGCTGCATCAGGTGCTATGACCTCGGCATTGAGGTTCATTACAAAAGCAGCTTTTGAGAATTCTCAAGATGGTCTGCGCAAGGGAGCCAGTATGTCAATAAAATATTATATTCGTGTCTACTGAATCTATCTCTCTTTTTTCTCGAGGTCATTTTTAGATTAAATGGAGCATCTTTTATTTTCTATGAGTTGTTCAATCGATATGCATGTTACATTTACTAGTTTTGCACATTGGAAGAATGTATAAACGTGCATTAAGGTCATTATCCCAGAATGTATTGTTAATCGAGTCTGTCTCTTGGGTCATCAAACTGGACATAGTATATATTATCACAGAATTTATTGTTTATCGAGTCCATTACGAAATCATCTTTTACGGTCTAGATGTTTTGGATCTTCTTCGACCTGTGTGTATATTGTAGGCGTTTAAAATTGTCTACGAGAGCCCGCACGAAACTCGAAGCAATGAATGGGCGAGTCAAAGAGGGAAATCCAGTACACCTGCAAAGTGGAAGGTCCGATCCAAGTGACCTGCATTGTAAGGTCAGATCAGTGACCTGCGACTTTGAAGGTACGGATCAACGTGACCTACAAATGGCGGGTCGGATTTGGAGTGACCTGCGTATTTGGCGGGCGTCGGATTGAGCAGCGACCTGGTTTGGCGGGCGCGATTGGAGTGGACCTGCAACTGCGCAGGGTCGGATTGGAGATGACTGCCCGTACTTTGGCGGGGGTCGATTTATTGGACGGACCTGATCGTTTTGGCGGTCGGATTGCGAGTGACCTCGCAAATTTGACGGGTCGGCATTGCGAATGACCGCAAATTGGCGGGTCGCATTTGAAGTGACCCGCGCGCCCGGCGGTCGATTCAACATGACCCGCGATTTCTTGAATCTTTTCGGCTGCCGTTTTTGGATTATGGCCTCCAAGTTTGATTGCAGTTCTTGGTTGCTTTCTTAGCTATGTCCTTCTTCTGCCATCTTTTTGCTTTTTGCCACAAGAATTCGCCCGTAGCGCGCAACGCGCGCACGCTTTTGATTCCGCTCTCCAGCAGTTGAACGCGACTTTTCTGATTTGGATCCAATCATTTGCTAATTGGTTGGAGGGAAGAGGACATCTGCTCCCTGTTGGAACTGCTGTAGCTTAGGCCGTTGCCTACTTTTCAGATCCGCCTCGTAACGGATCCCGCAATTGACTCCAAGTCTATGCGAACAGTTGACGCCGCACAGCGTTTGGCGCTGTCTTTGACGAGCTCTCTTCGATAAAGATGGGCGCGCCTTCTGTACTCAACTCCTTGATTGAGGAGGGACACGAGTTTCAGATCTGCCAGATCCCGCGACTCGATTTGGAGGCCGGCCCAAGCGGACGTTTTGCCAAGGTTCAGTTACGCGTAACAACGTGTCGGGCCGTTGATCTTCCTTCGGCCTTGCGGCAGAGCGAGGAGATCTGGGAGGAGGAGGACGACAGATTTCCTCGAACTCAATTGGTTCGAACTCCGTATATCGAGCCACTCTTCAACCGCGGATGCCCAGGCCATCCAAGTTGCGACACGACAGCTCCGGCCTAGCGAAGCTAGTTGGCTTCCCACTGTGGTCGCCAGTTTGTTTGCCGTCGAAAATTGATGTATTCATTGCGGTATTCATTAACAACTTCAATCGTTACAATGAACAACAAAAAAGGATTGTCCTTTTTATAAGACTTTACACAATCGAAACAAAAGTTTTAACAACTCATCGTCAAAAACAAACGCAGAGATCGTTATCCGCGTTCTTCTGCTTGCGTGGAGATCTTGCCGTTGGCCTGTTGCGGGGTTTACTCGATGGACCGCCCTTAGATCTGGCATCCGCCGTTGTCATGAAAAATTTGCCAGAGCTTTCGCCTTGCGCGAGGAAGTATTTGATTTTGAAGCCGCTGAAATCGACAAGCGAAATCGAGGGGCTCTTCTCGAGATTAAGACCAAGCCTAATCTCAAGGGACGGACGCGGAACGGAAGCGTCGGATCTCTCGAACTCTCCTGTCTTTATGCGAAGAAACTCTGCCAAGATCTGTCAACCCTCCAGCTGAAATTCGTGCCTTATTCTGTTTGACTCCACAATCCGCAGCACCTCCTCGTCTTGATAATCAATCGCCCACCATTCAAAGAGCGCACCTAGCTTGTATTTATAGGGCTTCGGAGTGAGTTATTTGCGTGAGAACAAGCTGATTTGGCTCTATCTTCAGTTAACAACAGCCTACCACCGTTTGGGTGATGCATATCAAATTAGTTAGAAACCCCTGCGAACAGATAAAACCTGCGAAAACAGCATCAAACCGTCGAAACGTATTCGGGATCCGTTACTTGCGCTTGCGCGGCCGTCGGACCAATCCGACCCGCGCTTGCGGCGGCGTCGGACCGATCCGAACCTGCCGCTTGTGCAGTGTCAGAACAAATCCGACCTGCCACTTGTCCAGGTCGTATGAAATCCGACCTGCAACTTGTGCGTAGTCGGATCAGCCCATCGACCTGCACTTGTGTAGGTCGGATTGATCCGACCTACACTTGTGCAGGTCAGACTTGATCCGCGCCTCCCAGCGCTTGGCGCGGGTCGGTTTATTCCGTCTGCCGCTCACGCAGTTTATGCCGACTCATTCTTTTTATGTTCCTTTCTTCGGAGATTTTTTCTCTTTTCGCGTGTTTTGACCGCAATTTGTCTGACTGTAGCTCTGCCGCCCAAGACCGATCGCTTGAACACGCCATTGGGTTAAATATACGCGTGCCACCTGATCGATGCGCGCAGGCTGATTGACGTGCACGCGTTGACCGGCGCCGCCGACGAGTTGATTGACGTGGCACGTTGAACCGGTCTGCACACGAGGTTGTGTTGACGTGCACGCGTTGACCGGCGCGACTAGCTGAATGGCGATGAGTGCGCCGAGCGACCGTGCTGCGAGCTGATTGGTTGAATGAGAGGAGGATAAAATATTTTTATTACCTATTAAAGAGTTGGTATAGTATGTGATGGGGAGGGAATAGAGAGGTGTAGTGGTCATTGAACAATGTTTATATAAGCAGGTAAGTCAATAGATAAGGTTATTTGATGTTTATTTTCAATCAATACCTCGGAATGGTGTTATTTCTCAATCAATTGGCTATAATGTAGTGAGATCATCTTGGTGTCTTATCAATATATTTCTTTTCCTCGGTTGAAGTATTATTGAGTATTCCTTCGCCCTTAAAGAGCCTTCGGATTGCAGAGACAATTCGAAACATCAATTGGTTTATTTATTCTAGTAATATTACTTCTGACTTCTGTAAGAGAATTTGATAAACGGTCTCCATGGCTTATGGATATGGCAGTTTTATTCTTTTTCTTTTGAAATTTGTGTATACAGTTTGGGCAATATTTGAAAATGCCCCTGTTTTGTCTAATCATTTTGGCAATATATTGTCGAGTACCGCTAATATATGTCTAGTCATTTGTCATTAAGGTATTGACTTGGCAACCCTCTTTTGTTTCAATTTATAAATATTAGAATTTTCAGCATCCTAGCTAGCTCAGAGTTTAGTAAACTCTTAGTGAAAGAACTGAAATACTAGAGCAATTTTCCTCAAGCTCCAGGATGGCGAAACCCTGAGGATCCCCCCCCCCCTCCGCCCCTCCCCCTCTGATGTTATAAAGCTGGATCCTTCTGAATGTTGTAAGTACAAGAAGCAGTCACAAACACCTGTTGTTAATAATTTTAAAATTTTCTACGCTTATTGTTTATTCCTGGTGTCTTACTTGTTCTAGCATTATATTTCGTGATATTACTTGTTTGGGTGGTGGCCTACTGTCATTGTTATATTTTATTTCCCTAGCAATAAGCCTTCACACATAATCGACAATTGTGTTTTATGTGAAAATATTAAATATAAAATTTAATACAAAAGTTTCGTGCGGAAAGGTTTTAGTCCGCGTATGCTCTTAAAGATATGTTCATGATATACATTTTTAGGATATCATATTTTTGACCTGTAATTTATTTGTTCCTGTCAATTGTCTTAATAGGAAATAGAGGGGAGGTATCGATGACTTTTGAGATGGGGAACGACGTCAGAGCATGAGGTTCGTTTTTTTTTTTTTTGAAAAAAACTTCTTCATGATAATATTGATTTACTAATGCCTGATGCTAAACGGATATTTTTTCTTTCATTGTCACTTTAACAGGGCGGAAGTTTTTGGGCGAATGGTCGTTTGTTGGGCTTTTCAGGAAATGGGTGCCTTTTCGCTGGAATAAGCATGTTGACAATGTGAGGATACTATGCAAAGCATTTTGCCTGGTAAGCAGTATCTCACATATTTTAACTTATGCATTTTTCTTGTGGATACTTGTGTCATTGTTGGGCATAGATGGAAGAACTGTTCTTAATAAGCTCTCTGACCATATCAATGTTTATTTCTTTGTGTTGCTAGAAATTTTGATTATCTACATATACTTTGAATCCAATTTTATTGCGTATTAATTATCACGATGGTGTGTGTGCGCGTGTGTGTGAATTTTAATATGATTTCTCTTAAAATTATTGGCTGCAACCCATATAGAATATTTTTTGAAATAATGAAGATATTTATGTGTTTGGCTGTTGGGCAGAATTAGACGACCCTACTAGGGTACTTACACTTGTTTATCAACCTTTTTGCGTTTGTAACACTTTGGCGATATTAACGCACTGATGAAGGCAAGAAATCAATACAAGAACTGAGAAACCTAGTAGGTTTTCGCTTTTCTTCGCTAGCTTTCCAGGCTTTGATTATTGTTGTAAGTATTCTCCTTGCAAAATTGCAATATATTAGAAATTTTGCTTTGGTTATTTTTCAAATAAAGTAGTAAGTGTATTAATTTTTATGACATAGTTTGGATGCCAACATGGCTGGTAAAGGAGGAATTGACCTTTTTATTGGAGTAAATGCACAATAAAGTTGGAGCATATTGGAGTTGGCAGATTGCTCTTCGCTCAAGGTGGAAATGTTGGTGATCTGTCTTTGATGTGCCCAGAATTTATTCAGGCTCGTTAGGGCGTAAATAATATTATTGATTTCATTATAAATTTTAATACTATTTCTGTATATGGAGCTATTTTGCTTTCGCTTGTGAAGTGTGCAGGGTCTCTTGCCTTGCTGGTTTAGACTGCATCAGGCTGCTATGACGCTCGGCAGGAGGTTCACTTACAAAAGCAGCTTTTGACGAATTCTGCAAGATGGTCCTGCGCAAGGAGCCAGTAATGGTCAATAAAATATTATATTCGTGTCTAGCTGAATCTATCTCTCTTTTTTTCGAGGTCATTTTTTAGATTAAATGGAGCATGCCTTTTATTTTCTATGAGTTTTTTCAATCGGATATGCATGTTACATTAACTAGTTTTGCAATCATTGGAAGAATGTATATAACGTCATTTAAGGGAATTATCCCAGAATGTTATTGTTTAATCGAGTCTGTCTCTTGGGTCATCAAACTGGACATAGTAATATATATCAGCAGAATTTATTGTTTATTCGAGTCCATTACGAAATCATCCTTTACGGTGCTAGACTTGTTGTTGGATGCTTTTCGACCTGTGTGATATTGTTAGCGTTTAAAATTGTTACGAGAGCCCGCA
This sequence comes from Asparagus officinalis, assembly GCF_001876935.1. Lineage (NCBI taxonomy): Eukaryota > Viridiplantae > Streptophyta > Magnoliopsida > Asparagales > Asparagaceae > Asparagus > Asparagus officinalis. The sequence continues at coordinate 19,291,749 of NC_033796.1, forward strand.
CGAAACTCGAAGCAAATGAATGGGCGTAGTCAAAGAG
>NC_033796.1:19292785-19362102 GCF_001876935.1 Asparagus officinalis
CTGCCAACGCAGCTTCCAACCGCTGCCCAACGCAGCTCCTAAATGCTGCAAAACGCAGCTTCCAATCGCTGCCCAATGAAACTTTCAACCACTGCTAACGCAGCTTCTAACCGCTGCCCAACGCAGCTTCCAACTACTGCCAACGCAGCTTCCAACCGCTACCCAACGCAGCTTCCAACCGCTACCCAACGCAGCTTCCAACCGCTGCCAAACGTAACTTCCAACAGGATGCCAACGCAGCTTCCAGTTGCTGCGTCAGAGCCTCCAAACACTGCATTCGAGCTTCCAGACATTGCGGTTGAATGCAGAATTCACGCCAGAACGTGGATTTTGCGTTTGACTCGTTCAAACACGAGCTGAACAGTTTCAAAACTGTTTCCCACGATCTGAGGGGATCACAACTCCACTCAGGAGTGATTTAAGGGGCGGTTACATCCCATTAGCCCCACTTAGGAGCGAATTAAGGAGGTGGTTACACCCCTTAATCCCCTATAAATAACTAAAAATCAATTCAGTTCAGGATCGGTCTGTTGGAACTTCTTGGCAGCGAAAAGAGGATCCTTCATCCTTCGGTTGGAGCTTTGGAGATCGGCAACAAGATCTTCTTCATCCTTGGCTTATAACCGACTTTCGGTTAAATCAACTCTTTCATAAAGTTTTAAACTCGTTCAGAGTTCTCCACAATGTCAAATCGTGAGGAGAAGATTATGTTCCAGTGAAACAAGACGTCGGATCGTCAACGAGAAGCAAACTCGACGCGAGCATTCGAGGGAGGCATCTCATCGCCACCGTGAAGAACCCAGATTTAAACAAAGGGGAGAATCCAGATCATTCTCCTCTCTTTTGTAATCAGGAAATCCAATTTGCTTGAGCTTCTGAACGCAGAGTTCAGCTCTGCGTTATAATCCGCCTGTGCGTCTGCATTGATGGAATTCTTAAACGCAGAATTTAACCCTGCGTTTCGTTTCGATAACGCAAGAAATCTATCTGTGCGTTCTAATTCAATCAGATGAATTCCTCTATGTTTACAGCCAAGACATGGTTACAAATAAATAGAGGGAGGCTAATGTCAGCCATCAAGGCGACTAAAGCCAAGAAGAAACAGGTGACTCCACTGAAGAGTCCATTGGATGAGTACAATTAGATTACCCGCATCTCAAGTTCAAAATGCAGGGTTCACCCCCACATTCCAGAAGCAGGATTATGTCGTATACCTTCACACAGGTCCTACGTGGCAAATCCCTTCAACCAAGATGCCTTCGAAGCAAGTGCAGAGAACAAATCCTTTACAACAAGGAATCAACAGCTCCAAGATTAGAGTTAAGATCCAAAGTATTCCGAAAATTCGTCCCAGTCAACCGCGAACTTTCGAAAACTTTGGAGCGGGTTCTGTAGGCTGTCACGACAACTGATGGAAGCTCTAATCAAACAGCCTTCATAATCAACATCGGGAGTTACAATCTGACGACTCTCACATATCAGAGAGCTAAAGTAAAGATTACAAAATGACGATCTTTGCAACGCTTCGACAGAAAGAGACTACAAATCGACGGTCTCTTCAAATCAAGCTGCGGAAGTCCTCCCCGCACACCAGCATCAAGATGCGCCGCGTTCATTGCTACAAACACAGCTCAAACGCAGCTCCAATCGCTGCCAAGCACAGTTCGAACGCAGCTCCAATCGCTGCCAAGCACAGTTCGAACGCAGCTCCAATCGCTGCCAAGCACAGCTCTGAACGCAACTCAAATCAGCCTCTGAACGCAGCTTCAACCGTTGCCAGACGCAGCTCCAGCTGACTTCGAACGCACCAGCATCAAGACGCATCGCGTTCATAGCCACGAACGCAGCTCAACGCATCTCATAACGCAGCTCAAACGCAGCTCCAATCGCTGTCCAACGCAGCTCCAATCGCTGCCAAATGCAACTCCAATCAGCCGCTGAACGCAGCTTCACCAATCAGCCGCTGAACGCAGCTTTAACAACCAGCCGCAGAATGCAGCTCCAAGCGCTGCCCAACGCAGCTCTATATCGCTGCCAAACGCAGCTTTCATCCGCTGCAAACGCAGCTTCCAATCACTGCGTTCAAGCTTCCAGACACTGCCAGAATGCAGGATCTGCGTTTGACTCGTTCAAACACGAGTTGAACGGTTTCAAAACCGTTTCCCACGATTTGAGGGGATCACAACTCCACTCAGGAGTGATTTAAGGGGCGGTTACATCCCATTAGCCCCACTTAGGAGCGAATTAAGGAGGTGGTTACACCCCTTAATCCCCTATAAAAGCGAGTAAACTCAACTGAGTTAAAGGTTCGATTTTTCTTGGCTTGAATCGACCATTGAAGGCTGGTTTTTGGGGGGGTTTGGTTGCAACTTCTTGGCAGCGAAAAGAGGATCCTTCATCCTTCGGTTGGAGCTTTGGAGATCGGCAACAAGATCTTCTTCATCCTTGGCTTATAACCGACTTTCGGTTAAATCAACTCTTTCATAGAGTTTTAAACTCGTTCAGAGTTCTCCACAACGTCAAATCGTGAGGAGAAGACCACATTCCAGTGAAACAAGTATTCGGATCGTCAACGAGAAGCAAACTCGACGCGAGCATTCGAGGGAGGCATCTCATCGCCACCGTGAAGAACCCAGAATTAAACAAAGGGGAGAATCAAATTCATTCTCCTCTCTTTTGTAATCAGGAAATCCAATTGTAACTGAGATTAAAGGAATACAAATTAATTTTCCTTCATTTCTTTTTACTGCAAATTTTCCCACAAACAGTGTTAGTTATAGAGTTTTCGGTAAACTAGAAAACTGTATTGTGTGGTGTAAACGTTATTCGGGTGAACGTAGAAAGCCCGGTTGTGATAGTGGATTTCTCCCCGGGAGTGGGGAGCGGAGACGTAGGACGGAAGGTCCGAACTCTGTGATCATTTGATTGTGTTTGAGTGTGCTTTGGCGTTCATTTATATTTGTGCTCATTGCTCATATCGTCTTTGTCTCATTATCTAACTTGTCCACTACATTGTTTACATTTGTTTATGTTACCCTTGTGTTTGCATATCCCTGAATATATCATATAGTATATCTCTTTACTAGGATATATCACCTTGTGTATATTGCATATTCTTGCTCATAAGTAATTGGATATCATCTTGCAAGAATAATTTGTTAATTAATTTTAATTGGCATAAAATCGAACTATCCCATCACCAAGTGTAATTAGCCCATTGCTTGGCAATAACCAGCTAATATTGACAAATGTTAGAATAGTTATACTAAAAAAACTCTCGGTTGAGAACCTATCTATGATATGTTCCCACAACAAAATAATAACACATTCATCTTGGTCTATCAATTACTCTTCTACTTTGATTATCCATAAACAATATTAACTGGTAATTAGTTCTCAATTAGCACTACATCAGAGTCATTTCCAATTTGAATATTGTTTCACTTTCATTAGGACAAAACCGAAAAACGTTGTAACTTACTCATTTACATACAAACATTAATAAAAAATTTTATTGAGAAAATTATGCGGTAAGAAGTTACGATAAACAAGGGGATCAATAACTTCCAAGTTCTACGTACTCATGCGATGCACACGGTAGACCTCTTATTTCAGCCCCAAAATTAATTGTCAATCTTTATAATATACCCATTTATGTATATGATTCTCTACAATACAAAATAACTTGGCATGACATTAATACCTCAAGCTAACTCATTATGCAATAGGGAGGGGACACCTCACCTGTCTCTTCCATTGGTCCCATATTTTGGGTTCTTAAATCATTTTCCATAATAATAATAGTAATAGTAATATATTAATATAGTGTACCGTCAATTTTCAACATGAGAGGGAGTACAATAATAATTATCCTTGGAACAGACATAAAACTTAGGAAAAATTGTTTGGGGGAACTAAAAAAACTTGGGTTGTGCATCCTCCTCCCCAACTAGAGTCTCCTCCCCCAACTAGAGTCAACCTCTTGTAAGCTCTTTGACCCAAGTTTTCATGCTAAAACACCCCTATCTCCTCCCCCAACTAGAGTCAACCTCTTGTAAGCTCTTTGACCCAAGTTTTCATGCTAAAACACCCCTAGCCCAACATTGTATATGTACTTTATCTTGTAAGCTCTTTGACCCAAGTTTTCATGCTAAAACACCCCTAGCCCAACATTGTATATGTACTTTATAATATATTTTTAAGTATTATCCATTTTACCCTTTTGTACTCATTTGTGGAGGGTGTAAAATATTTTGTCTTATTGGCAAGCATGTCATGTCATCATGAAGTCGGAAGTCGCTTCCGATTGGGGTTATGGCTAGAGAGGATTTTTGGAGTGAAATGAAAAAATTGGAGGGAAACCTACTAAGTTCCTTCTAAAATAATGTTTCATCTCAATGTAATATCTTCTTCCCTCTTTAGATCTACTCATAAGACCTTCAACAACCAAAATATTCTTAATTTTTTTCTCTTAACTTCTTCAACAACAAAAATGGAAAATTCTTTAATGTGTGTGATTTCATTTAACACTAATGCAACTATCATTAAAGTCAATTCTGTAACAAGTTTAGTTGAATTGAATATGCAAGTTGTAGAGAATTTTAGAGTACCGTACGAAACTTTGTTGATAAGTTACTCTCTTGAGAAGTTTCCCAATATCTCGTTTGAGCTTTCAGAAAACGAAGATGTTCTCAACATGATAGATTATTATCATTCAATGGGGGTTAAATATGATAACCATGACTGTTACTAAAAGAGATGAAGGATCCACACATGCCATAGGGACAAAATCAGAGCTTAAGTAAGTATCCAAAAGTATATTTTCAAATTCTGGATACATGCTATAACAGGAACTATGATATTTATATCATATATGTGACCTGAAGACATCCAACGTGACATATTAACTTATTTGTGATATTTACGTCTTATATGCGACTTTATTGGTGATTATCACACGTGACTTATATGTATGTTATATTCAACTTGTAGTGTTCCTAATGTAAGCTCACAGTCATCGGAGCATATCGAGGAACCTTATGAGAGGATTCCAATCGAAGAATCAGAGAGGATCCTAAACGACAATCCTCAAGGAGAGCATGTGTGGATGATGAACGACGTAGTAAGTGACTCGTCACGGGTCCCAGCATGGTGGTACGAGATAATTACTGAAAAAGGGCAGCAATTTGAAAGCACAAAAAAGTTAAAATTGCTCTTATATATTACTCTATAGCTAAGAAGTTCGCTTTTAAATATGTTAACAATGAGCCAAAACGTATTCGTGCTAGTTGCATGTTCCGAAAAGAAATAAAATGTCTGTGGTTGCTTTTCGCTTCACCATTGAGCCATGTATCGACCTTTGCCATAAAAAATTTGTTCCTCAACATACTTGTGGACAACATAACAGCACAGCTGGTCACTCCAAAGCATCAAGAAGGTGGATTACGAGTATGCTACAATCAATTATGAAGAAGCATTCATATATTACCCCAACTGACATTAGAAAAGAATTACACTCTTAATATGGTTTAAAAGTTAATAATTCTAAAGCTTAGCGTACTAAGGAGATAGCAAAAGACCAAATATTTAGTTGTGCCAAGGCATTCATATAATTTACTATCCTGGTTAGTCCATTAATTTGTTGATGTCTCCTTTACAACGTATATATATCACAATTAACCGTAAATGTGACATGTCAGAACGTTATGTGACAACTACGCGTCTCATGTGATATTTCAATGTTATATGTACAATTAAATCCTACATGTGACAGTTCGACCTTATATGTGATATTTAGACCTGATTTGTGACGTTTGAATATTACATGTGATAGTTAGGTCTTGTTCATCATTTAACAAGTTATTTGTCCTTTTAACCATCATTTTAAGGTACAAAATAAGGTGATGAAAACAAACAAAGATGGTGTCTTCATCATTGAACAAGAAGAAAGGAGACTCAAATATTTATTTGTGTCCTATGGTACATGCATACAAGGGTTTCTCAAGGGATGTAGGCCATTGCTCTTTCTAGATGAGACTTTTCTAAAAGATCACTACAAAGGGATCTTATTAGGCGCGACTGCTTATGATGGTAATCAATGCATATTTTCACTCACATTTTGCGTTTGTGACCAAGAAAATAAAGCGAATTAGAGTTGGTTTATTCAAGGATTGTGGTATATTTTGTACAATCGAACAGAACCATACAATCCATTCCATCCTCTAGTAATTTTGCCAGATGCCGACAAAGGAATAAAACAATATTTAAAAGATATATTTTTAGATGCGTACCACTCTAGATGTGTACTTCATCTTATTGAGAATTATAAATTGAAGCTTAGAGAGATGGGTATTGCCTTAAGTGTTGCTCAACGTATTTCAAAATTGTTGGAGTTTGCTGTATATAAGTACACAGAAAGAGAATTTTAAGTTGTTTTACATGAGATTAGGATGACGAATCAAAGAGCTTACCAACTAGCTCTAAGTTATAATACAAATAATTGAGTGAATTCTATATTTCTTGGTATAAGGTACGTCAAATATCAGCCATTTTCTATGAATTTGAGTTATTAAATGTCACATTATGCGTTTATATGCGACGTTCGTCTGTTACGTGTGACCTTTACATGTCTCATGTGGCAATACGCCATTATATGTGACTCTTAGCTATGTGCTGCGATATTTTACTGTTACTTGTGACGATTGTTGTTCATATGTGACACATGGTTGTAATTTGTGATAGTGAATTTTTATTTGATACACTGATATGGTCATATCACTTTTAATGTTGCTGAATCTTTTAACAATTAGGTTCGTGTGGAGAGAACACTTCATATTTGTGATATAATAGATCACATTCGTGTGCAAATTATGGAAAGGATAAATACTCTCCGTAAGATGACAACAAAATAGAATATCTATCTATGTCCTAAAGCAAAAAAATTCTCTAAGAAAAATACATAAAGGGAAGCACTCTTGAAGTATCGCATTCTACAGCTAAAATCTTCGAGGTATCATCACAAAAATCAATACAAGTTAATTTGGAACACAAAATATGCACGTGCCGTGCATAGGATATATTGCGAATACCATGTAAATATGTGTGTACTGCTATTAACTTTATGCATAGAGATGTGTACTAGTTTTGCGATTAGTTCATGATGACTGAAGATTTCAAAAAAAGTTACGAACCAATTCTCTTTCCTGTTCTAAATTACGATAAGCCAGATATTACAGATGAAACAATTGACATACTTCCCCCAAAGACGATAAAGAGACGCGTAAGGAACAAGAATAAATGTATCAACAATAGATCTGAGAATAGATGTCCAATTAGATGATCAAGATGTCACGCTGAAGGACATAACCGAGCCACGTGTATTGAACCTATCCAAGATTAACGTTTCCTTGCAGGATTCAAACTCTTTTGTGACTGTTGTCTATTACATGTTACTTTTCACATTTTGTTATGACATTTACTACTTAAATGTAACATATTACCTGTTCGTGTGACTTGTTGGTATTAACCGTGATACCTGTAAGAACTTTACTTTCAGATTCCATTTAATATGCTAAAGAAAAAAGATCACTAAGAAATTACAAATGCATATTTTACCATTTACAAACAGCTAGTAAACATCCATCATCCAATAAATGAAACAGTTATCCAACAAATGAAACAATTATATGTGTTTGTCTAATACTTTCACTCAATCAAAGGTACATCATTACCCCCAAAGTACAAAATATATTATGGATCATCAATATCTAACTTCAATCGCAACTTCTTCCATTCACAACCTTCGCATATGATTTGAGTAGCAAGTCCTGCCCGTAACATCTCAGATTCCCTTTGCAAGGCTTCAATATTCATTACCTCCCTTCCCTCTATAGGATCGCCTTGATGAAAAGATATGCATGTATGTCATAATCATATCTGTAAAAATATCACATAACACTTAACAGCAACATATATAACTGGTAACGATAATATATCACACAGAATATAAAAATATCACATAACAGTAGCATATATCACACAGAATACCAAAATACCACATAAAAGCAGCATATGTCACACATCATACCAAAATATCACATAACAGCAGCATAAGTCACACTGAATACCAAAATATCACATAAAAACAGAATATATCACCCAGAATGTCACTATGTCACATGAAACCAGCATATGGGACATAAGCAAGTATCACATGTACTAATAAACTGGTAAGTATAAGATGTTTAGAGAAACTTACGAGCCTTTTTGCGTTCGAAAAGGAATTGCTTCATCTTCGAATGCTCTGAATGTCGACGCCTAGTCGTATCCACTCACCATCCTATCTAAAAATAGTTGGATGGTCAACACGTCTCTAGCCCATGCCTCGTGGTCAGTGGAGCTGTAATGTCTGTATTTTTTTGCCCTAAATTAACCTCAAGGATATGCCAATGATCAGCGTGACATATCGGAATTATTAAAACATCCTTTGCCGACAGTATATATATATATATATATATATATATATATAATATATATGAGTATTATATTATATATCTATATATATATATATATATGCTTATTTATATAATTTTTATAGATATTTCTCTCATCCAAATTTGAAGCAGTTAGCAACTAAATCTTTAGAAAAAAGAAAAAAATAAGCGGAAGAAAGTAGAATAACATATAAATGCAATATAACTTGTAAAAGTATTATGATCGACATTACTCACACTAAAATATGATGTGACAATAGTAAATTTTCTTTCCTAGTCGGCATTTTCTGACAGCTTGAGCCATTTTTGAAGTCTTGCAACTAGTGCTTCAACGGTCTAACGATTACAAATGTAATAAATTATGCAAATATCAAAAACTTGAATAGTACCGCAAGTTAAACAAAAACTAACCTCATCCTTTAATCTTCCACCGCGTAGAAGTTGAAGAATACCATATTTATTAATAGTTTGGTCTTCAACCTCGTAAACAGTCATTTTCCTACAAAATATGCATAATACAATCAATGTATAAGTGACATATTCAATTCAACACATAAATGTCACAGGACAACACTAAATATTACAGAAAAACAGTAATGATCACATTGGAAATGTAAATGTCATAATAATCCAGTAACTATCACATACTAAATATAAATATCACAGAATAACACATAAATGTCACAAGAAACCACTAACTATCACACACTACAGGAAAATATCACAAAAAAACGTGCACATCTTAATGAGTAAATAAGATCTTAATGGCTAAATGTAAATATCATAGAAAAACACGTAAATGCATGATGATATCTAACATGAAATTCATAAATAACTACTTAATACTTACTTGCCCACTATTAATGTTAGAAAATATTGAAGCCACTTGTTTTCATCATCTGATACATCAGGAACGTCATGAACAGTGAAATTATGATGAAATCCTTCTTCGACTGTTCCCGGGAGCCTGATATCAAAGTCTTGCAAAGAAGGAATGCTCATATTAAACATCCCTAATAATTTTTTACTTCTTCAGTTTTTTCCTTCTCCATAACTCTTCCACGGATGTTCTCATACCCTCATGTAAAATTGCAAGTGGCTTCTCCTCATCCTTCTCCCCCTTCTCGTTGTCATCTTTCACCACAGCGACAACTTTCTTCCCTTTCCTCTTTTTCTTAGGCATTTCTGTTTGGAATGAAGATTCTAAAAACTTTGGCTTCTTTGTTGTTCTCTGGCTCTTTGCCCGTAGCCCCTGAACAAATTCTTTCAATGTATCATCACTTTCCTCCCTCCTCTTCCTTCCCTTCTTCTTTTCAGAACTTTTCCCTGTTACTTTCACTTCTTTAGGTTATATAAAGATCACAGTTAATGAGTATATATCACAGAAATAGGACATGAGTAAATATCACAGGAGAAATTCATGTATCACAAATAATAAGCAAATATCACAGAAAAACTGTTTAAGTCACAAAAATAAACTAAATGTCACAAGAGATGTATGAATGTCATAACGGATGGTTAACTATCATAAATAATAGGGATCTATCACAAGTAAGGTGTAAATATCACACACAATAAGCAAATATCACCCGTTAAGTAAATTCTTAAATTTCAGAGTACAAACAATTCCCACATGATTTACGAAAGAGTTACCTCCTCAACATCAATGCCCATGTCTTGGCCCTAATCATCTTCGTTCTATGCGTCATCTTTTCTCTCTATTTGAGACTGCATAAATGTTAAAATAATAACCAATTTTTTTAGCAAATCTTTTCTCAATATCTTTTTTCCTCATGTGAAACAGGAAATAAGTTATTACCTCATCTTTTTTTCCCTTCCATGTTTCTGTTCGGCAAATCTTTTCACAATATCGACCTTAATGGCCAACGTATCAATGCCGCAAGCAACAAGTTCTTGCTCATAGGCTTCATTCAACATTAACAGCTTATCATAAGCTTCACTCTATATTAACAATTAACTTTCAGTGAAGAAATGTCACAAATAAGAAGACCACACATAAAGTTCACATAAACACTACAATGTATCACAGAAAATAGCTAAACGTCACAGAATAATACTTATTATCACAGTCAACATATAACAGTCACATGCAATAAATAATACTCACATAATAAACTATTACCACATTCAAAATGTAAACAATAGTCATAAGAATTAAACTTATCTTACCAATGCAATAGTCGATTGACTCCTTTTCTCTTTTTTGACTCTTTTCTTTCTTAAAGAGTTTTCACAGTCAACTTCCTCCTCTCTTTTAGCCTTCATCTTTCTAGGATCTTGTTTTATCTCCTCATGGACATACCGTGGCATATCTTGCTCCGGTAAGATGTGAATTGCGGCTTCCGATTTCTTCGAAATCGTTGCAGTCCACAACGAACCCATCTTCTTACCTTCCAATGTCCAGTTTGTCATTGATGGCTTGGAATCATTGACTCTAGCTGGCTCCTTGATGTTTGTAATCTCATAATACCATAGCTTTAAAAAAGCAACATTCAAACAATGAAGTATCACAAGTTAGATACAAATGTCACATGTAAGGCTAAAAGTATCACAATTAAACAATACATATCAGGGACAAATGTCACATATGAGGCACAAAAGTCACATATCAGTATCACATATTACATGTAAATGACAATAATCACATATAACAAGATAATATCACATATTAACTATAAATGTCACATATCAGGGATAAATGTCACATATGGGGCACAAACGTCACATATCAGTATCATATATCACATGGAAAGGACAATAATCACATAAACATATTAACTATAAATATCATAATTAAACAATGCATAGCAGGGACAAATACCACATATAAGGCACAAATATCATATATTAGTGTGATATATCACATGTAAATGATAATAATCACATATAACAAGATAATATCACATATTAATTACAAATAAATATCACACTTAAACAATACATATCAGGGACAAATGTCACATATAGGGCACAAACGTCACATATCAGTATCATATATCACATGGAAAAGACAATAATCACATAAACACCTATTAACTACAAGTATCACCATTAAACAATCCATAGCAGGGACAAATATCATATATGGGGCACAAATATCATATATTAGTGTGATATATCACATGTAAATGGAAATAATCACATATAACAAGATAATCTCACAATTAACTACAAATAAATATCATACTTAAACAATACATATCAGAGACACATGTCACATATGGGGCACAAATGTCACATATAAGTATCATATATCACATGTAAAAGACAATAATCATATAAAAGGAGATAATATCGCATATTAACTACAAATATTACAAATAAACATTGCATAATAGGGACAAATATCACATATGGGCACAAACGTCACATATTAGTGTGATATATCATATGTGTTATGGTGTTCACTCACCCAAGATACAGATATTTGCAAAATGATACAATGAGAGTCCTAGCAAAACAAACTCAACCCTTTGGCCGAATCTCACAGTCGTCTCTCGACCTTAGGGGAAGGAGAGCTCTAGTCAACTCTCAAAGTTCTAAGCATTTGATTCCTTAGTCAAATTACAAGCCCTTAGCTCTTTATCAAGGTAAGCCTAAGGCACGACAGATGGTCGAATCTTCTAGTGTAACTCGACCATCATAGCTAATTACAAGACCTTGGTACCTTATCTGGGATAAACCCAAGGCACAATCACATAGGACTCGGGCCCCACCGAGTCATCAAGTCGACTCTCTGGTGTTGACACCAAAGGCGATATTGGTCGGCACGAGAGATCCTAACCTCACATACAAGTCGACATCTTTATATCGACTCAAGAGACTGTTATTAGCGGAGACGAGACGACATTCCAACCAGTCGGACAAGCTGACACTACTGAGTCGACACGAAAGACGGTGTCGGTCGACCCTATCATCAATGACGATCCTACTTAGGACACTCGACCACACATTAGGCAATTCTCAGAAGAAACTGGACGACGAGCAGACGTGCGGACGACGTGTTGTGCACGGCGCGGAAGCCAAACAACCAACCAACTATGATGCTTTGAGAAACCAAACCAACAAACGCCGAGAGAAAGACCAAACAAAACACAAACACCAAAGTTTTACGTGGTTCGGCAATTGCCTACGTCCACGGGGCAAGAAGGGGGGTGGGTTTTCACTAATAGAGAAGGAGAGTACAAATTGAGATTACAAATCGCTCAAACGAACCAACTAATCTCACCAACAAATCTCTCAAACTCTCAACCAATAACCCTAACAAATAGCTCAGAAAGATCTCTCTTTTCTGTGCTCCAAAATCCCCAGATTTGCTCCTACAAAACCCTCAAATCGTATTGGTATTTATACCAAAACAGAAACCCAAACAGACTGCAAATAGGAACTCTAACTTTCCAAAAATCCCGTCATAAGTCGACTTAACAGTCTGCATAAGTCGACTTGGCAGAGCGAAAAACAACAACTGGAGAAGAGATCATAAGTCGACTTATCAGACCTGATAAGTCGACTTGGCAGAGCGAAAACCAACAATCCAGAACAGAACGTAAGTCGACTCATGCACCAACATAAGTCGACTTACCATAAGTCGACTTATGCCTGTGCATGAGTCGACTTATGACCAAAAATCTGCTTTTTCCAATTCTTCTCCACAATTCTCCACCTCGGCGAAGTTTTCCCAAAACTGAGCCGACACCAACCAAACAAATGCCTCACATAATGAGACCCAAACGGGAGTGTGAACACTCACCCCAAATGTCGATGTCGCTCACCAAATCGGCTGCATCAAAATGACTGCCTACAAAAGTATGCAACTCTTCCCCAATATCGCCGATGGATCTGCAACTGATAGCGGCCCCAAACTGATACAAATCAAATACCTCCATCTGAGGTAAACCAATGGCCGTATCCAAATCATGTCCACCAGCTACCACCGAATCCAAAACCAATCCATCATCTGCATCCGAAATCAAATGATCCCCAACCTGTGTCATCTCAGCTGGAATCCCAAATGACGCAGTATGATCTGGAGTATGTGGAGTAATCTCCACCCAACGTGGAGTAGCATCACTCTCCACCTGCTGCGATATCCAAATGACCTGATCAACACTCTCCACCTGCCGAGAGTCAAAAGTGACATACCTGCTCAGAACAAAATCAGAAGCTCCCAAACGATAATCAACTGAGCCTCCGAACCCCAAACGCGCAATCGGATCCAATCTCACATCCACGATGTGACCAAATGCTGGGTATCCAAATATCCGACGCGACCCAAAATCTGAAGCAGCTCCACCAGATCTAATAACTCCTAAAGCAGCAGTCGGCGACCTATGCATAAGATGACCCAAATATGTCGAAGCCCGCACACCAATGCCAATGCTCGACATCAAACGCCGATCCTCCTCCAGAAAGGAACGACCCATCGAAACTGTCATCTCATCTCGTCGCCCCAAAGTCTCCACACCAATGAAGTGTCTCCTATTGCCGTGAGCTCGGCACCAACGCAAGAAAGGACCCCTACCAAAGCTGAAACAATGAGTTACCTTTCTGCCAATACACTTCTTCCAACTGTTGTTGACTTCTAGGACTTTACACCAACGGGAACTGGTCGCGACCCAATAATGCCTAGAACAATCACCAACTGTGGAAACCAAGATACGATTACCTCCCAATGATGCCTCCTTGGAAGGCCCCCAAATGCCTGACTGAACACCTCCAAAAAGACCCCTCGCTCGATGGATAGAAGTGCCAAACTCCACCACGGTCTCGCTCATCCTAATGTGCTCACAGGACTTCAATCTGCAGGTCATAGCACTCCTCAACAACCAATGCACGGTATTACCAATCATATACCCCAGCACCAAACAATGCCACAGTCTAGCCGAATCTGATAAAGTCGTCATTTCCCTATCAATCACCGTGCTTCCGTGCAAATAATACAAATTTCTCCTTCTAACGCCCTTCATCACAATCATGGACCCAAATGTAACCTTCAAGCGTGCATCCGCCAAGGTCACCCTATAGCCAGCTGCCTCCAAAGCTCCAAGTGAAATGATGTTCTTCTTCAACTGAGGAACGAACCTCACTCCAACCAACTCCCGAATCACCCCGTCACTCATCCTGATCCGAACAGTACCGATACCACCAATAGAGCATTTGTGATCATTCCCCATGAGCACGAAATCCCCTCTTTCCAACTCCTCAAAGCTGGAGAACCAATCCCTCCTAGGGCAAATGTGGTATGTAGCACCCGAATCCAATATCCACTCTGTAGAGTAGGTAACACAAACTGACGGCAGTGCAGATAACGAGTAGCCCGAAGAATTCGAATCTGAATCGTTGCCACTAGTCTTGACAACATTTGCCTCTGAAGCTTGAATAGCTTTTCCCTTATTCTTCCCGGCTCGATCAACTAACTTTGGGCAATCGGCTTTCCAATGTCCATCTTCTTTGCAAAAGGCACACTGATTCTTACGAACTCCAAGATGTGCCCCTCTAGACTGCGACCTCCCACTACGGTTTGGACCCTTTGCTCTTGCGACCAACGCCCCCGCTACCGGCTCAAACGAAGTCTCCTTATCCTTCTTTCGAAGCTGATAATTCACAAGTGCAGCGGTGACCTCACTATACGAAAGAGATGCCTTCCCATTAATAAGAGTAAGAACGAAGGTCTCATATTCCTCGTCAGGCAAGGAACTCAATAGCAACAACGCCTTGTCCTCATCTTCAATCTTAACATCCACATTCGCCAAATCCGCAAGAAGCTTCGTGTAGTGGTTCATGTGATCACCAATGGAGGTTCCTTTCTTCAACTGGAAGCGGTAAAGCCTCCTCTTCAAATGCAAGCGATTCTCCACACTCTTGGTCAAATACTTGCTCTCAAGGATCTCCCAAATCTTCTTTGCAGAAGTCTCATTGATCACATCATACTTTAGATCTTGAGTGAGACAAGACCTAATCACACCACACGCCGTTCGATTCATCTTTTTCCAAACCTTCTCATCAATGTTGTCCGGTTTCCCGTCCAACTCCAACGTATCTTCCAAATTTTGCGCGTTGAGCGCATCCATGACTTCGCATCGCCAAAGTCCAAAATTGTTTGTGCCATTGAACTTTTCCACATCAATCTTCATTGAGTGGATATTCAAGCTTTGGACGGTCTTCACGCCGGAAGTACTGCCCACAACTCCTTCTTTCTCGGCCATAATCCTCAAGGCACCACCAAACCAATGCGGAAACAAACGAGAAATAGATCCAAACTGAAAAAGACGAGATTTTTACAAAAAAAGATCCCACCTTTATCACCAAACGAAGCCCTAGATGAACTTCCAAAGCGATCTACTCCTCCAAATAGCCCAAGCGTTGCCCGTGCTCTGATACCACTTGTTGTGACTGATGCTTTGAGAAACCAAACCAACGAACGCCGAGAGAAAGACCAAACAAAACACAAACACCAAAGTTTTACGTGGTTCGGCAATTGCCTACGTCCACGGGGCAAGAAGGGGGGTGGGTTTTCACTAATAGAGAAGGAGAGTACAAATTGAGATTACAAATCGCTCAAACGAACCAACTAATCTCACCAACAAATCTCTCAAACTCTCAACCAATAACCCTAACAAATAGCTCAGAAAGATCTCTCTTTTCTGTGCTCCAAAATCCCCAGATTTGCTCCTACTAAACCCTCAAATCGTATTGGTATTTATACCAAAACAGAAACCCAAACAGACTGCAAATAGGAACTCTAACTTTCCAAAAAACCCGTCATAAGTCGACTTAACAGTCTGCATAAGTCGACTTGGCAGAGCGAAAAACAACAACTGGAGAAGAGATCATAAGTCGACTTATCAGACCTGATAAGTCGACTTGGCAGAGCGAAAACCAACAATCCAGAACAGAACGTAAGTCGACTCATGCACCAACATAAGTCGACTTACCATAAGTCGACTTATGCCTGTGCATGAGTCGACTTATGACCAAAAATCTGCTTTTTCCAATTCTTCTCCACACGACGATGTAGTAGTCCGACGACGAGCGGACGAGCGGGCGACAAGCAGACGAGCAAATACTAAGATTTGAGAGTCGACGAAGACGATTCAAATGAGAGTCGACGAAGACGACGAGCGATGACGGTCTTGAGAGGAAGAGGGTTTCTGTATAAGGGCTGGGGGCGGTCTTTGAGGAAGACGACGAAGATGAAGAGGAAGTCGATGAAGACGAAGACGAAGTCGACGAAGGCGATTCAAAGGGTTGTCGGCAGCGGTAGCGGTCTTGAGAGGAGGAGGGTTTCGAAAATGAGAAGTTTGGTTACAGACGACGAGGGTTTCGAAAATCACGCTCAGAAAGGGATTGTGGGAGTAGTATTTTTTCAGTTTTAAATTGGGAAGGGTAATTTGTGAATGCCTTTATTAGATAGTGGGTCTGTACACTGTTTGGGGGTTAGTTGCACTTATGTGCTTGGGGTATTGGTTTTTGGGCTGAGGAGGAGGATGCATAGCATAAGTTTTTTTAGTTCCTCCAAGCAATTTTCCCTAAAACTTATTGGAGATTATACAGTCTCACCTATTTGTTTACCATGATTGAAAATGGTTAGCATCCATCTTAAAAGTTATCTACATATGCGAGAATATTAGTAATTATATAGGAATATTAAGTTTTAGCTTACATGATCGCATCACTAGTGTACTCATTAATTGAACAGTATTATGCCTTATTTGAAAACCTTCATATTATATTAAAAAACCTTTCCTGTAATAATCAAAATTTTGATTGATTTTAAATAGAAAGATTTTTTGGCCTGTAGTAAACAAAGCGAGGCATGCTAGAGGTTTTCAGTATAATCCTAACTTATGATAAAGAAAACATTCTTCAATTTCTACTGCACTTGTATATATTTTCTTATACTGTTGAATGTTTTTTCGAATTCAATTAATGTGGGTCCTAAAATGTCATAACTGTGGCGCTTACATCGTTCTTATATTATAGCATTTCTCTTTAGGTTCAAAAATTCAGAATTCAATCTTGGGGTGAGGCAGGTTTTCAAAAATATATAGGAATTCTTGTGATATTAAAGACTAGTAGGATAACACTTGTCTTAAAAGTAATAAAAAAAGGCAACCCCACGTATTGTATTAAGCATTAATTTGCATTAGTTGACAATAAATCAGACCTCCCTCATTTCTTATTAATGGAGTGGTTAGTATGTGTGAGCTTGCTTATCAGGGTTGCAGGACAAACCCCATTGTACCTCCCCTTTTGAGGTTACTCTACCATCAATTAAATAAAACGATCAAGTCTATTTCAAGAATCTAAGAGAAAGTTCTGATCGAGTTGAAAAAAAATTGTAAATAGCTAGCCTACTATCCAGTCACCAATCTTAGTTACGATGTTTAATTAGCGTTAAAGAATGCTAATCTAATTAAGTACGAACAGGTAGCAGTATGTCTATGATGGATTTGTAAAGCTAAATTTGTTGAGACTATCCATGGTATATTGGTATTTGGTAAGGGGAATCATCCCTCCTTAATTATAATTATTACTTTTGATCTTCAAGTGAGGATTATATAATTAATATAAGACTCTAGGAACATGCTATATTGTAGCTAATCATACTCCATTCAATCAATAAAAAAAAAACCCTACTTGGGTTTAATTATCAAAAATAGATTCGATCACTTGTCATCAAGTGATGTAGAAAGCCTTTTCCAGGATGCTAGCTGGTGGTCTAGCTAAGCGAGATCTAATCCCTAATATGCGCTAGCTTACGATGCATGAAGTCACGAATATATATATGATCGAGTTGGTAAATTTCTTTTGCTATCAGAAAACATGAACTTCCGTGGACAGTTTAAATTAATATATATAGAATCTGTTAATCTAGTGATGTATTTTATTGAATATTAACCTAACAAAAAATTGATAATTTGTAAAAGTTTTTTAAGCGTCTAGATCAAATTATGTCTTTGGACCGAA
Source organism: Asparagus officinalis (assembly GCF_001876935.1). Classification (NCBI taxonomy): domain Eukaryota; kingdom Viridiplantae; phylum Streptophyta; class Magnoliopsida; order Asparagales; family Asparagaceae; genus Asparagus; species Asparagus officinalis. The sequence goes on from NC_033796.1 coordinate 19,311,268, forward strand.
ACCTCTGAGAGCTAGTAAATTGATATTGTTTTTTTTAGAGTATTTTTATTGTTTTTTAAGAAGCTATCAATAATTTTTTTTGGTGTTTTTACATGCTTACTGAAACTGCTTCAGTTTTTAACAAAATGCTTTTAGAAGCAATTTCACAATGTTTTTAGAAGCAGCTTCTATTTTTTATTTACTTTATATATCATGCATGCCCTTTATCTTTTGACACTAATCTTTCACCGTAGTTTTGCCGAACGCCATGTCTACTTTTAGAAGTAGCTTTGATAAATGATTATCAAACGACTATTTTCAGCAGCTTAAGTAAGTTGTTTCGAGAAACTATTCACATAAACACCTTATTATAAGCTTCACCGATACTAGACTGACCCTAAGTCATAATATGCAAATGATATATTATATTTAGCATTAATTTTTTCTGAAAAGTTCATACATAACAAGATAACATGATTTTTAATTTTATTGAAAAATTTAAATGATACATCAACAACAGCACAACATAAAAAATTAGATGCCCCAACTATGTATTTTGACCGTAATTTGACTGTAATTTCTTTTAAACGAATTACGGAATTGAGGTCTTTGTCCTCTAGTTTTCTTACTGACTTCGTTAATTTTTAAATTTGATTTAGACACATTTTGATAAAAAAAAAATACAAACAAAGACAGATCTTTTAGTCACTTCGAGGGCTTTGGGAACTCAAACAAATACCAAACCCCTCAATCTTTTGCGCGTCGTCCTATTAGCCCTCTAGGCTGGGAAGAAAAGGAAGCTATATTTACTATCTTTGTCCTCTTGCAGCCTTTTTTAGTGACTAAAATGCCCTCTGTCATTTTTATTTTCAATTTTTTTTTTAATTTTCCTAATTTTTTCTCTCTCAAATAAACGCTTCTCACTTTATCTGAAACTGAAGCCATATTTTATTGCAGCTTGATTGCATGTGTATTAATGTCTCATAGTATTATTGAAAGACAAGACAAAGTAAATTGGGCAAAAATAGGAAGTACGCTACTTAATTTGGTCATCAAGCAAACTGTTCACTTTGAAATCCTAAGGTCAGTGAAGACGATGTAGGAGCACTTTGCTCATCAACTGCAGAGTTGGAGCTATTGAGATCGGTAAGGATCTTTTAAGCAACTACACGTTGCTTGGGATACTCTCAGTCGCTGTGAAAGAACATGAGCTGTCCCTTCCCCTTTTCCCCTAACCCAATAAATAAGTCAATTCTTTTGTTTTTAAGGGAGAAAAATGGTGAGCATTAGTGTATTATCCCCTCTTTTATTAATCAGATATTAATGAAAACAACCCAAAATTTGGGTTCCGTTTTTACATACTATTCTAATAAGAATATTATGCTATTTACATTTAATATAATTATGTTTCATTCTAAATATATGTAAGTATTTACCGTGTTCCCGATGGCTCTATTTCTAGTTTTTGCTCAAGATAAATCATAATCACTCATTAACTAATAAGCATGTTTTTTTTAAGAAAAAAACAGGGTGAGATACACTGTTCAAATATTATATATACATATATAAACTAAAAACCTGGTTAAGACATGCTTTACATACTCAAACTACTGTTCACTAAGGGGAAGGGAAACAGAGCTTCGCCCCTATACTTAACAAAACTTTACATCAGCAAGAAGAGAGAGCTGTTGACAGGGGGGGAAAATCCACAAAATAGACCAGAAACAGGGAGGTGGGGAGAAGACATCTAAGCCACTCGAGATTTATGAATTGAAGCTAAGGAAAGAAGTTATCTCCTACCTCGTTCCCAGCTTTTGCACCAGCTATATCCTTCATACCTAAATTGAGAGCTGTCTTGTGAATTTTAATAGCCGATCCACTGGTCGCAGTACCTGTCCAGAATAATATGTACCTCACAACGTTTGCAGCAATGAGATGATGATTTGTCTTGATGTCATTAAAGATCAGATTGTTGCGGCAACTCCAAATCCACCAACAAAAGCAAGGAAGCATGACTTTCCAAATATTTTTTAAATCTTGACTGAACTGACTGCTACTTTTGATGGCAATCAGAGTGTCCAAACTGTGAGGCCAATCTGCAGATGAAGCTTGAGGGAGAAGAGCAGACTAGGCACTGATTGTAAAAGCACATGAAGCAAACAGGTGATCATGAGATTCAATCGCAAGATTACAAAAAGGGCAATTTGGATCCCCAGACCAACCCTTGTTTACCAAATTATCTCTGGTATTGAGTTTGTGCTTACTTGCAGACCAGAAAAACACTTTTACCTTCAAAGGGGTGGGAGACTTCCAGATGAACTTATGTAGGTGAGACGACATACCCCCTGACGTGTAATTGCTGTAAAAAGATTTGACTGAAAATTCACCCGAGACCTTATGAGGCCATCTAATCTGATCATCAGATGGGCAGCCTGCAATATCAAAAGAGTTCAAATGGGAGAGAAGAGCTGCTATATCATTTTGTCTTCAAGGGTGATCCCTCTTCTAAGGATAGGATGCCAAATCCAAGAATGATGATGGAGGGATCCTTGGGATCGAATATAGCAGTTTTTTGAGAAAGCAAGCTGATATGCTTTAGGGAAAAGACTGCTCAAAGTGTTAACTCCAGTCCATTTATCAAGCCAGAATCTGCAAGTATTCCCGTCCCCAACCTCCCATTTGACAAAGCTAAAGAAAGTTTGACTGATAGAATGAATCTCATGGATAAAATTTGAAGCCAATCTATTAGGGGGTTCAACAATGGGGTTAGAATTACCCTTGGAGTACAGGGAGTATTAGGGGGTTCAACAATGGGGTTAGAATTACCCTTGGAGTACAGGGAGAAGATCACCTTACTAACCAATGAATCCCTACGTAAAATATTCGTTAGAATTACCCTTGGAGTACAGGGAGAAGATCACCTTACTAACCAATGAATCCCTACGTAAAATATTCTATATCCATTTAGATAGAAGAGCAACATTGAAAGATGAGCAATCGATGACTCCTAGACCACCTTCTTTCTTAGGTTTGCAGACAGTACCCCAGTTAACTAGGCATTTAGAAGAAGAGGATTGATGATGTCCTCCCCATAAAAAATTCCTTCTGATTTTATCAATTGCTTTAGAGAGCCAAACAGGAAGCTTGAAGAAAGACATATAATAGAGAGGAAGGGAGGAGAGGACAGAATTGAGCAGAGTTAGTCTCCCGCCAATAGATAGTGATTTGTTCTTCCACATTGCAAGTTTTTTTGAGAATGAATCCAGCAGAGGCTGCCAATCTCTTCTGGAAAGAGATCCTTTTTTAAGAGGGAGGCCCAGATAATTGAAAGGAAGGGAGCCAAGAGAACAGTTGAAAGATTTTGCTAATCGGGAACCTTTGTGGGGGAATTTACCAAGATAAAAGAGATTAGTTTTAGAATTATTGATCTTGAGACCCGAAAGGTTAGCAAAGAGCAAGAGAATGGTTTTGAGAATGGAGATGTTTGATAGGGATGCTTTACTGAAGATGATAGTGTCATCAGCAAACTGAAGAGTCCTAATAGAATTTAACTCCCCTTTTAAATTGAGGTCTGAGAGATCCCCGGAGACTGCACTACTATGGATCATTTTAGTGAGCACATCTACAACCAGCAAAAAGAGCAGGGGAGAAAGAGGGTCACCCTGCTTGAGGCCTCTGTGGCATTTAAAGAATTTTGTAGGGGAACCATTCACCAAAACAGCAGACTGGGAAGAAGAGAGAATGTGATCGATCCATGAACACCAGATAGAGCTAAAACCCTAGCTTTGAGAAGGTCTAGTAGGAAAATCCAGTTAACACAATCAAAAGCCTTAAAAAAATCCACTTTAATGGCACAAACCTCCCTTTTGCCCGAGGAGCAGAAGTTAACCATTTCGTGAGCTAAGAGGATAGAGTCCAAAGAAGATTTCTTACTTTGAAAAGCGGACTGAGAGCTATCAATAAGAAGCGGGAGGAAAGCTTTGAGCCTATTTGCCAGAAGTTTCGAGAAGATTTTACATGAACTGTTTATGAGACTGATAGGCCTGAAATCCTTGGGTATATTAGCACCATCTTTTTTGGGAATAAGACATATATACGAGAAGTTGATGTTATGGAGAAACTGAGGCTGGGCGTGTAGAGATTGGATAAAACAGATCACATCAGAATGGATGATAGGCCAAAACTTTTGGAAAAACAGAATTGGGAAACCGTCTAGTCCCGGGGATTTCTCAGGATGAAGATAAAAAACTGCTGCTTTGATTTCCTCAGGAGAGAAAGGGGAGTCAAGAGGGGAGAGGTCAAGGTTGTTTCCTGGGTATAAGGAGTTCCAATCAATGGCTAATCTAGAGTTTGGGGATTGCTGAAAGAGGGAGGAAAAGTAATCAAAGAAAGCAAGCTTCATATTGAAATAGAGGAGATAACAATATTATTCATGAAGAGGTGAGGGATAAAGTTTTTTTCTTCTATGAAAAGATGCTGCCCTATGAAAAAAGCAGTATTATTATCACCCTCCTTCAACCAGGAAATTCTAGATCTCTGTTTCCACTTGATTTCCTCAACCGAAGCTAGTTGAAGGAGCTGATCTTTAAGAATGGTTCTGAGACTGGTTTCAGGATCTGATAGGGGTCTAGACTCTTCAAGACAGTTTAAGGAATCTAGTTTGGACATGGTTTTAGAACCAAGGAAAGCTCTTTTCCACCATTTGATTCTCCTCTTGATGAGTTTGAGTTTGAGAGGAAGGGGAACATGATGGTCATTTATTGAAAAAGAACTCCAACATGATTGAATAAATGGAGAGAAAGAGGGGAAAGAAAGCCAAAACTTCTCGAATCTGAACAGGGGAGGCTGGAAGAGAGAATTGGATTCTAAGATAATAGGGCAATGATCTGAACAAGGGGGGTTGGTAAGCATATTGAATAAGAGAGGGGAAATGAGATTCGAAGTCCAGAGACACAAAGAATCTATCAAGCCTTGCCAGAACAGGGGAAGATCTAAAGTTAGACCATGTAAATTTTCTGCCGCTAAGGGGGAGATCAATCAGATTTGATGAGTCAATCACAGATTTGAAGGCGGAAATATCACGGATGGAGCCCGATCTGCCACTCCTCTCGTCTAAGCTGAGAGTCATGTTAAAATCACCAAAAACTACCCATGGCAAAGAAAGGGAGGATCTGATCCTAAGAATTTCCCACCAACATACCTCTCTGTCCTCTTTTTCACAAGGGGCATAGACTGTGGTCGCTGCAAACTCCCAATTTTAAGGTTTGTGAGTGAAAATTGCAGTAATGGAGAAGATGCCAGCGGATGAGGAAGAAAGAGAAAAGGTAGAGTCATCCCATCCCAACAGTATACCCCCCCTAGACTCAGTGGCTTCTAAAGATATCCATGAATTAATTTTTCTACCATTCAAACTTCTCAGAAAGCTAGGATTGGAGGAATTAAGTTTGGTCTCTTGGATACCCACTAGATTAACTTTTGCTAACTCCATGCATTCCTTAACCAATCTTCTTTTCGCTGGTTTATTCTACCCTCTAACATTCCATGACACAATCTTCATAATAGAAACTGGGAACCGACTACAAAGGGAAAAAAGAAGGAGAACTAAGTCAATGTCTCCTCACCTTCTCTCTCCATGACTTGGATATCTATCAACCCTAGAGGATCGACAGGTTCCAGACTACCACAATTAACCGAGATCTCTCCTAATTTATCTAACTTCATTGAGTTAATAGGGAGAGTGGAAGCAGCTACCACAATTAACCGAGATCTCTCCTAATTTATCTAACTTCATTGAGTTAATAGGGAGAGTGGAAGCAGAAGAAGAGGATTTTCCTAATTTATCTAACTTCATTGAGTTAATAGGGAGAGTGGAAGCAGAAGAAGAGGATTTACCCTTTGAGTTAATAAGCATGTTTGTTAAACCAAGCAAATTAAGCATGTTTGTTAAACCAAGCAAATTATACATATTCTTTATCTATAAGAAAATAATTAAATTTATAAATAAGAACTTAAAAAACAGTGTTTAATTTATTTGGGAAAGAGAGGGATGTTCTTCATGTTTTATTTGAGGGGTGAATCAAGGTGTAGTCTGAAAGAGGAGCTCCTTGTATTAATTGAGATGTGAGTATTATTGTGATAGACGTCGGGGCTCACATTGAAGTGCACACTAGTTGTTTTGTGCGCACAAGACAAATGCGCTAACCACAAACAATTAAAAAAAACAAGATTAGACTTGAGCTATTTGTAGTTCTATCTTTGGATCCTTCTCCACCTTCAAGGTGCCATTTCATGTGAATATTGCTTCTTTTTTTATTTTATTTTTTTGGACATCAACGAATAAGGTATTCTCCAGGCACAAATTGAAGCTAAAATACAGCACACTTCTATGTCTTTTTCTATCTTGAAGTTCTCATTTCCTCATCAAGAAGAGTAAACATCTTGTAACTTAGCGTTAAAAGAAAGCATCACGTCCAATTGTACAGTTGAGTGTGAGTTACTAAAACGTGCATAGATGCGGAATTGTTTGTCTGAGTTATATGTGAAAAATTAAATATCAGTTTAGGAACATTTGACCTTAATCTCGTTGTTACAAGACAAATCACATTATTCGAATATGATGAGACAATTAATATCCACTTAAATAGCTTACGCAAAATATTGTCGTTATCTTATTAATAATGCCAAAGTTGAATCCCTGCACTGCTAAGTTCTTTACAACATAATTAGAGCACAGACAAGCGATGTCAACTTTGATTATTCAACTGATTTTGAGTTCAAATCTTGCAACAGTAAGGTGTTTTTTTATGCACGCAATATATAATACAATTGAATACTCAAGCACATTTACAAGAAAAGAACATCACAAATAGTAGATGATAGGTAATCGAAGTAAAAAAATCTCTTATATATTATGCAGGGGGAACAGAATATTCCTGCCTCCATTGATATGGGAGATAAAAATTCTGCAATAAATGGAACAAATACAGAGCCTATGTCAATATTATAATATTTAATTTATTTTTCCTTGCATATGTATTAAGAATGAGGGTACAATTTCAAATGTTAATCCATTGTCTGATAAAACCAATTGAAACTTTAGATGGAATCGCACAATTATCAGAATACATTGATTATGATTTTGAGTAGCATTAAGAGGCGATGCATAAAATTTGATTATATTTCGATATGTATTTAAATATTTGGAAATATAACTTTATTTTAGGTAGTTCACATTAATGTTATAAATATCCAAATATTTATTTGTGAACATGCCAATACAACAAAGAAAATTTCTTCAAGGACCCAAAATATGGGACCAATAGGGGGGACAAGTGAGATGTCCCCCTCCTATTGGATAATGAGTTGGTCATCATTAATGATGGCCAACTCATTATCCAATAGGAGAGGGACACCTCACTTGTCCCTTTTATTGGTCCTATATTTTGGGTCCATGTAGCAAAACTCTACAACAAAGACGATCCCTACACAAATCATAAATGCATATGCATATGTAATGTGAATGTACCCCGAATAAAACCCCTCCCTGCTAAATCTGTTTTCTATGGTTGGTTTCCTTCTGTGGTTAATTCTTATGCTCTCAAAGTTGATGGTTCGTGCCGTTCTGTTGGGGCTAAATGTTAGTCTAAGTGTGTAGACCCGAAGCTGCAATCGAAAAGACGAAGAAAACAGTCAGAAGACTGTGCGGTCGACCGCAGTGGCAGATCCGGTCGACCGCGTGCACTGCAGGAAACTGAGAAGAATCGGTCGCTCTGGCCGGTCGACCGGCGTGGCCGCTGCGGTCGACCGAGATCGTGCACAAGACCCTGTAAATAGATTTCGTTCTGACCGGTCGACCGGCCTTGGCACGGCGGTCGACCGCGAATCGCCCAGACAGTTTCCTAAACTGTTTGGGACTCTGTTTTGTTTCAGGATTCTATAAATACCCAAACGTTTTTAGGGTTTGGTAGACATCAAAAAGAGAGCTTTTTGGCTGCAAAGAGAGAGAGAATCCCAGAGAGATTTACCCCTTGTTTGAGAGCTTGTATTTTCTTCTTCAATTAATAAAAAGATTGTGTGGTGTGGCTCCCGAGGACGTAGGCACGTTGCCGAACCTCGCTAAATCCGTGTGTTCATCTCCCTTACTGTTTTTGCAAGTTAGATCTTTATTTGTGGTTTTATTCCTACTTTCCTACTTTCAACACAAGGTCCGGAAGGGCAAGGGTTCGATTGATTGTTTCGAATTCCCCAACAACTGGTATTAGAGCTTCGTTCAGCAATTCGTGTGAAAGCCATGGCAGAGGAAAGCAAATCAAAGATTGAGAAGTTCGACGGATCGGATTTCGCCTACTGGAAGTCGCAGATGGAGGACTATCTGTACCAGAAGGACTTGTATCGCCCGCTTCTGGGCAAGGAAAAGGGAAAGAAGACGACGGAGTCAGATGGTGATTGGGAGGTACTGGATAGGAAGGCTCTAGGGCAAATCCGGTTGTCGCTCGCCAAATCACTCCGTGGACATCACGTTTGATGACGAAGTGCAAGCCCTATTGATTCTATCGCAGTTGCCGGATAGTTGGGCAGGTTGTGTGACGGCAATCAGCAATTCGGCGGGGAAAGAGAAGTTGAAGCTGAATGAGGTTGTTAGCATGATTCTATCCGAGGAGGTTAGAAGGAAATCGTCCGAATCAGAAGGTTCAGGTTCAGCCCTAAGTTTCGAGCAGAGAGGCAGAAGCCAGAAGAAAGGGAACCAGAACAGGAATCGGTCGAAATCAGTGAAGAAGAGGCCGAACTCGAAGGTTAGGTCTATCAAAGGGAAGTGTTGGAACTGCGGCCAGGAGGGCCATATGTCTTCGGTCTGTAAAGCACCAAAGAAGGATGCGGGTGAGCAGGAGGCTCATATCGTGCAGGATGCCTTGATCCTTGCTATGGATAGCGATTCTGATTCTTGGGTCATCGACTCAGGAGCTTCTTTCCACGCCACTGCTAATAGGAAACTACTTCAGAACTATGTAGCAGGGGACTTTGGTAAAGTATACTTGGGGGATAATGAACCTTGCAATATTGTTGGAAAGGGCGACGTTCAGATACAGATAAAGGGCTCTAAGTGGAACTTGAAGAACGTGAGACACGTGCCGAAGCTTAAGAGGAATCTTGTTTCGGTGGGACAGCTTGGAGCAGAAGGCTACGTTTCGACATTCACCGGGGATTCGTGGAGAATCTCCAACGGTACGATGATTGTTGCCCGAGGCAATAAAACGGGAACTCTCTACCTCACTTCACATGCGAGTGACACCCTCGCAATTGCAGCTGGCAAGGAGAGTACAGATCTGTGGCACAATAGGCTGGGGCACATGAGCGAGAAAGGGATGAAAATTCTACATTCACAAGGAAAGCTAACCGGGATCGACACCGTGGAAGTCGGGGTTTGTGAAGACTGCATCTTTGGGAAGCAGAAGAGGGTTAGTTTCCAGAAGGGTGGAAGGCCACCTAAGGCTCAGAAGCTAGAGTTGATTCATACAGATGTATGGGGCCCAGCCAGTGTGTCTTCTTTTGGCGGTTCGAGATACTACGTCACCTTTATCGACGATCACTCGAGGAAGGTGTGGGTTTACTTCATGAAGCACAAGTCAGAGGTGTTCGAGATCTTCAAGAAGTGGAAGGCCATGGTCGAGAACGAGACAGATCTGAAGGTGAAGTGCTTGAGATCAGATAATGGTGGAGAATACGAGCTGGAGGAGTTCAAGAGGTTCTGTGCTACGAATGAGATTCGTTTAGAGAGGACTACTCCAGGGACGCCGCAGCAAAACGGCATTGCAGAGAGGATGAACAGGACCTTGACAGAGCGTGCGCGGAGCATGCAATTACATGCAGGTCTGCCTAAGACATTTTGGACGGATGCGGTGCATACGGCAGCATACCTTATTAATCACGGGCCATCAGTTCCATTAGGTTTTGGGATTCCAGAGGAGGTTTGGAGTGGAAAGAAGATAAATCTCTCACACTTGCGGGTATTTGGTTGCGTGGCTTATGTTCATATCAGTGACCATGTCAGGGACAAGCTAGAAGCTAAGTCACAGAAGTGCACTTTCATTGGATACGGCATTGATGAGTTCGGGTATCGTCTTTGGGATGAAAAGAACAGGAAGATCATCAGGAGCCGGGATGTGATATTCAATGAGGAGGTGATGTACAAGGACAGGAACAATGCCAACGATAGCCAAAGCAGTGGGAGCAGCACTACGGATACAGGTGGATCCGAGTACATGGATTTGGAGGAACTTCCAGATGGGGGCGACGATGTCAGTTCTGACCGTAGAACGGAGGAGACTACAGGTGCAGAAGCTACTACCCAGGGCGTGGAGCCTAGGAGGTCATCTAGGGTACCCAAACCAAATCCCAAATACCTCTCGTCACTTGATTATCTACTCTTAACAGATAGCGGAGAGCCGGAGTGTTATGAAGAGGCAGTGCAAGTGAGTGAATCTTAGCAGTGGGAGCATGCGATGCAGGAGGAGATGGATTCTCTACTCACTAATGAGACATGGGAGTTAGCCCAGCTACCTGCACAGAAGAAAGCCTTGCACAATAAATGAGTATACCGGGTCAAGCAGGAGAGTGATGGAAGCAAGAGATTCAAGACCAGATTAGTAGTGAAAGGGTTTCAACAGCGGGAAGGAGTGGACTACACGGAGATATTTTCCCCTGTTGTGAAACTCACAACCATCAGAGTGGTGTTGAGCTTGGTAGCTGCAGAAGACCTCTTCCTTGAGCAGTTAGATGTGAAGACTGCCTTTCTTCATGGTGACTTGGATGAATAAATCTACATGAAGCAGCCTGTTGGCTTCATTGAAGAAGGAAAGGAAGAGATGGTGTGCAAGCTCAAGAAGAGCTTATATGGTTTGAAACAGGCTCCGAGACAGTGGTATAAGAAGTTTGATAACTTCATGCAGAACAATAGCTACAGAAGATGCAATTCGGATCATTGCTGTTATTTCAAAAGGTTCGAGTCCAGCTTCATTATTCTGTTATTATATGTTGATGACATGTTGGTAGCAGGACCGTGTTTAGAAGAGATAAACAGTTTGAAGAGGCAGCTAGCAAAGGAATTTGCAATGAAGGATCTGGGTGCAGCGAAGCAGATTCTAGGGATGCGAATCAGTAGGGATGAAGCTGAAGGGACATTGAGATTGAGCCAAGCTGAATACATTGAGAAGGTACTTCATAGGTTCAACATGCAGAACGCTAAAGTTGTTAGCACACCCCTTGGAAGTCAGTTCAAGCTATCTGAGGAGCAATCACCTAAGACAGATGCAGATAGAGAGCATATGAGCAGGGTGCCATATTCTTCGGCCATTGGGAGTCTCATGTACGCGATGGTTTGCACGAGGCCGGACATCGCCCATGCAGTGGGAGTTGTGAGCAGATTTGCAAGCAATCCAGGAAAGCAGCATTGGGAGGCCGTGAAGTGGATAATGCGGTACTTGAGAGGGACAACTAACAAGCCACTATGTTTCAGGAGGAAGGAGTTGGTACTGCAGGGATACGTGGATGCGGACTTCGCCGGTGATCATGATACGAGGCGAAGCACCACGGGGTATGTTTATACCTTAGCGTCGACAGCAGTGAGCTGGGTCTCACGTCTGCAGAAGATTGTGACTTTGTCTACAACCGAGGCTGAGTATGTCGCGGTGACTAAAGCAAGTAAGGAGATGATCTGGTTGAACGGGTGCTTGGAAGAGTTGGATCTGAAGCAAGGGAGAGGAGTTCTTTATTGTGATAGCCAGAGCGCTATACATCTTGCCAAGAATCCAGTATATCATGCCAGAACGAAGCACATCGACGTTAAATACCATTTTATACGCTCGCTGATCGAGGACGGAAAGTTGCACTTAATGAAGATTTTGGGGAGTCAAAATCCGGCGGACATGTTGACGAAGGCAGTCACCATTGAGAAACTGGAGTTGTGCGCAACTTCAGTTGGCCTTCACGAATAGAAGACGAAGGCGGAGCCACACTACGAGGATCGGCGAGATCATCGGGATTTTGTTGATTGAAGGAAGAATTTTTCGGGGGAAAAAGATACATGCGAAGAAGGGGAGAGTTCGGGTGAACTCGTTGATGGCGCTTTGGTCTCCAAGTGGGAGATTGTTAGTCTAAGTGTGTAGACCCGAAGCTGCAATCGAAAAGACGAAGAAAACAGTCAGAAGACTGTGCGGTCGAACGCAGTGGCAGAGCCGGTCGACCGCGTGCGGTCGACCGGCGTGGCCGCTGCGGTCGACCGAGATCGTGCACAAGACCCTGTAAACAGATTTTGTTCTGACCGGTCGACCGGCCTTGGCACGGCGGTCTACCGCGAATCGCCCAGACAGTTTCCTAAACTGTTTGGGACTCTGTTTTGTTTCAGGATTCTATAAATACCCAAACGTTTCTAGGGTTTGGTAGACATCAAAAAGAGAGCTTTTTGGCTGCAAAGAGAGAGAGAATCCCAGAGAGATTTACCCCTTGTTTGAGAGCTTGTATTTTCTTCTTCAATTAATAAAAAGATTATGTGGTGTGGCTCCCGAGGACGTAGGCACGTTGCCGAACCTCGTTAAATCCGTGTGTTCATCTCCCTTACTGTTTTTGCAAGTTAGATCTTTATTTGTGATTTTATTCCTACTTTCCTACTTTCAACACAAGGTCCGGAAGGGTAAGGGTTCGATTGATTGTTTCGAATTCCCCAACACTAAATTGATTAATGATATTGGTTTATATCCTGCCAGTGCTTAGTCTGACTCAAAAGTCCTTATATCTCTTATTGGGAAAGAAGAAATTTTCAAAATAGCCCCAAATCAATTTTTTTCTAAAAATCGTTCATCTTTCGTTTTTATTACAAAAACAGACTCACTTTCTGACAACGTCAGCACCATGGCCAGAAAGTAGGTCTTTTTTTAAACACCTTCCTAATTAGTTGGGGTTGCCAACCCCGACTAATTTAGGCCTCAGTTGCAACTTGCAAATTAGTCGGGGTTGGCAACCCCGACTAATTAGGAAGGTGTTTAAAAAAAATAGACCCACTTTCTGGCCACGGTGCTGACGTTACCAGAAAGTGAGTCCGTTTCTGTAATAAAAACGAAAGAGGGTTTATTTTCAAAAAAAAAGTTGGGTTGGGGCTATTTTGAAAATTTCTTCTATTGGGAAATAGTGTCCTTACTGGCAGTTGCATCACCGGCCGTTGGCATGAAATGCACTACTTTCTCAGACATATACAGGTTGGTCATTGCTTGCGTGAAGGCAATTTTGTGGCTAATGCATTCTCTAAGCTTGGGCACTCCTTGAATGGTATCTACTACGTCGTTCGTTCCTCAGAGCTTCCCGGCCACGTCCAGCGGCTTATTCTGCTCGACAAAATGGGAATGTCTTGTGCTCGATCAGTTTAGCTGAACTTTTGGTTCTACTTTATACAATATGTTGGTTTTCCCCCATATTTTCCCCCCTTTCAAGAGCTGTTGCACTATTGGCTCATATTTTGCTCTTTATTTTATGTACAAAGTGAGGTATATCTCACTCCTTTTGTTGCGCTCTTGGATATGTACAATCCAAGAGATGCTTGTGTGTCTATCTTTTATTATATATGATGATATCTTAGTTTTTTTTAAAAAGAATTGTATAATTGTATATTTCCAAGCACATTCATCAACATATGCATATCAGATCATTGTTATTTCATGACCCCATAAGCAGGTGTATGAGAGAGTAGGAGCCCTAGAATGGGGACATATACATGAATGATTGCATAGGGTTGTGATGATGGAAACCTAGGGTCAAGATCTAATAGAGTGGATGTCGATCCATCATTTTGTGATCACCTTTGATAGTGCATTACATCTACCACCATCTTTTATTTTTGATTCATGAACTACATGGCCAAAGCCTTAGCTGCAGGCTTTTTGAGTCTATAAGGAGTCTATAGTGATCACGCCATTGGCGAGAAGATCTCAAAATAGGGACCAGTTAGGGGATGTTTGCTTCTTAAATATGGGTTTTGCAACCTTGAAAATTTCATAAATTTTAAAAAATTCTTAGAATTCCAATATCTCTGTTTTTCTTTTTTGTCGGGTGTAGCGTTGAATGTGATAGTCAATTATAGGTGAAAAATCTGCAAGTAATAAAAGATGATTTGTGACTTAGGGGCTGTTTAGATTGATTTTTTAGATAGGTAAAAGGGGGGGAAGCTGCCAAAAATGTCAGCTTTTTGGCAGCTTTCCCTCAAAATCACCTTTATAAAAGGTGATTTTGGTGGAAAGCAGTCAAAAAGCTGACATTTTTTACAGCTTTCCACCCTTTTACCTATCTAAAAAATCAAATCCAAACACCACCTTAAAACTTTGTTGATGTCACAGTAAATTCCATATGTCTTTTTTAGCGAACTTCCATCAAATCAAACAAAAAAGAAAATCTTAAAAGGATTTTAATTCTTATAAGATTAAAATTAGTAAGTATTCATAAATTCCATACTGTGTTCTTCAAATTAAATATTAATATTATAATCTAAGAGAAATTGGTAATGAATAATGCAGGTATTTAGTTTAGATCTTTATGGAAAATGACAGGGATAGAGCAAAGGTAATATTATTGAAATAACAGAAATTATTATTGGATGCACATCAGAAGAATTCATTTTAGAGGAAAATAAAGAGATAGCTTCTAATTTATTTAAGTAATAAATTAGGAACACAAAGAATTTTATATATATGAAATTAATATTTATTCTCATTGAAATAGAAAAAAAATCAAAGTCTATATTTTGAGCAGTTTGTGTTGAACATCATAAGTACATTTGACTTCTTTGTAAAGTTAAATGAGATGATAAAAATTATCGAGCCTAGGAAAGATAATAGCATAAAAAAATACAAAATTAGCCTGATGTCACAATTGATGTAGATGATGAAGACAATACTCTAGAATTGTCCGAGAAATGATAAATGATAAACCTGAAGAAGGTTTGATCTTAACTCAATAAAAAATAAAATAGAAGAAATAAAAACAATATTTTATAAATATTTTATAGAATAGTTTAATTATTTTGAGTGAAATTAGGAATCTTTAGAAGGGAGTTTCATGAATTTTTTTCAGTACTTTTATATTCTTATGTGGATGTTTTTATCATATAAAAGTATATTAGAGTTAGCATTAATCTTTAATTTATATTTTTTTATGAAGTCTATCAATGATTAGGAATAAACTTCATATTCTCTTTTGCATCGTTTTAACATACTTTAAATCAATCATTTTGTCATATTGGTTTTAAATATTCACCTTCCTTGTATAATATTATTTTAATATTTTTTACTTTGCAATGCTATACTTTCTCAAATAAAGCTTAGTTTCATATCGGTCAAAAATAATATGAAAATTCAAATTATTTTTAAATTATATTTGTTTTTTGTCAATTCAAATATCAACATGAAAATTTAAATTGGGTGTATCCCATTTAAACAAACATAAAAAAATAATCGGGATGTAAGAGTTTAAAGAAAAAAATGAGCACAAACTGCCAAAAATACTTAATCATGGTATTAAATCACGTGCATTGCACGTGTGTAAAAACTAGTCTTTCTAAAAAGGTGAAAAATCGACAAAAGACTTCAGCACAAACAGTAGTTCACCGTGTGACCGTGTCCACAAAGGAGCGACTTGAGTATAGAAGTGGTAAAAAAGGGAAGGCGCATTGGGCCAAGGCCTAATTCAAGAAATAATATTCGGCCCAACGATGCTATAAACGTGTACTGAATTTTTGGATGCAGTTTTGGACTCACTTTGTTTGGTTTGGAGCCCAATATTTTAAGCCCTGATACTATTGAAGTCCAAAATACCAATGCATGCAGTTGGAGGACGGACTGGACGGTTTAATGGTTAAAAGACGAGACTTGCTAGAAAATGACTGGAATTGGTGTTGTTCAAATGTAATTGGGCCGCTTTTAATGAATAATTGGACCATTTTATTCACTAATTGAGCAAATTTTGAAATAATTATATAGAGTGTAGGTAACGAATCATCAGGATCCAGAGACAATGTGCACCTATTTAGATGTAGACATTGGAAGGAATAATTATCTTCATAAATGAAGAAAACAAAATAAGAGATTACACTGTGAATGGTGAAAGGGTTTATTTCTGTAAAGATTTTTGCTAGCTGAGGCCGCATAATACGTGAATGGAGTACGAAGATTAGGAGAATTTGTTAGTCTCGATCGGAGCAATAGATAAACTATTATCCATATTAATACGACAATAATAGCCCCGACGTACAAGTATCCAAGTATTACATGTTTAAATATCGTTTCTTGTTTGTTTTCGTTGGAATAAATTTCTAGAAGTGCTAATTAAATTCATTGTGGAAAATGATTTAAGGACCCAAAATATGGGACCAATTGAGGGGACATGTGAGGTGTCCTCTCCCTATTGCATAATGAGTTGGCCATGCCAACTCATGCCAACTCATTATACAATAGGGAGGGGACACCTCACTTGTCCCATCCATTGGTCCCATATTTTGGGTCCCCGTAACAGCACTCATTCATTGTCCAGCTACCAAACTGATGAATCGTGACAAATCCTCTAAATAAAAAATTAAACAAAGTGAATAGGGGGCAAAAAAATCAATCATCATATGGTTTGACATCCGAATAAATTGCAGGACTTATTAATTTAGGTATACGCTATTCTCCGCAAGATCCACGCTAGTCTAGTTTCATTATCAGCTCAGTTCAATCAGATGATTTTAATAAAAATGATAGTTACAACAAATTAGAAAAAAAAAACATCTAGAGAAGCGAGATTGTATTAATTTTATTAATCCGTGCATGGCCCGGTTCACTATCAAAAATACTAAAAGCTAGTTATCTATTGGCTCGATCAATATATATTAAATTGGGGTTGAACCCGACAGAGCTAGAGTGGGATCCCTTAGGATTCGTTGGTGTCATAAATTGGCGACCAACGATGTATTTTCGTATTTTGTTTTCATCATCAACTGTTAAAAAGTCGTCTAAATAGGCAAGGCGATAAAAGAAAGAATATTGAAGCGGTTTAACCTACCATGCACGGTAAGTATTTCAAAATAGAAATCTTATATATACTGCCCTTTATTCAACAAAATTTCACTCAATTAATGTTAGTTAGTAATCATTTTAATTACCTATGACTAAACTTTCTAGGTAATGGATGATACAACTTAAATTCGACTTCCAGTTTTACATCAAATGAAATTATTGGAGTATAAATCATATACTGCCCTTTATTCCACAAATTTTCGCTCAATTAATGTTAGTTAGTAATCATTTTAATTACCTATGACTAAAAGTTCTAGGTAATGGATGATACAAAACTTTCGACTTCCAGTTTTACGTCAAATGGAATTATGAGAGTATAAATTATACGACTAGACTCTTATCAGGCTTCGAAATTTCGGTAGACCGGAAGAATCTTTAAATCGTTATAATTCATGATTCTCTTCATAGTAGCTATATGGCTCAAAATTTATGCGATGATATCAATAGCTCTCGGTAGTAAATGATAGCAAACTACTAAGTAGTATCCTATAATCAAGTTAAATAATAACTATAACTTCACTGTAAAAGCGGCAAGTGCAAATTAAGATAGAGGACTTTTGGATGTGAAAACAACTAGTAAAAGTTAGAGATCATGTTACTTGAGAAATGTTCTTCCATCTTGCTATAAGGGTGAGAAAATCCACCATTCTGCACTGTATCATCTGTTCTCCCCTCATCCTGAGTTTGTATCATGGTTATCAAACCAAAAGCTAGCCAAACCATAGGGGCAGATTTAATTTAATTTTTTATTACTTACATAATGTGATCACTTTTTAGTGTAGAAATGGCGAAAATATTGGTAAAGTTCATAAAATTTGAAGCAGACAGGCATTTGGGTGCTTGCCAATCGACCATGAGCTTTGGTGCGGTCGACCGCAAACGTGTACAAGTACAAGGTAGTTTCTGGAGTTCTGATCGGTCGACCGCGAGGTTAGGTCCGATCGACCGCGAGGTTAGGTCCGGTCGACCGCGGACCCTGTAATTGATTTTTTTTCATTTTCTGTTATTTTGTCCGGTCGACCGCGAGCTTTAGCACGATCGACCGCCGGTCGGGTTTGTGCATGGGCTTTATTTCCTGTTCTGATTTGGTTTGTGTTTTGATATATATTGAAACACGATTTTAGGGTTTGGTCAATCAGAGAATAGAGAATGTTCTGAGCATATTGAGAGGGAGAATTTGTGAGCAAGTTGAGAGTACTTTTGGTTGGGTTAGTTTGAGTGTTTGAGAGATTTGTAACCCTTTGTACCCTCATTGATTTAGTGGAATCTCCTCATTCTCTCCCCGTGGACGTAGGCATATTGCCGAACCACGTATATCTCTGTGTTTGCGATTGGTTTTTCGTATTTTGGATTGGATTGCACTCGTGTTTGGTTTGGCTATCTTCTCTCGTGCCTCACGAACTCGTTCGGTGTGTGAGCACGCTTCCGCAAAGGCGCGCAACATTTAGATTATCATTTGGCAATCCTCATCCTCCACCCCCACCCCCACCCCCCAAAAAAAAACCACCACCCACCAAACGTAAGAAAATCCTAATAAATATAAATAACTACTAAGCAAAACATCTATCTATGTTTACTGAAATAATTCCCAAATTCTGATATTTATTAAAATAACCACAAATCTTCAACATTGAGCTAGGACGCACCAAAGGAAACTTTTCAAAAGATTCCTTATTTTTGTTGAAGATATAAGGGATATTTTAGTAAAATATCAAGGTTTGAGGGGCGTTTTAATATTAGGATTTGGGGGTATTTTGACAAATATAGATGATTTGTTGGTAGACAGCTAAAATTGCCAAATTTGAGGTTACATCTTGTTAGGATTATTGCATGCCAGAATTACGTGCTTCCTGAAAATTTGTCCTTGCGGGATAAGGATATTTCCAAGTAGTCCTGCAAAAGCTAGAGGGTGAGAAAAAGCGCGTGACCACCGTTTCAGTCAAGTCAGTGGAAGAAAAGCAAACGAAGGGATTTGCGGATGAAAACTAAAAGGGCCCAAATCCATTCCGGACTTCCCGTGACCGTGAACTTAGGGTCAAACCCGACCCGATAAGAGTTTACCCAAGTCAACGGTATTCATGTGAATTTTAAATTTGACAAGGACGGATAAAGAACAAAGGATTTCTACAAGATTCAAAGACCATAATGCCCTCGAAATTACAAACTGGTTGATGTTTTTTTAAATAATAGTCCTTGTAAACTTTTACATATTACAGTCCAACCATATTTGAGGAATATTTGTGTGATATTTGTTTGCGTGGGTTGGTTTTTTTTGGGACCCAAGAGGAGTGGGGTGGGGGGGTATAATTCATAGGTTTTGCCTAATACAAATAAAGTATGTTGAGGAGAACTTCTCATGTTTGGCAATTTGAAAGTGAATTGAAAATGTACACGTTGCTTTTTTTAAGTAATTTTCATAATCATGTTAGCATGCAAGCAAAATGCATTGTTTGTTTAAAAAATAAAAATAGTGGCAAAGTTCATAAGTTTCATCTAATAAAGTATGTTAAGGAGAATTTTTTATGTTTGGCAATTCGAAAGTGAATTAAAAATATGCACGTTGCTTTTTTTTTAAGTAACTTTCATAACCATGTTAGCATGCAAGCAAAATACATTGTTTGTTAAAAAAATAAAATTATTGTTAAAAGTGTAAAGTGAAAATGATGTGGAAAAATATGATTAATTGATAAATATAGTTAAAATTATTTAATTAAAAGTAGTACATTATCATTTTTATCACTTTCTTGTGACTTCACCACCTTTTGAGGAAAAATTAAATTTATAGTAAATCCTATGTAGCAAATTTATTGCATTTCACTTTTGTAACCACTTACATGCAAATAAATATCTAAAATGTTAAAAACAAGATATTTTATTGCTTTTCATCTTTCACTTCTCTGTAAACAGGCACCCCCTTAATTTGCAGAAGAAAACCTACATTTTTTTAATCTATAATAGGCTTAATAATTTCCAAAAGTAGATAAAATAGTGTAACCTTTTTAAGGCATACTTCTATTGTCTTTTTGTCACCACTACTGCTTGAAATAATTCCCTAAATTTATTGATAATCGTATGAACCATTAAAAATAGTATAATTACTACTAAATCTATCATAATAAAAGCAACATATGTAAGTTTTTAATTAGAGATTACAAGTAATATCAAATAAAAAAAAGTTCACTACTATGAAAATTAAGATATTTAATATTATAAAATCATAACCTTCAAAAATGTTATTTGCTATTTGAATAGTTTATAGTTTATTGTTTCAAAAAGAGTGGACCATTCATGTAGTCATCCTCAGAAGTCAGAACTATTGAATCCTCTTATGAGAACAGTAAAGGTTAAGGAAAACTACTTAAACTAATTTTCGCCGACTCAGAGGTGATGTAGCAATATTCTACATAATATATTACTATTGATAATTGTTGATGCTTATTCTTAAATAAATTAATATCGCATTTAGTTAAGAGGCTATACAACAACATTTGATTCATTTTCAAAAATTTTTAACAACAAATATCATTTTCTTAAACTTATTCTACGTAATGATCAAACTAATTTAAATATTAATAATAAGTTGGATGATCAAACTAATTTAAATATTTAACTTATAGAGATTTGTAAATTATAATAATATAGAATTATTTATTAAATTTTAAAATGACTTATATCACCTATCATTTATCTTATTTATCTTATTGTACAATGTAAATTACGATGTCACTTTAATAAAATAATGCAGAGTTTGACAATATATAAATCCATACAATCTTTTTATTATTGGCTTAAATGAATGTTAATGTATTAATTATTTGTGAAATAATATTAGTAATATTTGCAGGGACAAAAAATACAATGTGTTATGTTTGGAGAAACTATTGAAATGTATAAGCACATGCTTCAGAAGAACCAAGTTGTTTACATCTCAAATGGAGAAGTCAAACAAATCAACCCGCTTTACGGAAATGTACATGAGTCAATTGAGTTGACATTGAATAAGAACGTCTCTATCAAAGAATCAAAAGCTGAATTCCGATTTGACAAAATCTTGAACAACTTCATCTCAATCAAGGAGGCAATTTCCAGGGAGGATACAAGGAATATTAGTAAGAATTTGTAAAAAACTTTTAATTTTCCATTTTATAACTTATAAATGATTTTTAAACTTGTTATAAATTTTTGTGCAGATGATCTTGCAATAGTAGCCAATGTGAAGCCTATGATCAAGTACGTTACACGATATAATAAGGAGGACACAAGGAGAGACATCATCATAATAGATAAAGAGTATACACACATGCTTTTATTTCAAAATAAATTAGTTATTAAAAATATAATATATTAACAAAAAATGTCTTCTTTTTCTTAAACAGTGGGATAACATTGTGCGTAACTTTATTCGGAGATTTAGCTAAAAATGAAGGCTCAATTATCAAAGAAAATATTAATGACACAACTATAATAGCATTATCAGATTTTAAAATTTCATTGTACAAAGGTAAAATATTTTTCTTATTAAATTTAAAATTAATTATCAATAAATATCAAATTCTAATTATAACTATGAAATATTCAGGGGAGATGAGCATGACTTCGCAAATTGCGTCAACAATATGCATCAACCCTGAAATACAGCTTGCTAAGGACATGCAAGAATGATAATTCCAAATAAAATGTTATTTAATAAATTAAATTTCTAAAATTTTAAATTTGTATGCAGGGCTCATTCCAAAGATGACATCAAGACCATTATTCCTCCATCAAAGATATTCAAAATTTTATCAAAAATGAAAATTGCTGAAATTATCCAAGCATCACGAACAACTTCAGGGGTATGTTATTATAAATTCTATTATAAAATATTAATGAATCAAGGGCTTCAGTTTAAAAACAAGATAAGATAAATAAATTTGATTCAAGTTTTAACCTATAAAATTAACATGAAGTGATTTCTTAACTTTAATGGTTAAATTTTTTCCATAATCATATAAATTTTAAATATCTCAAAGTTATCAAAAATATCTTTCAACTGGATTTTACATTATTTTTTTATATTAGTTTTTAAAATAATTTTCATATTTGTTTTATTTACATTTACATTTATTGAATCAATTCTTTTATTTTTACATATATATAAACTACAATTATAACTAACTAAATTTTAAAAAATATACAGGCACAATATGGCACCTTTATGGGAAAAATAACTAATATCTTAAATAGGCATGAGACTTGGTACTACTCTTGCAAAGGCTGCAACAAAAAGGTTGAAAATTCTATTTATCTTAAATAGGCATGAGACTTGGTACTACTCTTGCAAAGGCTGCAACAAAAAGGTTGAAAATTCTATTTATGACAAATGTCAAAATTGCCAAAATATACTCTTGCAAAGGCTGCAACAAAAAGGTTGAAAATTCTATTTATGACAAATGTCAAAATTGCCAAAATATAAATGAAGACAGTATACCAAGGTAAATTACTATCAATTACTCATAAAAGAAAAATATAAAAATTAATTATGCAAATATCATCTAATGCACAATGATAATACAAAATGTAGGTATGTAGTTAAAATCATAGTTGAAGATGAGACGGATTCTGCAAGAGTGACACTTTTTGACGCAACAGAAACTCTTATAGGATGCAAGGCACAAATATTCATGGCTGATATAAAAGAGGTAACTTCTTACTTTATTATATTTTAAACATATAAAACCATATGTTTCATGTATAATTAATTAATTGTTTCCTCGTTAAAACAGAAAAATAATCAGAGTTCGTTATTCCAAAAGTTTGTGCTAAACATTAAAAAGATATACACATTCCTTGTGAAGTTAGATGAAAACTCAAAGGATGAACGGGCACAAGGAAAGATAATAGCACAAGAAATTCAACTCCAAGAAGACAACACAATCAACATTGAAGACGATGATGCAGTTCTTGAATTACCAAAAAAGAAGATAAAGGTCGAGAAGGAATGATCAACGAAAAAAAAATTTAACATGAACAATTTTAAATTTTCAATACATTTACAAATATGTTGAAGGAATTTTATTTATCTTTTCGTATGCTTTTATGAGGATTAACTTATGAATGTTATTTGTTAGAATAATTTATGAATTATAACCATATGCACATATAGTTGTCACATAAATATTGCATGGTTTGATTTTTTTGGCAATTATTAGCTTAAACTTATCGCTCAATTATGTCAAGCTAACTACATATTTAACAAATACTTGACTTTATTACTTTTAAAATGCATTTGAAATATTTTTGGGTTATCTCGACACAATGTTATGTTGATGAGTCTTTGAAAAAAAGGATTCAAATTATGGACAAATTCTATAAGATGTTATTCAAAAGTGTAATGCCAAATATTTCTGTATGATGGCTTTCATGTGTGTGGATTGACTAAGATCTATGCCTATCATCTGCATCTTTGTTCTGAGCTCCCTCCTAGCGAAATCTGGATTCTATGTCTATCGTCTGCAACTTTGTTCTGAGCTCCCTCCTTGCGAAAGGTATTCAAAATATACATTTGTTTGTTAATTTTATTTCTTTATTAACAATCAATTTCAATAAACATACCATTTGTTTTCACTGATAACAAAGTGTTACCATAGACTGGATTATACACGACCAGATCTCATTAGATGTCACCTTTTTATGATGTAACTACTTGCTAGATGACAGAAAATTCCAATTAAATTTTAATTTGTCTGTGGCAGGATTGTAAACTTTCCCTGATTACTGTTTACCTTCTGATTGTTGTAATTATTATTTTGTGACTTATTTTTTATTCACCTCCTCTCTTTTTTCCAGCTTAAGGAAGATTTATCAGTGTCAGACAGCAAAGAAGAAGGAGATGACGACCCAGTTGATGTATATAGTGATGACGATGATTTAAGCAACGGAGACAAGAAAGAAATTATATTTGAAGAGGTATGAATTCAAGACCCTTTTTGTTACCAGATGAGATGTTCAGTGTAAATTATTTTTAGCATCAAGATAGTAAGTAAATAAATGAAGGGCAGTAACTTATAGTAGTTGCTCTTTCTGTAGTAAATTCTTTAAATGATAGTAAGTGAATAAGTAAATAAAAAGTAGCACACTTGCTCCTGATAGTTTGATTAAAAAAACTTTAAGGATAGTAGTTCGCCAAACAGTGTTTTCGAATGAGAATAATGGAATCACTGCCTAATATATGCTGGTTTGATTGCTTTTTCCTAATATATAATGGAAATGGAGGGCTCCGTTGATGAAGACTCAACCAAGTCTGATGAAGAGTACGAAGACCTAGCCATGCGAGATAGCCAAGACAACGGTTAATGGTCTGATGACGAAGAAGACAAACAAACATTTGAGAAGGGGTCTTCAGAACATGATTCAATGGTGAGTTCTGAAGACACGGAGAAATACCAGAAGAATCTAGACCTTTTCCTAAAATCAAGTAATCGATCTTCTGAACCTTCGCGCACTTGCTCACTTCGTTCTGAAACAAAAGGAAGGAATGCAGGGGCTACGGTAAGAACTCGCAGCCAGTCGCAGAGTATTTTGAGCTCATGAACCTACTGTATATAGTTGTAAGGCTCTAATTGCCCGTGGCAGTTATAAGGATGCTTTTTGTTTATCATTGTAATGGCCAGTTAAACTATTATGCAGGATGTTTTGTTGGATATGCTCTCATTTATTTTCGTTACCTTTCCTCATGAGGTTTTATGTGCAAATCAAAGTATGCTACTCGGTTCACACTATATATCAATACAGTTTATTTGGACATGTGCTTTAAGTTAACTTTCTTAGTACCAGATTTTGTTCATTAATATAAACATATGCCTTTCATCCTTTCATATTTTTACATGGAAGTAACTATAATTTTACTGGCAACACATATCAGACAGTTGAATAAACTATGTTGCTTGCAGGTGGCTCTTGCCATAATGCCTTCCATCCTTAAGTCGTTCCAAGGATTTTTTGGCTGGTGAAGCTGAAGTGTACATGATATTAATTGCTATGTTGGTGTGTATATGTATATGTTTCTCATTTGTTGCTCGTGGTGGTTGGTCCTGTTATATTACTCTTGAAACATATTCTGTTCTGACATGATATTTGTTTGCTAATGAAATTTATTTAAAAATTTACCACGTGCATTGCACGTACAATCCAACTAGTATATCATAATAAAAGCAACATACGTAAGTTTTTAATTAGAGATTACAAGTAATATCAAATAAAAAAAAAATTCACTACCTTGAAAGATGGATGCATCCATCAATTTTTAAGAAAATATTGTTTTCTTGTGAGACATTATGATGTCACTGAACTGTCAAAATTATAATGTATTTTCTTTTCAGTTAATCCAATGTTATTGTAGCCTCTTGAGAGATTATTGGTGTGAATTTACATATATGCAATATTTGGAGATACTACAAAATTAATGAACTTGACAGGCATATTAATTAAAATCACTAAAATCCACAATTGTTTCTTTCAAGAGATTTTCTATTTCCAATATCTCTATTAACAATCCATACAGATCCAAATAAAAATTTTATAGGAACTAAAATACAAAGCAATCCTCAGTCAGAAAACACGAAATGGTAGACTAGTCAAAAAAGTAATTTACCCGAAACGCTAGAATGAGACATAAACAGGGCGGGTGATTCATTAATAACCGCTACCCAAATTTCTCGGTCAGCACGCGCAGAGCCCGGGCAGCACCTCTTCATAGCCCTCTCTATATAAAAACGCATTTTGCCAAATTATTCTAAAATCCAATAGCAGCCTTCGTCGACTCGAAGGCAAGGAAAATGAAGCGGGTCGGATCCTTTCTCTGTTTCGGTCCACCCGATACCAACGACACCGAGAAGGATGAGAAGAGACAAAGTCCGGCCAAGGTTTTGCCGGAGGTTGGCGGGAACGGAAAGCAGAATCGCCGGCGGTTGATGTCGAAGTTCGCGAGATCGATTTCGCTCAAGTCTAATTCATTGGTTAGTTGCATAAATATTTCTTCATTTGCCGAATTTTGACTCGATCTGAGTTTCAACTGTTGCTTTATTCGAAAGTTCGATTTTCTTTTCTTTTTTTCGCAAACAGATCGGCTTCTTCATTAAGTAGCAATTCTATGATTAAAACGATTATATTTTTTTGGGGAATAATTGACTATGTTTTATATGAATATTTTATTGACTTATTAATGACTTCCTTGATTTTACTTATTAACTTTTGAGTTACTTATTATTTTCAAGTTAGGATCATAATTTCATACCACTGAAAACTTCATGAGTACTTTTAAAATAATATCAATTTACTTCAGCTTTTTCTCTATTGATCGTGAAATTACCAAAAAAAGATTCAGTTTTGAGTTCAGAATCTGCTAACTTATTTGCTTTATAATATTTTTTTTCTCGGATATACACTATATTTTATCTAGTTATTGATGGATTCGGATCCTTAAAAGTAGGGATTTTGATTTTCTTGGTTTGCTCCTTAACTCAAAACTTTGAAGTTGAATATTGAGTTATCTTAAGATTAATACTAATTTTTATTCCATCGTTAATTTTTCCTTTCAGAATCGGAGAACAAAGTCAACAAAAGACTCTACCCGCCCGCTATCGGGAGAAATCTCGGATTCGTCGGAGAATAATTCGACTTCCGAATCATTTGGGAAAAATACGGACGTTATAAGCTTCTCCTCCTCTCTATCGTCTTCGTCCTTTTCCTCTTCCTCTTCCTCGTGCGTTTCTTCTGCCAGCCAATTGAAACTACAACAGAAAAAGGCGTTTATACCCCCGCCGGCGCAACAAAACTACGGATATGCCACCGGTCTCCTCCTCGTCTTGATGAGTCTCTTCGTCGTCGTCTTTTGTGGTCGCTTGTGCGCGATATTGTGGACTGCCACGTGGCTGTGTACGGTGCCTCGCCGGAGGAAGGTTGTGGGGTCATCGGAGTTTTCTGAAGGGACGGCGGTTTCGGCGGTGGCGAAGGCGGAGATGAGGAGGAAAGGGGAGTACTATTGGGAGGAGGGGGAGAAGAACCGGATCGTGTTGGAGGGGTTTTTGCGAAGAAACAGAAAGGGTGGTGTGAAATGAAAAAAGAGAAAATAGAAAGAAAAAAGTGAAGAGAATTGTAAAATTTTGTTTTTCTTTTTTGGGTGTATACTTAGTAAAATTATTTTTAAATGTGTAAATTAATCATCTCAGTTATCTCTGCCTATTCAGATAAACATATATCGTACAAATTGTGAAAACTACGTTTTTATTTTTTTTTTGTATCGTTTGTATACTTAGATCGGAGTTAACATCCTAAATTCAGAATTTTGACTCTTTTTTCTTCTCATTATTCTAACCCTTCTGATTACCGTCTTTTAATGCACTCTCCCATTTCCTTTTCTTTATGTGCATTATTGAACATTTTTTATATAGTTAATAAGTTCTCTGAACATACGTTTGGCCTAGTAATTCAAAAGATGTATAATCTTTTATGCATAATGATTAGGATAGGCCTTCATAGAATTCACCGCAAATTATTGGATGTTTGTACTTCTTTTCTCTTTACGGATTAAAGATTTTCATCCATTATGGGCGTGTTTATTTAAGGGTGTTTTTTTTTGGGAAACCCGGTTTTTGGAACAAAAAGTAACATTTTTGTGGTTTTAGAAATCCAAAAACTACGTTTGTTTTATTTTTTTTAAAGAAATGGTTTCCTAAAACCTTGTCAAATAGTGTTTTTTTTTTTGGAACGGCCAATTCCTGTCTAAAAGCTCGGAAATGGGCAATTTTTTGGAAATGAGGGTGCCAGCTCGGCTTCTCATGGTGCTTTTCTCTCATGATGCTTTTTCGATTTTTTTAGGGTGAAACAAACAGCAGTTTTGGATACCATTTCCTAAAACCTTATTTTATCCTTCCATATCAAACAAAAGTTTTGGATTCCTTTGATATCCTAAAATTTTTACAGAATAGGTTTCTTATGTGGGAATCCATTTCCATAATTTTTTGGAAATGAACCAAACAGCCCCTATGCAGACGTACCCACTTTTTGTGTTTGATGTTGTTTACATGATATCTTCTTTGTATTTTTTAAATGGGAAAGCTAGTATTAAAAATCCTTCCAAGATATTCATCGGTGCGTATAAAATATTGAAAGAAAGATAATTGGCCTAATTAGTCATAGCAAGATTGATGATGAAACTTTGATTGTGGATTTACTTTTCTTTAAAAATTGAATTTTGTAGCCATGTTTCTGAGGAGCTATGATTGGTTTGGCAGAGTTCGGTTTGATTCCAAACCAAAAGCCAAGAATTAAGAAATCTAATACTTCCACGAGTTGCTGATGAACTGACAAAAGATTCATCCATGTGAGACTTGTTTGCAACTAGTTAACTAAGAACTTAAGGAGGGTTTTGTTGGATTTAAATCCAATATATATGGTCCAATATATTAAATTGATATGTATTATGTGCTATCAATTGAGGTTAACCCATTAAAGTGATCTAATTTAGGGTTTGGGTTTTTAACGCATAATTAAAGTATGGACCTCATACGTGTAGAGACTAAAATATAATTGTTAACTCTATGATTGGATGAATTGATAATTATGAATAACTGATTCAGTTATAAATAGGGTTGTGGTTCCCCAAATCTCTACGTATAATCTCTTTCTAATTTTCCATCTTCAGAAGGATTAGTGTTTCTCTAAGGGCCCGTTTGGATGAACGTAACTATTAGAAGTAAGAAGTGGATCAAATATATAACTTCCTCAATTATATATGAAGTAGAAAGTAGCGGAAGCAGTACTTATTTTGTTTGTTTCATATATTTTAGAAATAGCGGAAATAGTACTTCATCATCATCTTTTATTTATTTATTTGTTTGGATAAAAATTGGATATATTGTTTAAGATCATCTGCCATTGGTAAATCTCTAATTTAAGTGGACCCCGCATTTTATCCAATTCCCCTTTACTTCTGAGCTTTCAAGGGCGAAAAAAATCTAGGAAGTAGGAGTGCCACCTAGACGCCACACCTGCATTTATGGAAGTAGCTGAAGCAGTCTTTTCGGAAAAACAAACATAATTTTTTACTTGAAGTAGGAGAAACTTCCTCTACTTCAGTTACTTCTTTTCTACTTTCGTGCAAACAAACAGGCCCTAAGGAGAATATATACGTACGAGATTTGAAAAAACTACATCTCAAAAAACTCAAGAATCACATTCTACTTCATGGATTCAGGTATTCTTAATTATCTCAATAGTTTGACATGAGCAATCTTGGGATTGATTAGGGTTTATCTATTAAAGCAAAAGTTTATTTTTTCTTGATCTAACAGGTTTTCCCTCAAATAAAAATTAAAAAATTAAAAAATTAAATTTAAGAAAAAGAGAAAAGAAGTGAAAAGAAAAACCATATAATAGAATAAGCTGAATTAATGCAGTTTATTTTCTTATACTATGATAAATTATAAAAAACGGAAGTAAGTCCGTTTAGAAGGAGACAATCACTTTAAATGAGTCAAGAGTAACTCTTCATTTTTATTATTATTAAATAATCCAAATCGGAATTGAACGCAAGACCAGAGAGCTATATATTGGATCCTCCCAACCGTCCGGACTCCGGAGTACGTCAAGATTAACTCTTTCAAGTACAAAGAAACTGATTCTAATAACTTATTTTACAAACATAATCAAGGGTCGAAGATTAATATGAACTAGTTTCAAGCCCGTGCGATGCACGGATTTCTCTAAAATACAAAAATTAATGTAGCAAAATAATACAAAATAAAACAGTAATAATATGTAAGTAGTCAGAAACGATACAACCTAAACTGCATATATGTTTGACTTAATATTAAACTGTTAAAAAGAATGAAAATATAGCAAAACTGCTTAAAATGCCTAATGTCTTTATGATTAATGTCATAATAATTTTTTATAGCAAGTACAAAGATTAACTCTTTCAAGATTAACTCCGGAGTACGTCAAGATTAACTCTTTCAAGTACAAAGAAACTGATTCTAATAACTTATTTTACAAACATAATCAAGGGTCGAAGATTAATATGAATTTTACCTCACAGGTTAACCGATTTAATACTTCTTTGAAAAGGGTAACCGGTTTAAGCTTTTTAAATTGAGCTTTCCGACAAAACTATAACACACTTCCAACGTGACACTGAAATCAATAATTAAAAGAGCACAACTTGTCAGATTAGGGTCCTTTCATTGGCTGTTCTTTTGGAAGCTAATTATTGGACACTGGGGGAAAACACTACGATGGGGACTAATTATTTAGGCTTTCGCTTGTGTTTAGTGAGCAGGGTGGTTACTGTGGATTTATGTTCACACTTTTAGGCCCCGTTTAGTTGCAAAAGAGAAAGGACAAAAGCCTCACAAAAGCTAGACTTTAAGCCAAAATCGCCTCTTAAAGAGACGATTTTGGCTTAAAGCCTACGCTTTTGTCAGACTTTTAGCCTTGTTATTATGCAACCAAACAGGGCCTAAGTACAAAGATCGAAACGTGGACTGGTGATATGTTGGAATGTGATAGATTCTTACAAAGTGAGTAGCACACTTAAGCTTATTATTAAAAGTTTATCTCCACTATGTAGACTCTTTTTTTATTTAGCCAGTATTAAATTGCTCTCTTGTAGTTCTAGGGACACGATCATTATAAAACTCTCTCTGTAGTTTCATGCAGTTGACGAGTTGTTGAGATGTATTATAGGAACATAATAGAATATTATGAGCTAACAATAGAAAGCGACATAATAAATGAAAAAAATATGGGCCAACAAATCATAAAAGAAGGAAACGAACAAATCATAAAAGAAGGAAATGAAAATTTTAGGATAACAAAAAACACTACAATGGGGGCTCTCATTGTTTAGGTTCCGACGTTCCGTTTGGTATTATTGCAATTAGAGTTTGGTTCAACACTTCTAAGTACACAAGTTGACAAGTGGATTAATAATTATATGTTGAAAGATGGCAAGTTGATTATAGAATCATTAGAACAATTAGACATAATTCATTGATTATAATGGTTATCTCCACTATGAAAAGCAACAAGGTATAATGAGCATATAAAGTAATATTGAGTTTAAATGATAATCATGTAAGTGATATAATAAAGTTTCAGTTGAGCAAATAACGGAATCTAAAAATCATTACTAAAACCATAACATAAAATTTTCGATCATTAAAGGAAATATCACGTTCTGTGATTAGTAATTTTATCCATATAACAAAAACAAAAGTGAGTATTGATTAATGCTCGTTAAGTAAAAACGTTATTCCAAATTTACTGAACAAATGGAAAAAGTTTGATGTCTCCAAAGTAAATATCCGAACCACCCTTAACAAAAAGAAGATAAATACTAAATATTCTCCCCACAAAAGATAAAAACAAGTTTTTAAAAAACAAATAATTAATATCTGTTGATAGCTTATGTGGCCCATAAAAGCAACATATCTCCGCCTCAAGTTAATATGATGCACTTCTTCAATAATACCTACATCCACCTCAGAGTGCCACATAAATGTCCTCAAATGAAATGAACCTTCATTTTGCCTAATAAATGACGAGCTATATTAAATGCATCAAAATCCATATCTCCGTCTTCATCCATTTTCTTTGTAGCCGCTCTGCAGTTTGTCATAAAAGTATCTTTTGTCCCTTCATAATTCTGTTGGCAGAAATGAGAGAGAGACAAAACAATAAGTGAAGGAGACAATGCCTTTTATTGCTTCATTGTTGTGTATATTTGAAACCCAAAACAAATTGCTCTATTTATAGAGCTGAACATCAAACGGCTATATGCATAAAAGCCACTAACTCCTACATAAGTGCCCAAAGACTAGGACTTGTAACAATAACAGTTAAACCATTATTTTACTAACAACAAACTCCTAGGGACTCAACAAACTCCTAAGGACTTGGACAAAGCTTAAACTGAATTAAACAAACCACGTGACTCAACATTCCTTCCCTTAAACTGAAAGTATTCAAATATCCAGTTTACCAAAATCTTGTAGCACCTTCACACAAACAACGTCTTCAAGGAATATACGCCAAGCAAATTTCTAAGCTTCTGAAATGTAGCTATCTTGAGGGACTTGGTAAAAATATCAACAACTTGATCTTCACTTCTGCAATGGATGAGATCAATGACACCTTCTTTTGTGAGATCCCTTAAGAAGTAAAACTTCACATCTATATGTTTGCTTCTTCCATGTAAAACATGATTTTTGGAGAGCTTTATTGTTGAACTGTTGTCACAATAAATTGTAGTGGCTCCTTCTTGCTTGAAATGAAGCTATTCAAGAATTTTCTTCAACCATATAGCTTGACTAGCACAGGCCGTTGCAGCAACTAACTCTGCTTTTGTTGTTGATAATGTAACAATCGCTTGCTTCTTTGAAGACCATGAAACAGCTCCCTAGTCAAGCATAAAAACATATCCTGAAGTGCTCTTTCGATCATCTTGATCTCCGGCATAATCACTATCAGTAAAACCCAATAGATTTGACTTCACTCCCTTTTTGTAGAGCAGTCCATAATCTGTTGTTCCTTGCAAGTAGTGAAAAATCCTTTCTGCAGCTAATAGATGTAATTCTATTGGGTTTTCCATATACCGTCTAAGAATACTTACAACAAACATTATATCAGGTCTTGTAGCTATTAAATACATCAAACTCCCTATAATTTGCTTGTAAAGAGTGTTGTCAATCTTCCTTCCTTCAGGATCTCGAACCAGCTTCAAACCAACTTCAATAGGTGTGCTAACAAAGTTGCAACTTTTTATTTGAAACCTATCCAATATTTCTTGCACATACTTCCTTTGACACATAAAGATTCCAGCTACATACTGCACCACTTTAATGCCCAAAAAGTAATGCATCTTTCCAAGGCGAGACATATCAAATTCAACCATCATAGATTGTTTAAATTTGTCAAACATGGCACTATCATTTCCAGTAAAAATAAGATCATCAACATATAAGCAAACAATGAGCGGTTTTCCTCCATCTTCAATCTTTGTAAAAAGTGTATGCTCATATGGACATCTTTTAAATCCCTCTTTAGAAAAATAAGCATCTATACGACTATACCAAGCTTGTGGAGCTTGTTTTAGCCCGTACAATGCCTTTTTGAGTTTATAAACCTTATTTTCACTTTCAAACTTCACATAACCAGGAGGTTGATCGATAAATACATGTTCTTCTAAATCGCTATGTAAAAATGCTGATTTCACATCCAACTGGAAAATAGGCCATGGGTTTTGTGCCGCCAATGCAATCACTAGTCTGATTGTGTCATGTCTTGCAACTAGAGCAAAAACCTCTTTGTAGTCGATGTCGAACTCTTGCTTATAGCCTTTAGCAACTAAGCGTACATTGTACTTGTTAATTTCTCCATTCTCCTTCAGTTTTGTCTTGTATACCCACTTCACACCAATGCTCTTTTGCCCTTTTGGAAGCTCTGTCAACTACCAAATGTTGTTTCTTTCAATGGCTGCTATTTCTTCATCCATAGCTTTCTGCCATTTTTGACTCTTGACAGCATCTTCGAAAGCTACAGGATCACAACCTGAAAAAAGAGCAAAATGTGTAAGTGAATCCTCAGATGGATCATTCCTAAGTACCTCATAATCAGTCATCCATGCTGGTCTTTACCTGACTCGTTGAGGTCATTGTTTTGTAGCTTCTTCATCTTCTTCATTTGCTGGTTGTTGCACTGTCTCCACAGGTTGCTGCCTTTTTTCTTCATCACCACCAAAATCTACTGGAGTTTGTTGCTGAACATTGTTCTCATTCCATGACCAGGTTCTTTCTTCATCAAAGATAACATCATGTCTAATAACGTTTTTCTTCGTGATAGGATTGTATAGCTTATAAGCTTTTGATTGATCACTAACACCAAGAAAAATACATTTTTCTCCTTTGTCATCCAACTTCTTCCTCTTCTCATCTAGAATATAGGCATAAGCAATACACCAAAAATTTCTAAAGTGATCTACACTTGGTCTTCATCCGCTCCATGCTTCCTCTGGTGTCATATTTTGAACAGCAAGAGTAGGACTTCTATTCAAAATATGAATGCTCCAATTGACTGCTTCAGGCCAGAAACTTTTCAGAACTCCACTACTTGACAAAAGGCTTCGCACCATATTCATAATAGTACGATTTTCCTCTCACAAACTCCATTTTGTTGAGGTGTGTACGCTGTAGTAAGTTGCCTCCTAATTACAAATTCATGTGAGTTGTATTCTCCATCACGATCAGTGCATAGAACTTTGATAGGGCTGCCAACTTCTTTCTCAACAAGCACTTTATAGCTTTTAAAGGCTGCAAAAGCTTTAGATTTTTCCTGCAAAAAATAAACCAATGTCTTTTAACTAAAATCATCAATGAAGGTAATTATGTATCTTTTACCTCCATAGGAAGATGAATTTATTGGCCCACAAAGGTCAGAGTGGATCAACTCTAATGACCCTTTTGCTCTCCATGATTTTCAATGGGGGAATTGATTACGATGTTATTTGCTAACAACACATTCTTCACAAACTTTAGAGGGAGCTGTGATTTGAGGAAGATCAGTCACCATATTTTTCGGTTGTAGAGTCTTCAATCCACCAAACTTTAGGTGACCATAGCGAAAAAGCCATAACCATGTCGCATTCTTCAGATTTTTTGAGAAGCATGAGTGATTGGTGTTGTGGAGATAAAGTGGGAACATACGATTCACTGCCATGTTAACTTGAGCAATTAAGCCCAACTTTGCATCTTGAACACGACATACTCCATTTTTTATAAAATTCCATACCCTTTTTCTTGCAACTGACCCACACTAAGCAAGTTGGTCTTTAAATCTGGAACAAAAAGAACATTAGAGATAGTATGAGTAGAATTTCCCTTAGTTTGAATAGTTACACGTCCTTTTCCAATAACAAAAACTGTAGAGTTGTTACCAAACTTGACAGTGTTGCGGAATGATTCGTCCAGCTCAGAAAACGCCTTCTTATCTCCACATATGTGGTTGCTACAGCCAGTGTCTAAATACCACATGTTTGGTTGAGTTTCTTCCTTCACGTGACACACCATCAAAAGAGACACCTCTTCTTCTTTTGTTGCAAAGTTAGTTCTTTCTTCACCTTGTCTATTCAGATTAGTTCGACATTCAGACTTGCAGTGGCCATTCCTATGATATCTGTAGCACTCCACATTGAACTTGTCCAACCTTGATTTATATGTGGTAGAGTGGTGGCCGCCTCGTCCTCTTCCTCTTCCTTGAAATTGGTTGTCTTAGTGTTGGTGTTGGTGTTAGTGTTGGCTTCCACGATCATTATTTCCTCTGCCTCTGCCTTGACCTCTACCTCATCCTCTGTCTCCTCTTGATACCAAGTGATTTTCTGTTGAGGCCTTCAAAGCTTGTCCTCTTTCTCCTGCTGGTTTAATTTATGCTCATGAACCAACAAAGAACTCTGTAATTCATCAATTGAGAGTTCATCAATATCATGAGATTCTTCTATGGAGCAAACAATAAAGTTAAATTTTTGTGTCATGGATCGAAGAATCTTCTCTACTATGGTCACGTCCTCTGTCTTGTCGCCATGGATCCGCATCTTGTTCATGATGGCCATTGTTCGAGAGAAATAATCTGTAACTAATTCTCCCGACTTCGTTCAAAGTGTTTCGAACTCTGTACAAAGTACGTGAAGCTGCTGCCTCTTTGCTCTTGCAGAACCTTGGTACTTCCTCTTCATGGAATCTCATATATGTTTTGAAGTGTCTTTGCAGAGAATGGTTTCCAAGATTGAGCGATCAATTGCTTGGAAAAGATAATTCTTTGCCTTGAGATCTTTTAGGCGTTGCCTTCTAGCTCTGTTCTTTGTGCTTGTGTCATTGTTGTACCAGCTGCTGGTTCCGTAATTCCTTCTGAGATGATGACCCAATACTCCTTAGATCTTAGTAAGTTTTCCATTAACATGCTCCAATGATCATAATGACCATCAAAGTAGGGAATGAACAGATGAAGAAAGTTGTCGGTGGCCATCGTTCACTGCTACTGCAAAAACAAAGTGAGACAAAAACATAGCTACTGCTAACCTTTTTTTAATCTCACAAACTCTCTAAATTGGCGCTCATTTTGAAACCACTCTCACAACCTTTTCTTCTCTCACTTTTGTTAACCTTGCTCTGGTACCACAATGTTGATAGAAATGAGAGAGAGACAAAACAGTAAGGGAAGGAGACAAAGCCTTTTATTATTTCACTGCTGTGTATATTTGAAACCCAAAACAGATTGCTCTATTTATAGAGCTGAACATCAAACGGCTATATGCATAAAGCCACTAACTCCTACATAAGTGCCCAAAGACTAGGACTTTTAACAGTAACAGTTAAACCATTATTTCACTAACAACAAACTCCTAAGGACTCAACAAACTCCTAAAGACTTTGACAAAGTTTAAACTGAGTTAAACAAACCACCTGACTCAACAAATTCACACTCCATTTGGAAAAATTCTTAGGTGAGCTTGTGTTTTACATTAATGTGTTGTCCTCTGCTCACACGCATGCATGCCATTTATAGACACCAAATCATCTTTCTTTATACTAGATTTTTGGCAAATATATGTAAAGAAACTTGGTATTTTTATTTAGATATATCTAATAGCTTTTACAAAAAAATTATCACTTTCTCTCTGTATCATTTATAAAATAAAATATAACAGATATGTGGGCTCTAATGTTATTTTCAAGTCATTGAGTAATCTAGAATATTTTCGTAAAGAAAGAGAAAAGTAAGAGAAGAAAAAAAAAGAGAAAAATCTTTTTATAATATTACCTTTTCCCCCTTTAAATTACAATAGTAATAAGGACATGTCTACCACTCATCCAAATTTGGACTACCCCAACTTGGTTTTTCATACAATAGTATAGATTTAGAGCAATAATTTAGGCCCCACTTGTATTACATTGTTAAATTTCCTCTTTTGTAATTCACTTGACTGTAAATAATTAAAATAAAGTAAGTACATAAGTAAGATTTTCTAGAACAGCCTATCTGGACTAGTCTTAACCAATTCCAGTTGGGAAAGAAAAGATTGTTTGGATATGACAGCCATGATGTGGGAAATTAAGGAAAGACACATGGATGAATTAAGGAAAGACACAGGGATGTATGAAGTTGTAAAATTTTGACAATATGTAAGGACTGAGAATTTTAAGTCCTACTAGATGAGATGCACGTGCATGCAAGTGGTTAAATATCATGATTATTTAAATTAATAAAAATAAAATAAAAATAAAAAGAAAATAAAGTTTTTGTGGGATTGATCATCAACTCAATTATCTCTCTCTCAACTGAAATATCGTCATTGTTTCCTTCAACCCACACTGTGACCACGTGATCTACTATTTGTAAGTTATAAATACATTAATCTAGTACAGCATCTCTGTTTATTAGTATCTTGAAGTCTTCAAAAGATGGGTGACCATTCAATTCGTAAAGAAATTTTTATATGAATTTACTTGTAATATATCCATTAAACTTTTAGTTATAGTTTGGCTCATATTCACATTAACTTTTAGTTATGATTTCACTCATATTTACATTATCTAATATTCTCATTCAATTTTATAGCTCATTCTTTATATCATAAAAGTAAAACTGAAAGTATAAAGAGTTATTTTTTTGTGAAATTAGAGCAGAGAGATTATGATATATTTCGTTATGTGCTCTAAATATAAAAATTTCTTTTTTCCTTTGATGTAAGGTCCCTATCAAATCTTACCCTAAACGATGTGAATGAAAAATGCTATTATAACTTAATTGCCTAGGGCAATTGTATTGTATACCGAACGTATAACTCATCTGGAATATCCACATCTGCTAAGTGTATTTTGTTATTGTGAGAGCAACATGTTAGAGGCTCGTATTCAAACTTTTAACTCTATAAAAGACACAAGAATTTGGAGTGCATAGCTAATATGTCGTAAAGAACATATTGGTTCGTGAAGAATTTTTTCTAATAATGATATTATTACAACGATATTACTATTTAGGATTAAATCAAATTTATTATATAAGATTATATGACCATTTTTAATAAATTATGAAGTATATATATAGAAACCTCAATGCTTATAGCTAATAGTTGGGCTTCATAAAATATATTAAGTTTACATTGTAGTTTGCTATTTGTAGCACTGTTGGCAATACCATTACACTTTCTCTTTATCTTATTATTCACGTTTTTTTGATGTAAGTTCTCTCTATTTTAGTTTTTATAATATCAGATGTTAGAATATTCTCTTATGTTTAAAAAGTGTTGATATGATTTTCTTAAAAATATATAAACATAGTAGCAATAGTATATATTTTAGTTCAACTCAAATATTAGTTTGAAGTCATTTAAGGGGAGGTGCTTTCTACGCGAGAATGATGATGTAGTGATTACACAATCCAAAAGTCAAAGAAGAAATTTCTATAAAAGAAAAATAATTTAATATTTCAAATTAACAACTAATTTATAAAATATACACGGGTGGTACAGAAAGCTATACAAAATAAGGTATATATCTTCATAAAAATTCCATAGTGAGTGACCAACTACAATCATCCTAATTTAAGCATAATAATTATTATTTTAGTTACTAATTTGATATGCATAACTATAGAATAAATCTCAAGCAAAAAATAAGAATTGAAATTGTATTAAATTTAAAAGCAATAATTTAAATTATTAAGTACCAAATATTAGTTCATGTGAGAAAGTAAAGAAATCTATGGTCTATATACCTATATAATCAATCAATCAAACTTATTATAATTATGATGACTACAGTTAAAATTTTATGGTGGATTCACATTAAATATAATTTATAAAAAATAGTATATTAGAGTCAAAATCCTTTTAACCACTATATAGATTGTCTAAATTTTTTTGCATATATAAATTTCACTGCTTAGGAACAGTGATATGTTGTATACTTAATTATGGTCTAATAATCTTAAGAACGATTTACTCTTTAATATCATCATTAATTGACGTATCTATGCATTACACTAAAACATAATGAAAATTTAGAAAACTACAAAAAAAAACACCCTAAAAAATTTTAAAAATTGTAAAAAATACTCTAAAATTTTATAATTTATAAATACACAAAACTATTAAATATTACATTGAAATCAAGAAATTACAAAAAATTATTGATTTTTTTTAAACTTTGGAGGGGTAATTTGCAATGTGCTATACTTTAAGGGTGTTTATTTATAAATTTCAAATTTAATAGATTTTCAACCATTTATGTTATTTTCAAAAAAGGTATGGGTAATGTTGACCATGAAAGGTTTTTCCTAAATCTATACTTTTAAAGTGAGTGTGATATTTTTTGTAAAATTTTAATTTTCTAGGGGTTGGTAGTAATTTTGTATATTCATTTTAGTATCTATATGTTAGAAATTCTCCTGGTGCTTTTTATAAATTATGAATTTTAGAGGTTTGTTGTAATTTTTTAAACTTATAGGTATTTTTTACAGATTATAAACTATTTATAGACTATTTATAATTCTTATGATTTTAATTTACTAATGAGTTTGAAATTCTCATGGTGTTAATTATAAATTTTGAATTTTAAGGTTTTCTTTATAATTTTTGAAACTTCAAGGGTGTTTTCGATATATTATAATATCATGTAGGGGATATTTATAATTCCTATATTTTCAATGTATTATTAGGTTAGAAATTATCATGATTTTTGTAAATTTTACAATTCTTAGGGTTTTATTTTGTAATTTGTAAAAAGTTTAGTGTTTATTGCAAATTCCATAAATTTTTGGGGGTTGTTTGTGTTATTTGTAGGTTTTTACTGTGTTTATAGGTTTGAAATTTTTAAGGTGTTTTTATAAATTTTAAATTTTAGGGGTGTTTTTGTAATTTTTAAAACTTACAAGATATTTTTTCCAAAGCCAAAAAACTTTTAGTTTCTAGCTAGCATATGTTTCAGATTTCTCACTGAATTGAAATAAGTAAAATTTATAATTTTTAAGATATATTAACAAAACTTTAAATTTGTAGGGGTGTTTTTGCAATTTAAAAAACTTGGAGGATATTTTTTACGAAGTCAAAAAATTTTAAGATGATGGCTAGTATATGTTTTTTAGATTTCTCTGCGAACTGAAATATGTAAAGGATTTGAATTATGTCAAACGTATTTTCTTTATCGAATAACATGTTAAGTCTCATTATGAATATGATAAATTACTTAGTTACTAATTCAAAGAAGATAATATAATTACAATAGATTAGAATAATAATATAATATTTAAAAAAATTAAGGGTAATATTGACCATAGAAAGATTTTTCCGAACTCGTACTTTTAAAGGGAGTATGACTTGCATCAAGACTATAATCAGATTCTTTAAAGGCTAAGTATTAGGGGAAAAAATCCTTTAACTTTGACTTTGGACAATTTTTAGGTAACCATTCATAACTTTCAAAAATATTAGAAAAGCCCCTTAAGTTTAGGGGTTATAAAACAAACCTTTAACTTTAGGAATTTTTTAGAAAGCCTCCTATAATCGTTAACCGTAATTTGCATACGAGTAAGTAAGTTACACATGAAAATATTTCTGCCAATGGCAATTCACACCATTAGAGGGGTTTCTAAATAAAAATCTTCAGGCTAAAGGTGGTTTTTTTATATCATCTAAATTTACGAGTAGTTTTCTAATATTTTGAAAGTTTTAGGTGTTATCTGATATTCATATAATGTTAAGAGGGGTTTCCTGACATTTAGCCTTCTCTAAAAATGAGAGAAAAGAAAAACTTTTCACTTTATTGTTCTGTAAATTATAAATATTGACAAGGCACAGAAAAGATACCTTGTGCAAAGGAACAGCTATTATTATTTTAAGATGAATTATTGAAGTATAGCACTTCTTATGGGATAAATTAATACAACAAAATTTGCTAACACTTCTTCCTTCATCCCCTTTCCTCCTTTTTTAATAACCGATGAAAATTCAAAGAGTTTTGGGAGTTTTTAACTGCCTTCCTACAAGTTTTTGACTAGAATTCCTCCAATGAATTGGGAGGAGTCTTGATCAAAATTTTCGTTATGAACACAACTTTTTCGTCTTCTCCCTCGTGAGACGTCATTATACAAGGCAACCTTTAAAGGAAATTTAATATAAAAGTTATCACAACTTTTTGGATCATGAGACGAGACTTGAAGCTGCAGGGACAAGAGTCACGAGACCTCCATTTTCCTTCATGTTACTGATTTGTGATCACTTTCGTTGCAACTAGCTGGGTAGGAATGAGCAATATTTGAGGATTGGAGGTAATAAGTTGGATTAGAAGTTTCCTTCAAGAGAAATATGTTGGGGATTCGAAACAATCAATCGAACTCTTGTCCTTCCGGACCTTGTGTTGAAAGTAGAAAAGTATGAAATTCACCACAAATAAAGATCTGACATTGTAAAAGAGTAAAGGAGACGAACACACAGATTTAACGAGGTTCGGCAACGTGCCTACGTCCTCGGGAGCCACACCACACAATTTCTTTATTAATTAAAGAAGAAATACAAGCTCTCAAACTAGGGTTTAATCTCTCTGAGATTCTCTCTCTTTTTGCAGTCAAAACTTCTCTTNGGTCAATCGCGGCGGTCGACCGAACCAAAACCCGAGACCAAAACCAATTACAGAGATTTGTGCGGTCGACCGCCGCGGTCGACCGCCTTCGGATCCAGCTCTTCCTGAGCCCCTGTGCATGTTCGCGGTCGACTGCAGAAGACTCGTGGTCGACCGTGGATCTGTCTGCCTTATTTTTTTCGTCGTTTTGATTCCAGCTCTTGTTTCGACTTTAGGTCTACACTTTAGACTAACCAAATAAGCACATAACATATTACATTCCATTTTATTTTAAACATTAATCTAATTAGAATCCCCAGAAAATGATATGCATTACCTTGTCCCATGGCTGGGCCAATTAATTTGAGATCCGAGAAGAAGCGTCCCATTATAGACTGTGTGGTCCATGAATAAAATAAAAATTTTATATCCTCAGATAAACTGCCACAATCATAGGTATTTTATATCGATTGGAAAACAGTAACATACATGATCACAACTAAGATGGTATTATATACGTTAGGAATGAATTAGTCGACACTCTTCTTCACTATTTAAGAAGGTTGTGACCGCTGATGTTAAAGAGGATGACTCACATTTAGGAGCAGCAATACGAACAATCTATGAGTACAATCTAACATTGAATAGAATTTATATTTATCTGAAGACCTTTATTTCCTAAGAAACTACTTCAAAAATATTAGGAAACAAAAGCCAGCATCTCATACGAAAATAAATGAAACTAAAGCGATCGCTTGCCGCTTCGTTCACGGACCCAGAGCCGAAAACTCTCCACATTCTTCCCAGCTTAGGAGACGACTTCATTCATTGGATTGGATGCCATCTTTCTGTACTTCTCCACTATCTAAAAAGTAGAGGAGGGATTGCTACATAATCACAACCATTGATTATCTAATTGGTGGTTGTGATTTTTTCTTTGAGTGCAAATTAGGAAGGGGGTATTGTGAGTGTAAGATTTAGATTGTATCATAACTGCATACTAAGTAATCAACGATTGAGATTAAAAGTAATGATTTAAAATAATCCAAATTAGTTAAATAAAGCCTTGAAGACACTTCCATGATTTCGATGATTTGTTTGTTTCTCGTCTTTATTTTTGCTTTCCTTTTTCATGATTTCTTTTTAGGGGCTGTTTGTTTCGTTTCCCCCAGAATCCAAAACCCACTTTCCTTCACTTTCTCCATTTTCCTCCAATAATATTGTGACAACTCATCCCATCACATCTCATTTCATACTTTTAAAAATAAACAAAACACAAAAAATGAGTCACATCAATCAACTCATCTAACTCACTTTCCCCCACTTTTCTTCATTTTCTATCATCTTTAAAAATTACTCACATCATTCAATAATATGGTGACAA
Organism: Asparagus officinalis; assembly: GCF_001876935.1. Lineage (NCBI taxonomy): Eukaryota > Viridiplantae > Streptophyta > Magnoliopsida > Asparagales > Asparagaceae > Asparagus > Asparagus officinalis. The sequence goes on from NC_033796.1 coordinate 19,354,368, forward strand.
CTCATCACATCTCATTAAAATTTCCTTCCATCCATTTCCTCCAAAAAAACAAGGAAATTGATTTTCCTAAGTATGTGTCACATCATCCAATAATATAATGACAACTCATCTCATCTCATCTATTTTCCCCCACTTTTAAGAATGAACCAAACACAAGAAAAGAACCTAAACAAGGAAAGTGGAGGAAAACATCAAAAATTACTTACATCAACCAATAATACGGTGACAACTCATTTTCTCCTCCACTTTCGGTTATAGCTTTGACAAACCAAACCTCTGAAAGTGGAGGAAAACATCAAAATTCACCTTCTTTTCCCCCCACTTTCCCCATTTTCGGTCTTTTCTTACGAAACAAACATGCCCTTAGTGGGCCGTGTTTTGCTAGGATGGCTAAGAAAACCTAGCCGTCTAAATACTTTGTCTTAACTATTTGATAACTTGTCTCATGAGTGAAAGGAGAAAGAGAAAAAAAAAAGAGAGAGGAAAGAATCCAGCAATCGAGCATGCATGCATTCTCCCAATCTCTAACTTGAAGAATGGAATTGGTTGAGAAAAAGAATCATAACATGGACTACGGTGGACCCTTTCCCCCCTTTTCTTTCCAACTTATGTTTGAAAATCGACAGAATATTACTATTTTACAGATGGCCTAACAATCTTTACTTCTTTTATATCTCACGAAGATTTTTTGCTACAATATTCCTACAGTTCGACCAAAACTAGCCTTTTTTATGTGACCCAATAAGTATATAGAATGTTCAACTCGACTCAAGTTGAAAAAAGATATGAATTGCTGGATATAAATGCTTTAACTAGCTTCGATACTGTTTTTAGACTTGCCTTGAGATTAACTTTTATAATCTAATCTATTTTGCATAAGATTTGCAGCAACAAGAGCTAGTGAATTGTGCGATGAGAATATAATAATAATAATAAATCTGTTTGAAAAAAATTTAGTCAGTTCTTTTGTATCCAATCTAAGTTGCCCATCGAAATCTATTTCTTAAAGTTCATCCAAATCAATACACAAAGTGGAATATTTGCTATCAAAAGGCTACAGGCCCATACATGTATCCGGCCCATTAACTTCTTCTATGAAACAACGAGCCACTCTCTAATTGGGCTTAGGTCCAGTAAGAAATCCTATTTAAAGCGAAACGCACGACCATACGCAAGAAAGCTCCCGCTATTTTACCCAAAATCATTTTCAGCACTCAGTCTGGATGTCTTCGCTCCTCAGTCTCCGTCCTCATCATCCTTTCGCCCTCTCTCTCCCCTGTACCAGATCCCTCTTCAGGCCTTTCTCTCTCCTCTCCTCTCTCTCCTCAAACCAGACCCTAACCCTAACCCTAGCTCTAGACTATTCTTCACCTCTCAGCCACGGCCCATCCCTCTTCAAAGGCCGCAATCCAGACGCTAACCCTAACCCCAATCAAGATTCCATCGCCGTCGCCGCCGACGCCGAATCCATCGACAGGTCACAATTCACCCGCGTCTTCGACATTTCCGCCCTCAGAGTCCCCGCCGAAGAGTGCTCCGCCCTCGAGCGCCGCATTCGCGGCCACCTCCTCAACTGGCCGCGGGTCCGCAACATCGCCAGGGTCGAAGGCGATGATGTTGATCCCGATCTCAAGAATTTGCTGAAAAATCCACCGTCAGTAAGCGAAGATCGACTCAAGTCGTTGGATCGGAAGTCGGAAATTGAGGAGGAGGTGTTCAGTCCGGTTTTGTATAGGGAGAAGCTCGTGAAGGATTTTAATTGCAGAGGGTATGTCAACTTCAGGAATCTTGCAAAGATTTCGAGGCCGAAGAAGAAGAGGAGGAGGAAAGAAGGAGGGGGTGAAGGAAAAGAGAGAAGAGTGAAGGATGAGATTTATAGTGTTGAAGTGGTTGGGGATGAAGAGGATGAGGATTGGAGCATTTTGATCGGAGAGGGGTTTAAAGGAGGGAAATGGAGTGGTCCGACGAGGCTGCTGTTGTTGGATGAACGATATGCGAAGAAAGGAATGGACGAGATGCCTGAGGCTGTTAAGGCGAGTTTAATCTTTTTTTAAGAGTTGACTTAGTTTTTATCTGATTGAATGTGGTCAGCTAATTGCATTTATATTTAATGTGTTTTAGATGTACATGAATTGATGATCTGATATTGGGCTAATAGGTGAATTTATTGCTAGAGTTTGCAATTGATTTGTATAACTAAGCTAGATTTAGTGTCTTGGCTAGTTTAGGCAGTGAATGCAGCCATACTTGGTGATTTGAGACGAAAGATTGGATGAGTAGATCACTATGTGAATTTGGAAATCGGTCAATGGGTCAATGTGTGCTTGGTTTAGCTCAGTTTTTATTGGAGGGTTATTTTCTATGGAAGTTCTCCGATTGCGATTTGATGAGTGATTCAGGAGTTTCATTTAGTTTGTAGTTAATCATAAGAATGAAAAGATTATGGCAAAACAGAAGCAATGTTCTCAAGTTTTTTCAGATTTCGTTGATCGTTGATATTAGAGTATTTGTGATAGGATTTGGTAATTGGAATTTCAAATTAATGTATTTGAAGATCATTTAGCTGTTTGTCTTGGCAAGCAACTTCCAGGTTGTGCATGAAATCCTCTATCTACAGAATTTCTCAACTTACCATGAATCAGTTTACTAAAAAGGGTTGTTTGCCAAAGCTTGACTGAGATTAACATCAAGAACAAGCTTAAGAGAACCTTCCAAATGATTCATTGAAAGAGAGTTGAACCCAATGCCTGCCAAGTCACCAGGGAACGTGGTTGAATTTACACTGAGAAACAAGCTATCAAAGGAATGTATGGCTTCATAATTGACAAGAAAAGGCTATTTAAGTTGGTTTACTTTTGATGATTATACTGAAATTATGTAATCATCTCTCTTTCACTTTGTTTCAATTGACCATTTGCTAAATGATGATGTTATACCTATATTCATTTCATGTACCCTTGCCCAGGCTGCATTGTTGGGCGGTCCTATGCAAAACAGCCCTTTGATATTTGAGCTTGTTCAATGCCGGGTAACCTTGTATTACAACTATTGGCAGATGAATGAGGTTTGTCTGCTCATTCTATTTGATAACTCATTCTTCCATTCTTTTGTCCTATTTTTAAACTAGAATTTTATCTTAGTTATTGTCATAATTTTTACTATTCTTCCTGCAGCTATTGGAAGCTTTGCTTCCTGAAGGTATCATAGTCCCAACAGGTTTTGAAACTGTTGGTCATATTGCACACTTGAATTTGAGAGATGAGCATCAACCTTTCAAGAAGCTTATTGCTCAAGTATGTTGTAAAACCATAAGAATCAAAATCATAATATTGCAATACGTAAAAGATTGTTCTTAGTTATGTCCTGTTTATTTTATTCGTCTTTCTATAGCATATTGGACTGAGGAAATTGTTGATGTCGTCTCAGGTGATTTTGGACAAGAACAGTCCTAAAATACAAACAGTTGTAAACAAAATAGATGCCATTCAGAATGATTACAGAACAATGGAGCTTGATGTGTTGGCAGGCAACCACTCACTTGTCACTACAGTAATAGAAAATGGAATTCGTTTTCAAGTTGATTTAGCCTCGGTGTATGTTCTTATTTTCTCTTTTAGTGTAAGAAGGTTCCTTTTTCTTTTCTTTTTTCTTTTTCAGACTAAGTTTTAACCAAAGCTATGATTTTGAGACAAAAAATTAACCCAGCACTAGTGAATAGGCTACAGTTTGTAACACGCAGGAACAATTTTCTGACTTGACAATATTGGATGTCTTTTGCAAACTCAGGTGATTGAAGTTGAAGATATTGTTATCTGGTTGTTTGTTGTGTTATCCTCACCAAATGAATTGTCTGTCAAGAATGTCATAGAAGAGGCAATCCATCATCCCCATTTCTGCTTGTCAGGTTTATGGATTTAGGAACCTAATATTTGCTCCCTCCTTTACGTTAAGGTAGTTGTACTGTCATATCGGCTTCATATGAAAGTCCAGAAGCCCATATACATGAAAAAAAAAGTTTGTAGTGGTGATGCACTAGATCCACATAATCAGGCATCTCGTTTTTAGACTTATTAAATGCAGATACTCTGACATAAGTAAACCTATCTTCTGAGGTTCTTACTCTGTCTTAAGATACTTAATTGAACTTAATTAGCTAGAAGTTTGCCTCACACATGTTTTCTTCGAACTTAATTGGACTAGAGGTTGATCATATATTTATCTTTCCTATCATTTTTATATTTCAGAGTTGTACTTGTGCCTTGTGTATCAGGCTCACCAAGAATTTAATATAACTTAGTATACCCTATCTTTGTGTTGGAAGTCTGGTGAACATATCCCTTTACACTTACAATATAGATGTGGAGATGGTGTTTAGGCAATTCTGTGGAGTTACATGTTGATTTTATACTTTGCATATTTTTCAGACTTGACACAGAACTAACTGATGCTTTACTGAAGTGGTCGTTGGGGTCATTGTACTGAAATTGGGTCTCTTTGTTTCATCTCAGCATATCCAGATAATCAATTGGATCACATTTTCATGTTGCATATTATGTGGTTAACCTGTATGCCTTTTCTGGAAGATATCTTGCTTTAATTGCCTCTATGCTGGCTTTGAGGAACACTGAAACATTTGTGTTCTAATTGGGCAACCTTGCTGAAAGGTATTGAGTGATGAGCATCTATGCAATTGTTCCTCTTCCCAATAGTGAAAACACGATTTAATGAAGTGGTCGGTTCTAGTAAAGCATACACAAATATGCAAGAGACTGCCTTCTTGCTATATAGCTTTTGATGTTCGTGAGTATTACTATTTCTCAGGCTATCCACTTATAAGTGGAAAGAATCAAAGCATGGTAAATCTTTAGAGCGTATGCGTGCATGGGTTTTTCTTCCCACGGTTGTTTGAAGTTTCTTTTTTCTACTTTACATTTTTTTGAGGGGTTGGGCTGTGACGCAGGGTGGGGTGGGGGAATTGTTCAGATGATCGGCATATTGTTTGTTCTACTCCCAAACTGAGTTTCCATACCATGTAAAAAGTTGGTCCTTACAGTTTACCTACTTTGTTAGCTTCACTTTTGTCTCAGCCCATGTTATATTAGCTGAGTACTGCTTTCACCTAAGACCATTTGCCCTTATAACTTTAAATGCAATTCTAATCAAGAATTGTATGCGCTTCAAATATTATTCCACCTTCCAGTTACGCATTACTATTTTCTGATTCTAAATTTTTTTGATGAGCCCTGGGATGATGCTACAAAAAATCTGCACTTTTACTGCATCTGAATTGTTTCTTTCTTTTTCATGTCTTCACAGTTAATGGATCATTTTATTAGATCAGCTAGATGTCTGCCGATATACTTGTACAGCTAAATATATTTAGGATCTAGAATGGTCAATATCAACTTGCTTTGTATCTCTGCAGATATTGGAATTCTAGGTTGGCTACTGAAAGGCAAAGGCTTATTAGTTGCTTTTCAAACTCCGATGTTGTATGTAAGTTTCCCGTGTCTTTGTTTGAATTACCCATCTGTCATTAAATGTCCTTGTTTCTAATGTATTAAAACATGATTGGCTTGATACTCTTTTAATTTAAAGTTTAAGTAGAAGTTATCTTTAATACATGTAAGATATAACAAGAGGCTGTTGTATTCCTCTGGAGTCACTTCTTAAACTTTTTATATTATAAAGAAAATTTGGTAGCATTATCTATACATGTAAAATTTCTAATTCGTTATTGAAATTTGTTTCTTCATGTGCTTATCTCAATCCAGAAAGATTTTAGAGGTGTAAAAGATTTTAGAGGTGTAACTTGATCTGAAGCCATCTGTCTGTGGCGAGATGACATTAATTGCTAGTTTGTTTGAAGAGAGGTTCTTATCTTTACTTTCCAATATTAACCTTAAGAGGTTAATTTGAAATTCTAAGTTCAGCATTTAGGTTATTTAGTTCTCAAGGACTATGTTGTGTAGAATGCTAGGTAACACGGACACTTCATTTTGTGTGCTGTGTCCGTGTCCGACACCGACTCTCCGCGGACACTCCATGGACACTTGTGGTTCAAAGAGAAATCTGATTTCCTCATTACGTATACTCTAAATTAATTTCTCTGTTAATATCAGGTTCAAAACCAATTGTTTTTAAACCTGAAAACAAAAACCCATTACTTAAATATTTGAAAAACACCAATTGTATTATTCCATGCGGTCGAAACTAAACTTTTTTTTGTTAAATCTTATTCTTGGTTTGGTTTAACTTGATTCTTAATTGTTATAGATAATAGAAAGAAACATACAAATGTTATTGGTATTTTTGTTCTATATTTGATTGTGTGTGTATTATATACGGTGTCCCCATATCCTTCATTTTACTAATTTGCCGCGTCCCGTGTTTGTATCCGTGTCCGTGTCCGTGTCCGTGTCCGTGTTACCTAGGTCGCATGTTTACCCACTTTATCCAAAAGTTTCCGTGAGATTGTGGATTATAGATGTATGTCATGGTAATATTAAATATTTAAATTCTATGGGACTTTGTGGGCCACACGCTATGCCCTTTACTATTGAACTTAGCTTCAATAAGACAAAACTTGAGAATGTGTTTGTCTGTGAGTGGGTGTGGGTGTGGGTGTGGATACCATGAACATGTGTGGGGTGTTGTGTACGTGCTTGCGTATGTGCAGTTGTGTGCGCGCATGGGTGGGTGTATCGGCCGGTGCATGAGTGGGTTTGTAGGTGTGCACGGGGGTGGGTGGGCGCATGTGCGTGCAGTTAACTGTTAACTAAGCCATGGGCTTTAACTGTAGCAGCTATGTGACACCTTTCCTGTAGTTTCAATTGCGTTATGCTGCAACAGCTGCATAGTGCTTCTTGTGCAAGCATCCAATCGCACACATCAAAGAAATTAACATTATGAAAACTATGTGCTCCTCCGAGTCTTCTCAAAATTATAATTATCTGATTAATCATGTCAAATCATGTCTGTTTTGTAGTCTTGTTATCTGGGCCTTGTCATTAGAGGGCGTTCATTTCAATTTTCCTTCTGATATGGGATTTTTGCAGGACGTTTCTACTTATTTTGAAGTCCTGTTCTTTTTAGGATTGCACGATATCCTTATTGCTTTATAAATTCAACAACCCTAGTATCTGTTGATATCTGGTCACTAAATGGATGGTTATCTGAGATAAACCTGCTAAATCATATGTTATGGCCTTTTATTATTTCGTTTGTTTTGAGATTTTGTTTCACAGAATAGGTTGGTTGGTGATTGATTTGTCATGTTTAAACAGCTTCTGATAAATGTATTTGGCTCTTAGAAGAGGATATCTTTCCATCAATTTGGTTTCTTAAATCAAGTTTATCTGAAGCTTATTATAGTTTTAAAGATCTTACTGGTTTATTCAACATACAGGTGATGTATTCTCCGGTGTAGGTCCCATAGCTATTACTGCGGCAAAAAAAGTAAAGTATGTATATGCAAATGATTTGAACCCAAAAGCTGTTGATTATCTGGAAAGAAATATTGTTCTCAACAAGCTTGATCGAAAAATCGAGGTATGGGTAATTCCTTATGGACAACTCTCTTGATGCAACAGCTATTTTATGAATGTTTCTTTTCCAAATAAATAAATAAATAAATAAATAAATAAATAAATAAATAAATAAATAAATAAATATATATATATATATATATATATATATATATATATATATATATATATATATATATATATATATA
>NC_033796.1:19362680-19390050 GCF_001876935.1 Asparagus officinalis
CAGTATCTCAGAACTTTTGACATGTACCAACTTTATAGAAGTTTATATCTGAGGTGATATTTCCTTTGTTTTAGCATATAGTGATTTCTATTGTCATGCCATGATGATAACATATGAAGGGTTTTTTAGTTAAACCACTGTAAGCATTTCTGTTAGCATCAGCATCTGTTGGTTCAGAATATTTGTTATAATTGTTTCATCAGTGCTGCTGAACTTTAGCAATCGTCCTCATGTGTTTACTTTATTTGTGTGTTTTTAGAGAAATTTTGTATATTGCCTTCTCGTGGTTTCGCCAATTATAGTGAACTATACTATGCAAATGACTTATAGCATTCAGGGACTCAATCAGAAAACATTTCAAGGGTTTGGGAATTTGTAACTAGTGCATCTATCTTTCTCAGGTTTCTAACATGGACGGTAGAAGGTTCGTTCGCAGTATTTATGCCAGTCAGCGGGCTTATAATATTACTCAAGTGGTCATGAATTTGCCAAAAGATGCTGCAGAGTTTCTTGGTTCGTTTCTTATTTTCTTTCAAAATTTTAATCTCAAGTATTTCAGGCATTTTGAATTAATAATTATCCTCCTCCTCATCTTAGTTAGATTGATGAAGTGGACTTGTCCACAGGTTCATTATTGAATGGGAAAAAAAGAAGAAAAGACTCCAGAGTTGGAAAAAAAAGGAAAATACATTTTATCTTACAAAATAGACATCTGAAAAACAAGGTCATCACATGTCATAAGAGTTCCTTTCACAAGAATTCCTGCATTCTATACATTCATCAAATCTTCCTTGGTAGTTGATTTGGTATTTTGTATTGTTATTTATGTTATTCCATGTCAGAGAGTCTTTCATTTGAATGTTTGGACTATAGTTGCAAGCTCTAAAGTGCTATATGAACACAGGTTTTATTGCACGATTTGATATCTATGCTCACATAATACAGATTGTTTAAGAATTTTATCCATCTTCTACATATTCCAATTGATATCGTTAGAGATTTGTCTGTGACTACGATGCATAACAGATGCGAATCCATCTGATGAGAGAGAAATTTCCCTGACAATTTTAACACTGTTATAGGGAAAACATCATCACTGTTTAGTCCACTTCATCATAATATTGAAGCAAAATAGCTCAAGTACTCTTTTCTCTGTGATTTATGTAACAGCCTTTTTGTGTCCTCTTCTAATCATCATGCAAAATAAATAACACCATGATACTTTTTCAGACTGTTTTCGAGGAATCTTTTGTAAGCGACACAAGGATATAGGCTGCACGCTGCCAAAAATCCATGTCTACGGATTCTCCAAGGCTGAAAATCCTGAGTTTGATTTTCACGAGGTCAGTCTGAACTGCTTATAGAAGGAAGTATTCTACAGTACTACATATATTTTTAGTTAAATTTACTTGGGTTTAATTTTCAGCGGATAAACATGGCACTTTATGAGACGGTGAAGGAAGTAGATATGCACCGAGTTAGGCTCGTTGCACCCGGAAAATGGATGTTATGCGCGTCATTTATCCTTCCGCAAACGGCTGCCTTTGCAAAAACTTCCGCAGGCTAACAAGGGACATGTTGCCTACACAATTCATGGGATTTTGCTAAGTTCTCGGTCCATGCAGCCGCATTGCCAGAAACCACAGGTTTCAGGTACCTGAAGGTTATGTGCCTTATATTTAATGATGAATGAGCTTAAGAGCGAGGCTATAAATGTGAAGCTTGACACATGACTGTATACATAAAAATAATTTTTTCCTTCCACCTTGTTATGCATTTTCCTAATAAAAGTTTCAATATTTTTAAATTTTATTTATTAATGAAATTTGTCTGTGCATTGTTTTTTAGTTGAGCATGCTCTTTGTGCAGCAGCAGCAGGCTACTGGAGGCCCTGGGCACTGTGAGGTGGCACCGGCAAAGGAACCTCCGAGTGTGCGTCTTTTCTGATCCATGTAATTAAAAACAAACTTTAGCCCAGCCACTGAAAAAAGCTGATAGCATCCATCACCTGTGTACTGTGGCCCAACTGCCAAAGGTACAGAGGTTCTATTATTTGTGTTTGTTGCCTAATGCTCTCTTTGCTTGTATTAATATCACCTAAATGTCTAATAAATTGGACCATTCATTTTTTTTATTGTTGTTTTGTAAGCATATCTCAGTTGAGATACAAATAATCTTCTCCCTCTCTTTTTCCTTGCCTTTGTTTCTCTTGCTTCTCGGCTTCTATCCTGTTGACTGCAAAAGCCCAGGGTCCACATTTCCAGATTCAGCCAAGGTTCCGTAGTGGAGGCCGTTTCCTCTCCTCTGTTTCTGTCCTTTTCGTTCCTTTCCCCCCTGCATATGTCCTAATTTCCTACACTATAATGTTTTTGTTTTTTTCAGCGATAGAAAAAAACAAGAGAGCTGGTCCCCTCCCTCGCCCTTTACTGCACTGGAAGTAAACAATGCCTGGTACCTCGAATTGACGCGTATACCCCTAAGCGTTCGTGTTCTGTAGGCTCGTTGCTTGTGGGTTTGGTAGGGGCAGAGTTGGGAGCGGGGAAGATCTGTATGTACGCGGCACGTCCCTTTCTCTAGGGTTCTTGCTCCGCGTAAAACTGCAGTGGAGCACAAAAAGGAGCTGTAGCAGGAGTTGGGTGTGTCTGTGGGGCCCAGAACGCTTGAGCCCACTTTTACCTCCCCCCTCGTCCTTTCGTAACGTTCCTATTCTAAGCATGGCACTGTCATAGTAGCTAGATCTAAGAATCCACCGGGTCTGCCCTCATGAGGTAACCCTAAATTAGAAATAAAAATAAAAAAAGAATTCTTAACTTTTCTCGACCAGAAAGAAAAGAAGAGAGAAATAAAAGCAAAAACTTATTACTTTCTAATCCTTATGTTATACATCATTTGCTTTTAATACTTTTTAAACGAAGAAGACGCCATACAGGATTAAAATTAATTGATTGGCAAAAATGATTAAAATAAAAAAAATTTGAATGGACGAGTAGGATGATACAAACTTTCGATAAATGGTCTAGATGTTGATGCTTATGAATTAAGCTTTTATGAACAATATTACCATGCTTAAAAATAGGCACGGCTAATGCAGCAGCCGCCATTGCCCGTACAGAAATCGTCACTTTTTCCCTCTCTCGGTTTAAGCACCATTACTGAGAAATAAAGCGGTCCCCTCTATCCCACTTACCTCTATTGATACACGTTAAATGCCTACGTGGACGCCTGCCATTGGGCTAGGAAGTATCACAGGTAATGTCTAAGCCTAAAGGAAAATGATAGGGGCACATCTCCAACCACACCTTCAACCACACCCTCTCTCTCATTTGCTACAGTACATTAGGCCCCACATGAGATTTTAAAAATTTAAAATCTCATGTGGGGCCCAATATACTGTAGCAAATGAGAGAGAGGGTGTGGTTGGAGGTGTGGTTGGGGGTGTGCCCCTAGTACCACTCAAGCCTAAATAAGGTAGAATGGGGGGTTGTGGGGGGATCATTTATTAGTTAATTAAGATAAGAGTACACTTACATTAGTATCGTATCTAGTCCTATACATTGGTATCTGCACACAAGGAATCTATTGGGTCTCATTCTAACCAACTGCAAGTCCCCCCTCCTTTCCTAAAGTAACCCCCATCTAATCATAACAATATCTTCCTAAACTAGAGGTTTATATTTCCCTTTAAGGTAACCCATCATGCTCATGTCTCCACCTCAACATCAGCTGCCTCTGCTTTGTACATGAGCCTATAATCCTACTGGTCAAATGACTAGTTTCTCTCGTTCCTTGGGGGTCCAAGATACCAGCGAAACAAATGATAATCATTTTCCAGATTAGCAAGGATGATGGACACGCTAGGATACTATCAACAAAACATTGCTTTATTCCTTTGAAAAAAAATTGCTTTCTTGCATTTAAAAAAAAATGAAGTTCTGTTTTCACCAAATTTATTGTCGTAGTGCTTAAAAAATTGCTATTCCTATAATTATTCTGTGGGTGGTAATTCAGAGAATTAGAAAACATAATTAAAACATGTTTTAGAACGTTGATGCTATTAGAAAGCTTACTATCACTGGGGAAAGGTCTTTTTGCACTTTGGTACTGGAGCGAATACAAGGAAAATGGCAGAAAAACTTTTTGAGCGCCCAGCGGTCGACCATAATGGCATGTGCGGTTGACCGGAAACGTGCAGGAGACCTGGGGAGGTCTCTGGACTTTTGACGGTCGACCGCAGTGTCAAGTGCGGTCGACCGACCAAATCCTGTAGAGATTTCTGCTTTCTGTCGTTGGATCCGGTCGACCGCACGTGTCTCTACGGTCGACCGCGAGTCGGGCTGAGCCTAAGTTTCAGTTTCTTGTTCGCTTTGGGTCTGTGTTTTAATATATATTAAAACACGATCTTGTAGGGTTTATAATAAGAGATTTTAGATTGTACTGAACATATTGAGAGAGAGAGAGAACTTGTGAGCAAGTTGAGAGATTTGGTTTAGGGTTTATTTGAGTGATTTTGTGAGATTGTAACCATTTGTACTCTCTTTGATTTAGTAGAATTTCTCAATTCTCTCTCCGTGGACGTAGGCAAATTGCTAAACCACGTATATCTCTGTGTTTGGTTTGATTTGTCGTATTTTGGGTTGAATTTTGCTCGTGTGTGGATTGGTTTTCTTCTCCTGTGGCTCACGGACTCGTTCGGTGCGAGCACGCTTCCGTATAGGCGCGCAACAGTTAGTATCAGAACTCAGATTTCAGATCTAGGGTTTTAGCATTAGGTGGAGGAAGATTCGTCGTGAAAGCTTGGTTCTTGAAGTTCTAGGCTTCGGTGGAGATAGCGTTTGAGGTTGTTGTTGAAGATTTTGCTTTCCTCGTATGGTTAGGAGATCTATTTGGAATCTGCTCTAGGGTTCAATTGGGTAACTTCTAAATTCTAGCAGGTTTGATTTTTCTCTATAATTTGGAGTTTGTGAATATGAGTGAAGAAATTGGTGAAAGCAGTAAGATGGCGGGTACAATTCAAGTTGGTTTTCAAAACACTAAAATTGGTATGGTTAAACATAACGACAAGATTAATTTTGGGTTATGGATGAGTAATGTTCAGGATGCGCTTAATGCTCAGAATTTAGAGGAGACCATCATGGTCCAAGAGAGATCATCTAAATATGAAGAGTCGGTATGAGAAAAGATGAATATGAATGCTTGTGGGGTGATCAGGTCTTGTTTAGAACAGGAGCTAAAATATGATGTGATTGGGGTGACGTCTGCAATGAATATATGGGAAATCCTTAACAACAAGTATCTTACGAAGAGTGTTGAGAACAGATTGTACTTGTTGCGTAAGTTATTCAGATTTCATATGTCCAGGGGCACCTCACTAGCAGTTCATGTGAACAACTACACTAAGTTATTGTCGGACTTGGCGAATATTGATGAGAAGATATCGGATGAGTACAAATCTATTATTTTGTTGGGCTTCTTACCGGATGAGGAGTATGATACCTTTGTGCTTATTTTGTTGAATGAGAGATCTTCTATTAGCTATAGTGAAGTAACCAACGCTTTGACAAACTATGATTTGAGGAGGAAGGACAATGAGACTTCCCGCACTAGTACTTCAGGAGAGGCCTTGACGACGAGAGGTAGAAGCCCATATCCGAGAGGTGGTAATAGAGGCAGGTCAAAATCGAGAGGTCATTATCAGTTAGCGAAGAACCAATATGCATTCTGCAAGGAGCATGAACATTAGAAGAGAGACTGCCCGAAGCTCAAGGAGAAGAATAATGGTAAGAAAAGGGCTAGAAGGCTAATGAGGTGAACGTTGTGAGAGACGATGATTCAGATGATTCGAGCTTTTCTCTATTAATTACTTCGAAGAAAAACCACTTGGATGTATCAGATTGGATGTTTGACTCTGGCGCTACTTATCATGTGACTCCTAGACGAGATTGGTTTTTATCATTTGAGAGACTCGATGAGGGTGTTGTTGTCATGGTAAATGATCAATCATGTGGTATTTATGGGATAGGTGCCGTGAGGATTCAGATGCACAATGGAGTAGTTCATGAATTAAAGGAGGTGAGATTTGTTCCTCAGTTAAAGAAGAATCTTATCTCAGTTGGAACTTTGGAGGCGAACGGATGTGACCTTTGAGGATGATATAGCAAAGGTTACTAAGGGATCTTTGGTGGTGATGAAGGGAGTTTACAGTCGGAACTTATATTATCTGAAAGGGGAGCACCGAGATTGGCCGGGTTGCTTCAGTTATTTTAGAGGCGGACATGGGCAGACTTTGGCACTATAGGTTAGGACACACAGGGAGAGAAGTCACTACAGGCTTTGTGCAAGCATTGGGCTATTGAAGGAAGATAAGAGTGGAAAGATTGAGTTCTGTGAGCACTGTGTTTTTGGAAAGAAGACGAAGGTAAAGTTCAGGACTGCCATTCATAGGACGAGGGGCATCCTGGATTACGTGCACACAGATGTTTGGGGTCCCACCGAGACTGCATCACTTGGTGATCGACATTGGTTCGTCACGTTCGTTGATGACTATTCTAGGCATTGTTGGGTGTACACCATGACGAAGAAGAGTGAAGTCCTAGATATATTTGTGGAGTGAAAGAAGAGGTTGGAACTGCAGGCTAGGAGAAAGATCAAGACATTACGATCCGACAACGATGGTGAGTACACATCAGACCCCTTTCAGCAGCTATGTCGAGACGAGGACACAGAGAAATACTTCACAGTTAATCATACACCATAGCATAATAGGGTGGTAGAGAGGTAAAATCAGTCTTTGCTGGAGAAGATCCGATATTTGTTGGTGCATAGTAGTTTGGAGAAGATCTTTTGGGCTAAGGCACTTTTATATGCGAGGCACCTCATTAATAGACTACCTTCATCTGTGATTGATGGGAACTCCCCTATGGAGATATGGTCGAGAGAGTCAGCACACGACTATGACCAGCTCAAGGTATTTGGGTGCCCTGCATACTATCATGTTAAAGTGATAAGTTAGAACATCGAGCTAGGAAGGTCATATTTGTATGATTCAAGCGTGGTGTTAAGGGATACAAGGTATATGATCTAGTTGATAGGAAGATTGTGCTGGGTAGAGACGTCATATTCGATGAGGCTTCTATCTTGGAGCTTCCTAGCTCTCATCAGGTGGAGAGCGACCCGACGGAGGAGATATCGCAGGTGGTGGATATCGATGCAGCTCCACATTGTTCAGATGGTACAGTATCCATTAGAGTGCTGACTGAGGTGATGTCGGGCGAGCACGGCGACAACTAGGAGGATACGGGTACAGATGTACAGAATTAGGGATCGACGGCTCAGGTTTAAGATTCTATTATAGTTCGAAAACAAAGGAGAGATATACGGATGCCAGCATGGTATACCGACTTTAGTTGCATATGCACTTCCGATGGAAAGTATCGATGAGTTGGTGTCTTCTATATTCAGAGAGGCCGAGCAGAGTTCGGAGGCTGATTCGTGACAGGTAGCTATGTAGGAGGAGATGAAATCTCTTCACAAGAATGATACATGGGAGATTGTTGAGTTTCCAAATGGGCGAAAGACGATTAGTTGCAAGTGAGTATACACGAAGAAGAAGGGTATTGAAGGCACTTCAGTGAGGTTCAAGGCTAGGTTGGTTGCGAAGGGCTATGCACAGGAGGAAGGTATTGATTATAATAAGGTTTTCTCTCCAGTGGTAAAGCACTCTTTGATTCGGATTTTGCTAGCTTTGGTGGCACGGTATGGATTGGAGTTAGATCAGTTGGATATGAAGACGACATTTCCTCATGGTGATCTTGATGAAGAAACATATATGACTCAGCCATTGGGATTCCGATCTGCAGGGAAGGAAAAGTTAGTTTGTAGGTTGAAGAAAATGCTATATGGTTTGAAGCAGTCTCCTCGACAGTTGTATAGACGATTCGATAAATTTATGATCAGTCATCCGTACACTCGGAGCCAATTTGATCCTTGCGTGTATTTTCGCAAGTTGAAAGGAGGTGCATACATTTATTTGTTGCTTTTATGTCGATGACATGTTGGTTGACTCTATTTCCAGGTCTGCTATAGATGAGTTGAAGGCACAACTTTCAAAGGAGTTTAAGATGAAGGATTTGGGTGAGGCTAAGCGCATTTTGGAGATGGTGATCGGCAGAGGCAAAGAGAAGGACATAATTTGTTTGACATATGTGGCTTATTTGAAGAAAGTTCTACATGGTTTAATATTAGCATGGATACGAAGACAGTTAGTGTACCTTTGAGAGCCCATTTGAAGCTTTCAGCTAACCTTTTACCGAAGATAGTTGAAGATAGAGAGTTGATGTCGAAGACTCCATATGCGAGCGCGGTTGGGAGCTTGATGTACGCGATGATATGTACGAGATCGGATTTGTCACAAGTAGTGAGCATTGTTTCGAGATACATGCACGATTCATGAGTGGGTCATTGGGACATCGTGAGATAGATTTTGAGGTACACTTGAGGTACACTCAATTTTGGTTTAGTTTTTAAGCGGGACACTAAATGTGGGCAGTTATGCATTGACTATATTGATTCAAATTATATCAGGGATTTGGATAAGCACCAATCTGCTACGGGGTATGTGTTCACTTTAACCCGTACGCCGGTGTGTAGGAGATACATCTTACAGTCTATGGTGGTTTTGTCGACGATGGAGGCAGAGTATATGACGATTACGGAGGCTATTTGGCTTCGGGGACTTTTGGAGGAACTTGGTATATCGTAACGATCTGTCACTATTTATTGTGATAGCATGAGTGTTATCTATTTGGCGAAAAATCAGGTTTTTCATGCGAGGACGTATCACATTGACGTTCGTTATCACTTTGTTCAAGATGTTCTTGAAGATGGTAATGTGGAGATTGTGAAGGTCCACACGAAGGATAATCTGACGGATATGCTCACTAAGGTGGTTCCGAACAACAAGTTCGATCATTGTCAAAACTTGTTACATATTCGTGATTATTGAGGCCGTTGACGGCCATTTGGATGAACTACGGGCGGCTTAATCCCTTGGAAGAGGGGGTACGTAGGCAACCACATTGGTGCAACAGAGTTTGGAGAGTCGACGTATTGGTGTTCTTTGTTTGGTGTCGGCTCAGTTTTGAAAAAACTTCACCAATGTGGAGAATTAAAGCGAATACAGGAAAATGACAGAAAAACGTTTTGAGCTCCTAGTGGTCGACCACAATGGCAGGCGCGGTTGACCAGAAACATGCACGAGACTGTAGGGTCGAAAAATTGGTGTTTGATTGATTCTCTTGTTTTAAAAAATGGGTTCGATCACTTGGTATGAAACCCTTACAATCACTCACACACTCTCTCGATTACAGATGAAGAGAAGATTAATTCAGCACCTCCTTGTTTAACGTGGATTCTTGATGGCGAAAGGATGCTTCCCCCAATGCTTGAGTCGAGATTTCCTCCCGTTGACGATCAAAATAAGATTGCTGAAGCTTCTCACTTTAGTTAGTCGGCTGGAATCAAAATTCAAACTCCGGATTTATACGCAGAAGCTATGATCTCTGATGATTCTCGAGGTCTAAATTGCCAAGAGTTTAAAAGTCTGAACCTCTCTTCATAGCTGCTTGCGGCTATTTATAGAGCTTTAGCATGTAATTGACGTGCTACAATCGTGGGGTCGTGGGTGTAACCGACTCCTGAGATTTAGCCCATGTTGATTAGCTACAATCGTGGGGTCGTGGGTGTAACCGACTCCTGAGATTTAGCCCATGTTGATTAATGGAGCGTAACGTACTCCTTAGATTTAGCCCACTGTAACCGACTCCTGAGATTTAGCCCATGTTGATTAATGGAGCGTAACGTACTCCTTAGATTTAGCCCACGTGGACTAACTTGGTCCTCGTGGCTGTTACAGTCGAACTTCGTGTGGATAATGAGCCTTGTTGCGTAGCTGTTTCGTTAGATAAGCTTCGTCTTCGCTGACGAGCTTCATCTTCATTGACGCGCTTCAAATCTTATTTCCAACGACAAGCTTTGTTGTTTTAAACGAGGTCCCCCATTGTAATGACCCTCGTCATGCTTGTTATGAGCTTCGACGCTCTAAGGCCAAATGATTAGCCGATTATCTATGAAGATCCATGAGAGTGGAGGAGAGATATGCTTTTTGACTAGCCTCTCAATCTCCCCTTCTTTTCATGTTGATAATGCATATTTATAGATTTAGGATCATTATGGAGTGAGTTAATAGGCTTTAACTCCCCTTATAATGAGGGAGTTATGATTATTAACTCCTATTTAAATACGTGAGTTAATTGTTATTAACTCTGCTTAAATGGGTGAGTTATGGGTCATTAACCCTCCTTAAATGTAGTCTCTAGAAATGGTAACAAATGAGGTTCGTCAATAACGGCAACGGCGAACTTCGTCTTCAATGACGAACTTCGTCTCCAATGACGAACTTCGTCTTTTGAGGGGTGAGGTGCCGTTTGACGAGGTTCGTCTGTGGATGAACTTCGCCTCCTGAAAGGGCTTCATTTCCTAGAGGAGTTTTGTCCCCAGTGATGAACTTTGATGTCGAGCCTCGCTGCATGGCGAACCTCGTCTTTTGATGTTGAACCTCGCTGCATGGCGAACCTTGTCTTCTGATGTCGAGCTTCACTGTGTGGCGAACCTCGTCTTTTAATGTTGAGCTTCGCTGCATGGCGAACCTCGTCTTTTGATATCGAGCTTCATTCCGTGGCGAACCTCGTAGGCGAAGCTGTCAGATGAGCTTCAATCAGTTCAGGTGAGCTAAGTTGTTAGGCGAACTTAGCATTACAGACAAACTTCAATGTTCAGGCGAAGTCCAGTCTTGCAGGTGGGCTTCAGAACATGCTGCGAAGAACGGGTCATAACTTTCAAACCGTAAGTCGGAATTGGACGAATTATATATGAAAATCGACTATCTCGACGAGACGGAGCCAACCAAACTCATCCCAAAGGGTTCGGTTTTCTCCTGTCTATTTCGCCAAATTCCTTACGATTTGAAAGATATTAGCATTTTTGTTAGTTTTGAGCTTCTTTGCTAGGAATTAAGGCAATTTTTATTGCCTATAGAGACCTGGAGAGGTCTCTGGATTTTTGGCGGTCGATCGCAGTGTCAAGAGCGGTCAACTGGCCAAACTCTGTAGTGATTCCTGCTTTCTGTCGTTAGATCCGGTCGACCACACGTGTCTCTACGGTCGACCGCGAGTCGGGCTGGGCCTAAGTTTCAGTTTTTCCTATTCGCTTTGGGTTTGCGTTTTAATATGTATTGAAACATGATTTTCTAGGGTTTATAATCATAGATTTTTGATTGTACTGAGTATATTGAGAAGGAGAACTTGTGAGAAAGTTGAGAGATTTTGTGAGGTTGTAACCCTTTGTATTCTCCTTGATTTAGTGGAATCTCCCCATCCTCTCCCTGTGGACGTAAGAAAATTGCCGAACCATGTATATCTCTGTGTTTGGTTTGATTTATCATATTCTGGATTGAATTGTGCTCTTGTGTGGATTGGTTTTCTTCTCTCGTGGCTCGTGGACTCGTTTGGTGTGCGAGCACGCTTCCGCATAGGCACGCAATGGGTACCCCAAAGTTTACAACATTTTTGACTTTGATATCATAATTCTTATATCTGATACTTTAACACCTGAAAGTTTACAACTTTTTAAACTGCGATACCGAAGGTTTTTTGTGATAATTTAATATCCTAAATTTTATAATTTTTTTAAACTTTGATACCCAAACATTTGTTTTTGACACTATACAGTGGCGTAACCAGAATTATTTTTTGCCCTGGGCGAAAAATAAAGGTTGTCTAAAAGACCTCATGAGTGCATTACAACGCCTTCCTCTACATCGTCGACATGTGCGCCGCCCTCAACTTCCTTAGGGAAAAAAAAGAAAACCTCCTCCTTAATTATGTATCGACACTGCTAGACTCATCCGAGAGTAATTTTTCAGGGTTGTGTGCCAATTTAATTACGCATCATAAATGATTAATTATCGTAATAAATTCTCTTTCTTAGTCCTTGACATAATCTCTACAGTTAACTATAAACTAATTCCAAACATTCTATGAATTCAGCTCAAATTATATACCGACGATGTTATATATATTTTCAAATCTTGCCCTGGGCAACTGCCCAAGGCAATGCTAATGTGGCTCCGCCACTGACACTATAACACAAAGTTTAGCATATCAAAGTTACCAAAATGTGTAAGCTTCAAATAAAAACTTGGGATAATTAAGGTTCAGAATGATGTAAAAATTAAAGTACCAAAGTGAAAAATATTAGGGGGGAAATAGAAACTATCATATACAAGAACATCAACATCCTTGTTAGAAAATGACAACTGAGATATAATATCCTATCTCTAAACCAAACATACATACTATTAGAAAACTTATTGTCATTTCAAAAAGAACCCATCTGATATAAAATTTATTATTGTTAGTATTATTATTTGAATATGCTATTTATGCACATGCAGTAGGGCTGAGCATGGTTCGGTCCAAACCGAAAAAACCGACCGAACCGACCCGAACCGACCCGGAAAAATCGGTTTTATGAGTAGGACGGTTCGGGTCGGTTTGAAAACTTTTCAACCCGAACCGACCCGAACCGACCGAATATAGTGCAATACTACCCATTCTGATCTCAAACCCTACTCGACCCGTCCCTAAAGAGTCAAAGACTCAAACCCTAAACTCATTTTCTGAATCATTATGGGTTGAAAACAATATCATTATATCAGTGTTTAATGCTTCATAATCTCCTATTTTGTTGATATCTTTTTTTCTTTAACATAGTTTGTTGTTTGATAAGAAATTTGATGAAGTTAGAACCGAACAAACCGAACCGAACCGTACCGAACCGACTTGCAACAGTTCGGTTCGGTTGTTCAAATTTTGGTAAAAACCGAACCGAACCGACCGTTGCACACCCCTAACATGCAGCTCCGTATCATAGTAGCTCACACTCTACCAGAACTCTGATTACTTAGATTAGGACAATATTTAATCTCATCTAGAATTAAGGACATTAATCTCAGACAAAAAGACAAAATCCCAAGCCATGGCAAAAAGCAAAAAAGATTAGGTGGTCCCCACCTCCCGACTACAACTCCCCCTAGCCTCGCTCGTAGTCGTCACTTTCCGCCTTGAACCGACACGTGTCGGTCCTACTGTCGGGACCGCGTACCTACGCTCATCCATTTTCTTTAAAAAAAAAGATTAAATTCAATTCAAAATCAAAATAAATCGAACCATCCCCTTCCTCTATAAATACCCCTCTCATTTCACTCCATCTCCACTCTCAAAAAAAAGACCAGCTTCTTCTTCCTCCTCTTTGATCTGCATTCAATGGCGTCCCCAACTCTCTACCTCTGGCCCAAGCCCACTTCAACCTCATCAGCCCAAGACCCAGAGCCCAAACAAGCTCCAAACCCACTTCCCAAACCCAAAGCCAAAAGAGGAGGCAGCAGCAACAAAACCTCATCGACCCCCAAAAAAACACCACAGCGAGGCCTCGGAGTCGCCCAACTCGAGCGAATCCGCCTCCAGGACTTCACAAAAGTGGGCCCCGCCGACTTCCGCCGCGAGATCCAGCCATTTCCTGTTAACTTACCGTCGGTGTACGAGCAGCAGGGGCTTATGTATGGTACTCCGGTCTCTTGCGCTGGTGGGCCCACACCCATCTACTGCATGCACCCTCACCAGTATCGGGTCGGATGCGGCTACGCTTCGGCGATCCGGTCGGTGCTTCACGAGCAGTATGCGATGGATCGGGTTCGGGTCGGGTCGGGGAGCTTTGTGTCGGCTGAGCTTCCTTCAAACCAAAGGGTTGCTTGTGTTTCCGATTGCTGCGAGTTCTGTGTTAGGGTAAAAACATTTCTCGAATCTTTACATTGTATAATAGTTTGGGTCTTATGTTTATAAATTCAAAGTTTTATTTGGATTAACTTAAGTTGTTATATTTGTTTTAGAAGTGGGTTTGAAAATACTTAGTGTAAAGTTTTGGGTTTGTCAAGAATGACAACAAAAACCCTTGTCTTATTTTTCTGTTTTAGGTTATTAACTTATCTTTTAGTTGATATGCTATACATTGTTATATTTGGTGTATAAGTAAGTATATGTGAATTTAAGTTGCCATATTTGGTTTAGCAGTACAATATTTGGGTTTAATATGTTGAGTTTAAAAAGCAACTATTTATGTATACTTTAAGGGGTTTTTATGAATGATTTAGAAAGTGAATGGGTTGAAAATTAGGGAGGGGAAAGCTTTGGGTTTATAAATGAAAACCCTTTTTCTTGTTTCTATGATTTTAGGTTAATAATATTTTTAGGGTAAGACTTGTACACTTTTATGTATTATTTATGAATTTTTATTCATAGACCTAATGTTTTACCATAAATGTCTAAGTTGCTATATTTGGTATGGCACTTGCTATGTTTGGGTTTCGGATGTTGAGTTTAAATAAGTAATTCAATGTAGATATTTTAATTGGGTTTAAGATTTTTTTTTTGAAAACCAGTGGGTTCAAGAATAATTAGGTACAACACTGGGTTTATAGGCAAAAACTCATTTTCTTGTTTTCTAGATGTTTTTTGACAACTTTTTTTTTTCCTTTCTACGCTTTAAGGTTATTAATCTTTTCTTTGTTTGATGACAATTGTAGAAGAAGCGGTTGGTGAATGAGGGCATAGGTTTTAGTTGCGGGAATGGAGCGGACCACTGTTTTGTGATGGATGAGGTGCTACGTCTTACTTTATTCTTTAGCTGAAATATTTTTTTTTTGTTTGATTTTTTTTTTAAATATTTCCTTTATTTTTGTTAAATTCAGGATAGGAGAAACTTTGGAGAAAGTGCGAGGATGGGGAGCTTTGTTAAGGAAAGAGAGATCAAGGAGTACGAATTTTTCCCGCATAATTCGATTGAATCCAATGGTGAGAGAATGGTCGGTGATGTTGCTGCTGCTTCTGCTTCCTCAGCTGCTACTGCTTCGAACTTTTTGGATTTGTCACTTAAACTCTTCTAATTAGTGAAGAAGTGATCCTTAGCACTACTAATAGTTTTTTAACTTTTTTTACCGTGTTAATAGAAGGAGTAAAGGGGTAATATGTAATGGATACTTAACAGTGGCCGGAGTTCAATATGAAGTGAGTTAATGTTTCTGGATTTTGTTAATTTTGTGGCCTTTGTAACTAAGTACGTAAAGCAATGACATATAGTAAGTTTAGCTATCAGTTTATTGACATTAATTGTGTTTCAATTTGCGGAAATATCACCTTACCTTCATTTTGTTTTGATCTTTTTAATTTTATTTTTTTGTATTGTCTTAAAAATGGTAACGGGAACATGGGCAAGTACTTTTACGGCAGTAAGAGATTAGTAAGCCTATATTAATGCATTTTATGCTTTAAAGCCTACTATATATGAAAAGTTTAATTTCCTGATTCTACGACAGTAGTACTTGTGCCACTCTGATTCTTATTTATTAGTTTTATTTATGATTGCAACTGCCGTTAGTGTGAAATAATACTTCCGAGTGCCTAGGTTTGTTGTGAAAGAAATCATAGATCGAGCCACTTTTGTCATGTCCATAATGGTCCCATAATGGTGCGTAAAGACGAAGAGATTCTAAGTTTCTCTGGGGATTTCATGTTTGATGAGCTGAGGAGTACAGTGGAAGTTGGTGGTTTTATTGCCATAATAGTGTAAATAAAAAGTTAGAACAAGAGTAGAGGAAGGCAGGACGCATAGGAGAAAGGCAGTACTCACACTTACCTCTCTTTTGTTTTTCCTTCTGTCTTGAGTTCCTTTTCAGTGAGATTCAGTTGCTCGATCATTAATCATGAATCATGAGAGAGAGAGAGGGAGAGGGAGAGAGAGAGAGAGAGGAGAGAGAGAGAGATTTTGTTTTTGTTTCCTTAATTTTCAGTGGGACTCAATCCTTCAGCTAGATGGCCTCAATTTTATTGTCTCTAATAGTTCACTGTATCTAGGAACCGTTAGGCTCGCATGCATACCATAGATATTCTTCAGCTGAAGCAGGAAACATCTGATCTAGCTAACTTTGATAAAAATTGCTCTAAATGAGTACTCCTAGTTAATTTAGAGATTAATGACTACGTTGTTCGATATTGGTACTTATAAATATCAGTTTTTATGAGTTACCTACCATTGAATTTTCATAGGTTTTTTAAAATTTTATCAATATAACATGCGATCATATTCTAGAAGATTTAGATATTATATTCTAGATTGGATAGTACTTATCATATTTAGGTGTTCATACTAACTTTATATATCTAGCTCATATTAGTCAATAGCAAATCAGGCGAACCATGCATTTCTGGATAAATTGAAGGGTTAATTTCGTAACCCCTGATCCCAATCCTTTTCTATTTCAGAAATTACTCTAAACTTTGAACTTTTATCACCGAACCTCCTACATATAATTAGCGAATAATAAAAATATCCTCGAGAGCAAAAAACTCCGTCAAATGGTTAATTTCTTGTATGGTGTGGGTTTTTTTACTCTTAATTCCATCCTCAGTGAGTCTAATATTTGTCCAAAACAGTTTTCTCATTCTCCCCTAAGGATAAAAGGATAAAGTAAATGAGTTAGAAAATAGTATTGTTCTTGCTCCAAAGATAATAAGGAATTCATTAAGTATATATAAATATAGTTTGATGAACTGGATGGCTTACCAAAATAACCAGCTGGCTTTTTTAAAGCAACCCTTTCCTTGATATATATTGAAAAGCTTGACGAGGTTCTTCAGTTGGAAACAAATTAATGTTTACACAACAAACCCCCATACAAAATTGAAATTGGGTCTCTAAAATTATTGCTTGAGGTCATATAATAATTCTATTTCAAGCCTTAATTTTTGTTTAATTTACTGTTAAAACTATCATACTTCTATTTCAAGCCTATCATAGTTCTATTTTAGAACATGATTTTGATAGGTTTAGCAGTATGTTAACAAATATTAAGAGCCAAAATGTTCTAAATTTAAAACGTGAGTCTCACATGAGTATTTTCCCTTGCATAACTTGGGGTATAAAAGTACAAATTTTTAAAATTTGAGGGCATGTGAGTGCTACCAAAAAATATTGAGGGTATGTAAGTGTAAAGCAGGGGAAACTATATGACACTTAAAAGTACAATTAAGTCCATATAAAAATATCAAACACGTGATCAAGAGTATTTATTTAGACCTTATTATCAGCTTTATCAAGAGATGCACACGGTTCGAATACGGCTTGGATATGATAATTATCATATCTGTGTCCGCTTACCAATCTCGGATATAGATATATATACGGATACAGAAATGGATATGATTCAGTAAATAAAATTCATATTCATATCCGTTAAAATCGGATACGGATACCGATATAAAAATTGATACAAAACAGATATAAGAAAATTAGAAATTATCAGAAAAAATATTGTTTATGTAACAGAAAAGGCGTTCATTCACATATGTTCATTACATATGGAAACCTAAAATTAGATTTCTTGGTCATCAAATTAATTAGACTATGAAGAGAAAATATAGCACAAACTCAAGTCCCCCCCAAAAAAAAAAGAAAAGAAAAAGGAAAACAATGGTGTTCATGCAAAAAGAGCAAAAGAAAAAGAGAGGAGGGCAGCATAAATTTCAGAGACTGTAATATTCAGTTTGGGCAACTACCTCAAAGGGTAGTTTGGTCCTTTCCAAAATCGGGGTTATTTATCATTCAGGAAACCTCCAAAGTTCTACAATCCTGTTATTTGGATTTGTTGCTATATCTTCAAATGATGTTATGTCGAACTGATGAAAGCTTAATTAATTGGATGTTTAATTTCCTTTTATTTGGCTTCGTAATCTCTCTCTCTCTCTCTCTCTCTCTCTCTCTCTCTCTCTCTCTCTCTCTCTTTTCTACAATCCTGTTATTTGGATTTGTTGCTATATCTTCAAATGATGTTATGTCGAACTGATGAAAGCTTAATTAATTGGATGTTTAATTTCCTTTTATTTGGCTTCGTAATCTCTCTCTCTCTCTTACTCTCTCTCTCTCTCTCTCTCTCTCTCTCTCTCTCTCTCTCTCTCTCTCTCTTGATAATTTCCTTTTGTTTGCCTTGTGATATTTTACAATCTTAATTTGCTTTGAATCTTTATGCTTTTTATATTTTTCTTGATCTAAAATGAATATGTCCGTAAAATCATAGGAAACCCTCCTAACAATTTAAAATTGACGCTTTATCTCTCTTATTTTCAATTAACCGTCAATTTGGATGCAAACATCAGTTACTGATATAATAATCATAAATACATTTACACGAGAGTGCGTACAATTGGCATGTCTAGTGATATTAGCTTCTACGTCCAATTTATTTTTTTGAAATTAAAAAGAGGAGAGGAACTTTCAATTTTAAGACTTCAGAGGGGCTTTTTGTCAATCATGCAAATCTCACCGGACTTACCCTAAATATATTGATTAATCATGTTTTGTTTCATACACTTCTTTAAAATAAGTTCCATGCAAATAAATGATTAATATTATGTTGTTATTTTATTCTATAGGAAAAATGGAGGAAACAAATAATAGATCAAATGAAAATGTCTTAAGAAGCTCAATGAAGCCGAAGAAAAGCTCAAGTAAAGCCCAAGAAAAATTGGAGCAAAAATGATCATGATAGCTCATCGTCAGAGGCGCTTTAGCATTTTTCAAGTAGAAATGTGTAGAATAATTTTTTTGATCTAACAAAGAATTATATAATATCGTATGACTTTTAGTTACGAATCTAACACATCAGGTTTGAGTCAAATTGGAGTTATATAGCTTAATATATAGTCATTTTAGTGAACTGATGGTAGAACTGTAAATATTCTGAAATCTGGTGCACAATTTTCTAGATTGCATCCCATGGCCAAAAATTATTTCTTAGGCCTAAGTTTGATCTAAAGGCTTATAATGATTTATATAATCTATACATAGGGGTATAGAGTGAGGGCGAGAGGTGAAAAATCAGTTTTGCAACAAAATAAAATTTTTTGTCTTTTTAAAATTTTTTCTCGTATTGAGACTTGGAGAAATTTGGATCTATACAAGGAGCCAACTTCTTGCAATGTGAGTTTTTAATTTTTAAATTTTCTTGTTTAATTAGAATTGCATGTTGAGGAAATATTCTAGATTTAATTCATGGTTTTCTTTGCTTGTTTATTTTCATACTTAGTTAGTTTTTTTTTTTTGTCTAATTTAGGAGTAGATTTAATTTTATGCTTGGATAGTAGTTTATTTTCTTATTTTTATTTATTTTTTATGATTAATTTTTTTTCTTGCCTTTCCATTCATGCTTTCTTTATTGCTCATAATTTAGGATTTAATAAAATGTATAACTAAATTTCTTAGGATAATTAGGATAAGAGGAAACTAATATAACTTGTTTATTAGGAAGAGAATTGCTCTTTGTTATGCCTTAATTATTTATGTAGAGATTAATTAATCAAAATAATAGTTGATAGATCTTATGTCACATAAATCACTAAGTATAAACCTTTTTCTAGAAAGCGGCACATGTCTCGATCAACTAGATAACAACCCGACCCTAGCCTTTAGAAGGCTAGATCGAAAAATGCCTTCACTCGTTCTCGTCCATAAAGACCGAGACAAAAATTTCCTCACTCAAGCAGTCTCAAATATCTGAGGCATCCCCGCTTAGCAGGCTGAATCAAAAGGCATCTTCACTTGATCTCTCTCGAAGGACCGAGACGAAAGATGTCCCCTCTCAATCTCAGCAACAATAACTAGTCATTATCATAGTAAATGCATAGTCAAAATCATCATTGCATCTCCTCTAGAGTCATAATGACTCATCGGACCACGCTAGCACTATAGCCCCTCCGTCGTCGCCATAATAAATACAAGGATGACCTGGATCACCCACTGCCGACACTTGTAAATTATCATCTGGATAAGCCGATTGACTGGACTCGGCCAAAGTTATGCAAATGCCCTTCTAGATCTAGTATAAATAGGCACATTGTCTACTGCATGAAGGTATGCAAATTCTGTACATTTAGAGAACAAAATCAATCTTTCTTTCCTCTTGAGATCATAACTAACTTGATTGTCAGATGAATCATCGGAGAGCCCAACGTCTGTCCTCTGACGCTTGTGTGCAAAACTCTTTTCCACTCAGAAAATAACCATTAAAGGAGATTAAGGGACCCCCAACTTCCTCATAATCGACCCCAGATCCTACTACCTAACTTCTGACATCAACAATAGAATATGCTAATTTAATATGTTATACTTTCCTTAAGTAGTTTGATAATCTATGCTTATTCGTATTCTAGGATTATTATTTTTAATTGATTATCTATGCATTAACTTTAATCTTTTTTTTAGAATCTATCTTGATATTCTATTATTTCTTTAATTAGATTGATATATCATGTTTTTTAATTCTAAATATGAATAAAAAGAGGGTAATTTCTAGATCTAATAAATAGCTATCTAGTGGAATCTATCCTAATTTCTTAATTTATTCTCTTGCTCTTTCTCTTTTTTAGCCCCTAATTTTGTTAGTTTTCGTCTTCTCTTTCTTTTTTTAATTATTTTAGTTTTTTTATTTCTTTCTAGATCTTTTACGCTTCTATTTTATTTAGGGCTGTCCATCCGGGCCGGCCCGGGCCGGGCAAAACCCAAGCCCGGACCCGGGCCCGGGCCTGAGCGGGTCGGACACCGGGCCGGCCCGATTTGATTTTTTTTTAGAATTTTTTTTTAATTTTAACAAAACCATAAACCATAAATTATTATAAAAAATATCATAAATTTAATTAATAGCTTGAAATGAAATGACATAAATTACAAGTACAAAAAATGATAAAAATAACTTCTTTATTAATAATCGGTAAATCCTTTACAAATCCTTTACAAGTATAAATTTATTTCGAAATTCGTCGCATCACAATAGATGAGTACATCCCAACTAGGTTGGCACCTACTCACCCATATCACTATCATTTGCAACTTTTTTCGAAATAATTTAATTCAAATTTAAAGCTAAGAAAACAAAATTACAATTTTATGAATATTATCTAATCATTATATCTATCTGCTAATCCTAACTCTTCAAATTTATCTTCAATCATAGCAATCCGTTCGATGCCTTGTGTTCGCTTCTCGTATCTCCACCAATCCTGTAAGCACATCACCGCTTGTACAGTATACGGATCTAAGCATGTCCTGTGGTCGTCGATCAAACGTCCTGCTGTGCTGAAAGCGGATTCCGAGGCTACAGTCGAAACCTGCACTGATAGTAAGTCACGAACCATGGTGGAAAGTATAGGATATGAAACTGATCCATATACTTTCCACCATTGCAAAATATCTAAAGCATTTCCTTGACATCTAACTAAAGAAGCAGAAAAATATTCATCTATTTCAGAAACATCTAATCCTGATGAAGTTCCAGATCCACCAGTTAGTTCAGCTACCATTGCATACCTATCAAAACTTACACTTTTACCTCGACCTGTGCTCGAAGCTGAAGGTGCCGAAGCTGAAGACTGTTGTGTAGCTACACCATATCTAGCTGCATACTCATCATATAAGGTTTGAAAATAATTTCTAATAGCTAAATAATGAGTAGTAGCAGTAAGGGTGGATCCATCATCTAAGTCTATAATCTGTCCACCATACAATGATTGTAACAAACTTCGAAGGCCAATTTCCTTCAAGCATGGATCAATAAGAACACCAATACCAAAAATATGAGGAATAGGCCTAAAATACTTATTAAATTTACTCTCCATTTGAAAAATTATATTTCCAAAAATATCATCCATACGATATTTTGCAAAATTTTTTTGAATATTTAAAATTTGTAAAGCAGCTAAAGTAATAGTTGGATAATAACAACCAGATAATAACATAGTAGCATCATAAAAAACTTGTAACATCTCATTTAATTTACATATAACTGTCCATTCATCTTCAGTTATTCCATAAGCACTACCAGAGCTAGAACTAGAAGCATAAAAATTTATAAAATCATTTATAATTTCTTTATATTCTATTGCTACAGATAACATTGCATAGGTGGAATTCCACCTATGGTCAACATCTTTTGGAATTAGTCTAGGCTTATAATTTTTTCTTTTACAACATTGTTTCCATCTTTTAATTCTCATTTCAGAAGCATTATGCATATTAGTAACTGTTCTAACTTTTTCTATCATGGGTTTAATTTCAGAAAATGCACTTTGAACAATTAAATTTAAAATATGACAGATACTGCATCTAACATGAAAAAGCTCACCATGACATGGCAATGATAAATTTCTTTTCAGAAAATCAACAGCTACATTATTATTACTTGCATTATCTAGTGAAAGAGTAAATATTCTTTGATCAATTTCTAGTTTCATAAGTTCTTCAACAATTAAATTTGCAACATTAATACCAGTGTGTGACTCTTCAATTGCAATAAAAGAAACAACTCTTTTAAACATTTTCCAACTTTCATCAATCCAGTGTGCTGTTATACATAAATAACCAGTTTGCACTCTAGATGACCAAATATCAGAAGTTAAAGAAAATTTGCAGTTTAAATTTTTAAAATAAGAAATTATTTTTCCCTGTTCCTCAACATAATATTTTAAAATATCACGTTGACAGGTTTGACGAGAAAATTTTGTAAATGCAGGATAAAAACCATCTCTAAACAAATCTTCAAATTCATCATCTTCTACTAATTTAAAAGGAAGGTTTTTAAGAACAATAAACCTGATTACGCATTTCCGGGCTCGGGCAGCGTCATAATTCCAACTGCCGAGGGTACCTGAAGAGGATGATTGGGAAAGCATAGACTGCCGGATATCACCTTGTAGATTTTGGCCTTTGTTGTGTTTTTCAATATGCCGTTTGAGATGGTTGGTGCCGCTCTTATGATGAGCTTTGAATATCTGGCCGCACAACGCACATTTCGCATTCTGAGAGATGATCCTACCGTGTTCATCCTTGGTGACGTCTATCTTCTCAAAAAAATTCCATACATCAGACCTCGGCCTTTTTGGAGCTCTTGGTGCCGTAGATTCGTCGCCACCAGATTCAGGATTAACACCGGTAGGATGAGGAGTTGTTGTAGGAGGACTCATCTCTGGATCGGTAGGAGTTGCATGTTGCTCTTCATAATCAGACCCAGAAGCCATTTGTTGGAAGTATTAGAAAATACAAAAGATTATAGGATAGTATATTAGTATGAGATAGTATAAGATTGTATAAGAGAGTAGTAGAGAGAGAAATAGATGAGTTTTGTTGTGAGAAAATGAATTGAAACCCCCCCTCTATTTATAGAAGCAGCCCCCTAGGTAAATGACCAAAAAACCCTCGAAAAATAGCCGTTTTTTGACCGTTTTAAGGGGCAAAACGGTCAAAAGACCAAATCTGGCCGTTAGGCCAGATTTGGCCCCCCCTAATTTTATTTCCTCTTTTATCTTATTTTTGTTTTTGTTTCTTCTATTTATTTTTTTCATTTTCTTTTTTTTCTTATTTGCATTTATATTCTCTCCTCTTCCTCTTCCTAGTTCTATTTTCTTTTCTTCATTAAAAATCCAAAACTCTTTTTTTAACACATTTTCATAAAAAACTTCTTTTCAAATAATTTTTAAAATAAAATTTCTAATTAATTTTTTTAAAAAAACCCCCTCATTGGGGTTTGACATTTTCTATACTGTAACTTGGTTGTCCACTTGCAACATACATTCTCTTAGGGCCTGTTCGTTTGTTTTCTAAAAACCAAGAAATGGAAATGGAAATGGTGAAAATCTCAAAACTCACCATTTCCTCCATTTCCATCCCTAAAACTCACCCACAACATCCAATAAAATATTATTTTCATCCAACAACTCATCCACACCATCTAATAAAATATGATTTTCATCTAACCACTCATCTATCACATCTAATAAAATATTATTTTCATCTAATAACTCATCCATCACATCTAATAAAATATTATTTTCATCCAAACATCACTCAACTCATCATTTCAAATCACTCACATCATCCAATAAAATATTATAACAATTCACCTCATCTCATTAACATTTCATTTCTTCATTTTCATCCCAAAAAGTTATGAAAACACTTTTCTTAATCTTTCTTCACATCACCCAATAATACAATGACAACTCATCTCATCTCATTTCATTTCTTATTTTTAAGAATGAACCGAACAAAAGAAAACAAGAAACTACAGGAAATAGGTTTCTTATAATTCATTTCCTTATTTTTTTTCGCCAACCGAACACTCCAAAACTAGTTTTCTTAAAAAATCACAAACATCATCCAATAATAAGGTGACAACTAACATCATTTCAATTTTATTTCTTTGATTTCCTTCTTTTTTAGCCAACCAAACACTCCAAAAACAATTCTTCATTTTAATAGTTTTTCATTTCTTTGATTTCCCCAATTCTTCATTTTAATAGTTTTTCATTTCTTTGATTTCCCTCTTTTTTTTAGGCAAACGAACAGGCCCTTACACAACATATATTCGTACTATTCTAAAGGCCTTGATCTCATTTCCAAAATTTTGATTTCTTCAGTTAGAGCCCACAATAACACAAGATCTCAGTCCTTCTGTGTAGCTTTAGCAAATCTCATAGAAAACGCTAGGGCACAACCTCTAAAATACCCTTTAATAGGTGGGAGATAAATGTGCATCGCACTCACACACACACATAAAAATCAAAATTAGAGTGATATCATTTTCATCGCTATTACACTTGAATACTCTCAATTGTAATAACTAAAAACTAGCACATAAATTCCATAAGCTGTCCACTTATAAACACCATTGAAAAAAACCTGCTATGACAAAAATACCCCTTCATATAAAAATTAATAAAAAGATAGAGAGTAGATATAGCAATACATATGATAATAAATGGGGTCAAAACAATTATAAAAATATCATCTCCTAGTCACATGAGAATATTCTTAGGATATTCCAACATGCATCTAAACTAAAGATACTCGCATAGTCGCATGCCAGTTTTTTACAACTTAGGATATTAAAATGTTACTTTTTTAAGTTTTTAGGATATTAAAGTGTTATTTTTTTTTATAACTTTGAATATTTAAGTGTAGAGATTGTGAAACAATAGGGTGTTTAAGCACCATTTACCCACATGTATAGATTTATCAATAATATGATCCTATATACTTCCTTCCCATTCTGTTATTTCACAACATAGAGCATGAATGGTTGAAGGAAGGAATCGAAGGAGGTACATGCTTCAGAACGCTCGATCGTTACCCTTGGAAGAGAAACTAGAAAGAAAAAAAAAATCGCTATCATTTCCGGTACGCTCTCTGTTCAATCAGACATATCCCGCGAAAATATATTCCATATTTAAGGGCAACGTACATTTTTGTCTTAGATAGAAAGAAAATGGTCCAAAGTACTTGTTGGCTGCCTTATTGGTACTGTACCCAATGAATTCCATCCAATTAACGTATTTAGACAAACCCTGAACTTGAAAGAAGAAAACTTTCCGCGATCACGAACAACAGATTGCCATCGGGAGGAAGGATAAACAATCACTACATCATGCACAAAGCGCCTCATCGGACGAAAACAATCACAAAAACAAACAGAAACAACACATAACGCAGATGAAGCCTTTTCACAATTAGAGGCTTCGGCTTGGTGTAACCAGATATACGACTCTGAGAATTAGAAGGGATGACTGATGAATGATGAAGGGAAGTTTCCCAAGACTTCCACCTGAATCATTATGACAAAGTCTCCGGCTGTTGGTCGAATGCACTGAGCTTCGCTCTTCGATGGAAGCCAGCAAGCCTTGACGGTAATGTACGAAATAGATCAGAGTGGCACTTTGCCTGAACCACTGCAAGTAAAATCACAATTCTCTAGGGGTTTTTTCCTTGCTGGGCTGACACAACCAGAGGCTCTGAATGGCTAGTATTCCCATTCCAAGAATGATTACTTCCATTTGATGTTCTTTCCATGGTCATCATCACAGTTGGCTTGTGGACAGAAGAGAACACTTTGTTCCCTTCTCCAAAACTTCCAACACAGATTGTTTCACCCCTGCCATGCCAAACACCATCTTGGACATTGTTCATCTCCAGAGTCCTGGACTCCTGAAACAATCAATGCCCATCTTTGTTAGATTTGGACAATTCTACGATAATATACCAAATCCAGATTGTCTTAATGTTAAATAATATTGAAAAGGCTTTTGTAAACTTTATTTGCAGTAAGCGAAAGAAAGCACAAGTTGGCAATAACCTGGCATAGCGTACAGCATGGGCAAATGAGATGGTAGGCACAGTCATCTAATGAACTACCGCTCCCCTGCAGGAAAATATACAAATCCGGTCATATTAGAGAGAATCCATAGTGAATCTATAAGAAGACATAATTGACCACTAGGAAATCTTAAAATAAGTAAAAAAGAGCAATCTCTTAGCAAGCAGCATGAATTTTCATCTATCTAAAATTTTCACGTTGCTAGAAGTTGGCTAGGCACACACAAACACATACACACTCTTTGCTAAAAGATGGCTAGGCGCACGCACACACAGAATACATACACCTAGACACACACAAAGACAACTTATACATAGATATAGGGCATGCTTAAAAAAAAGATATAGGGCACACTTGCACATACAAGGAGGTCCGCGCGCACGAAACACAAACGCACCTGCACGCGCATGCATTCAAACACCAGTACAAGCACGCATGCACACGTGCGCACAACACACACACGTTCCTTCATTTTTCTTAATTATTTTTCTTCTTATTTTATCTGGATGTAACTCCGTTAAATCAATTGACACTTCATACATTTATCTCCTCATGTTAGCGGATACGAGTCAATACTCGTTAACACCTAAAATATCATTTCTGTATTACTCATATTAGGCAATACCAATAGTATCAGTCGATTTCTTCTGGATTGAATTGCATGCTGTAATTTCGATATAATACAGTTGATATATATCAATATTCCTCGATACTTCAAAGTTTCAAACCCTGGTCTAAAAAAAGGGAAAAGCGAGCACTGCTTGTTGTAGGAGATTCCTGAGTTTTTCATAAGATATCTATTACTATTATTTAAGAAAAGCCACACTACTGGTTGTACCCTTATGTATGTTAAGATTTCAAAAAATTCAACATATGTCCTTAACAATTTATTGTACATAGAAACTAATTAGAAGGACAAATTTGAAAAGATCTAATAACATCCTAACTACCATTTCTATTAAGAGAGAGAGAGAGAGAGAGAGAGAGAGAGAGAGAGAGAGAGAGAAA
>NC_033796.1:19390060-19419128 GCF_001876935.1 Asparagus officinalis
CCCCCCCCCCCCCTCCCCCCCAACAAAAAAAAACTTCTCCACATTTTCTAATAGTAAGTTAATTTATATCACTTTTAACAATACTTTCCTAAAAATCTATTCATATTAATATTGTTTATTAAAGTGTTAAAAATATTTTTTACACACAAGTTTTTACAATGTAATGCACGCATCGCGTGCACCGGAGAACTAGCTATACGAGTAAACAAAGACAGAAGAGATACGAACCAAATTATTTTGGTACCAACATTTACTGCATGATTTGGTAAGATCCCAAAGCCAGTTTTCCCCCAACTCTTTAAGAATGCTTTGAAAGACAGGTCAATAATACAAATGGAGAACATAAGCTATCAAGTTTACTTTACTGCACTGCTCACGCCTAATGCCACATAAACAAAATGTGGTGGCCTCAAATTGGCAGAGATTAAGCTATTAAGCATGTATGGATCATGTAACAGAAATTAGAGCCAAGATACAGAAGAGATACTAACCCCAATGTTAAACTGTCTTCTGATCCTTGTACGAAAATAACCCAGATATAAACAAAATGCGACAGAAGAAGCAAGTCCCATATATAAATAACAATGCTGCATCGTGAATCCAAAGGCAATGAAGTTGGATAGAACAGTCACCACAAGGATAAAATAAATAGAACCCTGGGAAAGAAAAAAATGATTTAGTTCAAGATAACAAATGCCAATGGATAACAAACGCAGCATAAAGGTGCTAAATACTACAGATGCTAAATACTAACTCTATCAAGAATTATTAGACATTTCCAAATTTACCAAAATAAGGTCAGGAAACTTTGAACATTGTACTCAACAACATGACCTTTTTTCTTTGGCGAGGTAACTATAATAAGCTGACATGGGAATATAACTTAAATGAAAAAATATTGCTTAGGTTCTTAAACCTAATTACTGCATTCAGAAAAAGAAAAATACAGGTATCATAATAAAAGATAATTGCAAATGGCAATTTAATACAAGACAGACAGTATAGACCTATACATTTCACCAAATCGATGTTGAACATCATCATTATATAATTGTATATTCTATATAGCTATAAATAAATGCCTTGATTTTGAGGAATGACATGTCCTATATGCAAGCATCTGCGGATAAATGAACTCTTTCTAATGATACATAATATTCTAGTGTCAAGGTGCAGTCCCCATGTCCTTCCTAAGGAACTACGACTTTCTATTCTCGTGTCCATTTTGCATCTGCATTGCATGTTTGTATTTACTAGTATAGTGCACGTGCGTTGCACGTGTATTTATTTTTATGTTTATCTTTTGTGATGATACTTTTTATGTGTCTGAACTATCCATCTAATTGGTCATCATGAGTAATTTCAGAAATCTCAAATACAAAAAAGCATCAATCACTTGATGTTTGCTAAGAAAAATTATAGGGATAGCAAGTGTAATGGATAATCATGATGCTCATTTATAGATATACTAGTTTGCCGTCCGTGCAAAGCACGACGATAAATTTTTTCATGCTATAACAATCATGTTTCTTAAATGGTACAGTAAGTTTTTGAAGTGCTAAAGTATCTCGCATTTTGAAAGTGCTACAGTAATATTGTTACTGTTCATAACGGTCCTTGAATTGCTACAGTATTTCACGTTTTAAAATTGCTGCAGTGCTACAGTAATAAACCTACTGTTTAATTTACTGTAGCATGAATAGAAATTCTCTGATCCTCCTATTTGTATAAAGGAATAGATATCTATGCTTAAGAAGTTCCCTTTTGAAGTTCTTTTTACACATGCATTTAATATGGTTAAAAAAATCGGTCAATCATTTAATGCATGATAGAGGCTTTCAAACATGTTAGTTTCAACTCAATGTTAAGTTGAATTAGCACACAAATCTTCTAGTCCGGTTTCAAACATGTTAGTTTCAACTCAATGTTAAGTTGAATTAGCACACAAATCTTCTAGTCCGGTGATTAATAAATTGATATTTTCAATGTTAAGTTGAATTAGCACACAAATCTTCTAGTCCGGTGATTAATAAATTGATATTTTTGTATGCGTCATTAGTGTTATGAACGAAAATCACCGAATATTTTCTGACACATCAATCTTTAAAATTTTTGAGAATGCATGAGATATGATGTTGTCTGTTCTACCGATTTTCAATGGTCTCATTGTGTTGACGGTTCTTGTAACCTCTATAAGTTTTAATATCAGTGCTTTTGTTAATTGCTAAATATTTATTAGTGTTGGCAACTACCTAGGATTAAAATCATTATCATTAATTCTAAGAAATTTAATGAAATAATTTGCAGTTTTATGCTAATTTTTAACTTAAATTCTAAAATCATGCTCTTTTTTAGATAGAGAATGACTTTCATAGGCCTGCAATTCAAAGGATCCTTAGCTGGAATAAAATATAAGGAATAAGTCTTAGAGTCAAAATTAGACCAATTTCACATAACACCATATCCTTTGGCCCATTTTAAGATAAACCTTCAGAACTTTAAAAATATCAGTCAGTTTCACATAACACCATATCCTTTGGCCCATTTTAAGATAAACCTTCAGAACTTTAAAAATATCAGTCAGTTAGCCCCTTCACTTTTGGGGAATTTTCACAAAGATCAAAATGTTTGCCCTTTTTTCTCACTTTCAGTGGTATAGCCCCTGATTATTTTTCAATATACCCAGCTAACTTCCAACAATTATTTGCACAAAAGCCTCTAAACAATTATAATATGAAAAGTGTATAATACACAAGCTAACTTCCAACAATTATTTGCACAAAAGCCTCTAAACAATTATAATATGAAAAGTGTATAATACACAATCAATTATGACAACACTATGTAAAACAACACTATGTATTCCAGTCCACATGAAACTAATTAGAGGAACTGCTTGTTACCCATTGAAGAGTATACATACACAGAGTCAATCAGAACAGAATTACCTCACTACAACAAATGCACATTAGCACCACAAAACGTCCAAACAGTAACACTCGATCTCAAAAGAACTCAAAATCCATAATGTTTCCATCCTCTTATTACTATGCGCTCCTCTCCCTAGAATCTCAGCCTCCACCAGATTGGGCACCTCCGACGACATTCACCCGCTTCAAAGAACTCACGCATATATACTAAAACAAATGGTGTCACAAAAACTTCTCTCTTGCGGTAGGATATAAATATAAGAGATTATTATCAAAGAAACTTGGAATATCTTACCCATTATCAAAATATTGTGATCAGTTCATTCAGACTCAAGGAAGTTAGTGGGATAAATATACTATCAATTTCTTGGTATGAAAACTAAGACTTACCATAGATTTGTAAGCAAATTGATAATCCTCCTCCTCCTCTTCAAAATCTTAAATATAAACAACTCTCTTATATGACCTACGCATCCAATTTTGAAATTAAGTTTTTTTTAACAGTTTTCACAAGAATCTCTAAGGGTTTATAATAGTCTCAAAAGTGCCAATTGAATTAATGCACATGTATGTTACAATTTGATGGGTGGTGTAGAGCTTGACGCTATTTCTATACATCAAATGCATTGACTATTGAATGATGTTAATTGGACTTAAGTACTTTATTGGACGTGGAGGAAAGTTTAGTTGGACTAAGTTGAGTAAAAACTGTATAATAATATTTAGGTGACAAAAAAGTAAGATAAATGTATATCCCTCAAAGATAATTACTAATATATAGATATAAAGATTCTTAACATATAAATATTGAAGTCTAGTACAAAAAATGTAACTATTAATAGTTTTACTGTAGTTTATAAAATATATCTAACTATAGTAAATAATATTGTTATAATATTGTAGTCTTAAATCCTTTAACTGTAATTAATGTGATATGATTTAATAAGATTGAGGGTTATGAGAAGATGAAAGTTACATTTAGAGTTAGGAGTTAGTGGATGAATGTTATGAGTATGTGGTTAAATAAAATTTTGATGGTCATAAAGATGGTGGTTATGAAAAATTGAGTATGAATGTGT
Source organism: Asparagus officinalis (assembly GCF_001876935.1). Classification (NCBI taxonomy): domain Eukaryota; kingdom Viridiplantae; phylum Streptophyta; class Magnoliopsida; order Asparagales; family Asparagaceae; genus Asparagus; species Asparagus officinalis. Next base: position 19,394,070 of record NC_033796.1, read on the forward strand.
CATCATGTATGTATGAATGGATGGATGTGTAGTCAATGGCGACTTTATGAAAAATTAAGTATTTATGTGTCTCATGTATGCATGGATTGATGTGTTGGAGGGCATATTAGGGAGAAATGTTTTAACATAGCAACTCACTTTTATAATAGTATTAGATAAATATAAAAAAAAGGAAATCTACAGATTACTTTTTGCTAAGTTGACATCAATATTTTAGTTTGTAAGAGTGCTTCATCTCAAATTTGAACATATGATATAATTATGCAAAACTAGTTGTGAGAAGTGTGGCCTATTCCAAAACTGTTGCATTGTTTAAGCGTAACTTGAATTTTGTCGCGGGAGGGGGGGGGGGGGGGGGGCTAATTCTGGCAACGTTATGTTATTATTATTGTTATTATTTAAATTTTATGTTTGGCTTGAGGTGTATAGTTTACCTTTTTTGATTCATCTTGGGAATTTATATCAAAGGTCAGAGTATGGGGAAAAGAATATTAACTTGGTAACTCTAAAATAATTTTAATTACAAATTCCTATGATGAGAATACAGTTGGATATTGATGGCAATGACACCTATACCTTAGATTAATGTTTAACTCTGATTAATTAGTTTTCATTTATATTGTTCCATCAATAATTGATATGAGGTTTGTGGTCCTGAAACCATGCTCCCTAAAATTTCGGAAGCAGGATGAAGCCAAGAAGGACTTCAGTATAGTGAACAAACTTATGTACAATGACACTGAGAAAACAAATTACATCATTGGTTACTGTCTCGTTCATTCAATTTAAGTTTTCCAAATATCCATTAAGAACTAAAAATGACACACTAAGTCAAACATTTTCATTAGAGAAATGACTGAAGATCTATGAGTAGTTCATCACTGGATAGACCGTAAGCGTAGTCCATAGAGAGAACAAGTGAACAACCATAGTACGTAGATGCTGACTCATTTAAGGATATAGTGTGAACGATATTGCCAAATCACAGTCATCTACTCAAATAACAGAAAAGAAGAAAATTTTGTGAAACATATTGTATTAGGAAGAGGTGGAAAAACAATCTGCAACAATCTTCGCTAATCTCCAATCAAATACACAAGCATACACATAAAAACTGCTTCACCAATTTTAAATCGAGTAATTCATATAGCATCTAAAATCACATACTAATTACAGGAAGTGATCAAATTCAATGAATGATGATGATTCACCTGAAGAAAACAAGGATCAAGGTTGGCCCTTCTCATGTTCTTCCCAAATCTATAGCAAGGGCAGCTGCAAACATCAGAGTCTACGATCAGATAAACAATCATTCAACCAATCATTCAACCCTAACCATCTACTTGCGTTTTAAGTCATAAGAGCCATTAGGCAACAACTCCACACTCAATAAAGGTTTCTGATCAAAAAAGAAGATTTTAAAATTTCGGAATAAAGGCGAGCTATCTTGAATCAATCTCCTGCAATTGTATCTGAGCACCCTCAATAACACAAATTCAGATCAATATTTATCAACTCATGCCAAAATATCCAGATTTTAACTAATAAAATCACAAAAATCGCAAAAAAACCCAAATAATTAGAGGAGCAGAGGCTCACCAAGCGGATTCGATAGCAATCCTCCGATCCTCAAAGCAATCCAGGACTCTTCCTTCCCACATCCGCTGAACTCCTCCAAAATCTAACTCAAATGCATCCTCTCTCACTCCCTTATTCGTTGAAATCCCCTGCGTTTGAAGCGCCACCGGGTGCCAAAGCATGTCGAAATCGATAGCCGCCATTCGTTCGCGAGACTCTTCCGATTCGGATTCCGCATCGCTTAGGTTTAGGGTTAGGGTTTAATTTCGAAGTTTACCCCCTTGTATAAATTTTCGTCGAAGACACGGAACCTTAAATTTGTGGATTCCAGTTTTCAGTGGGGTACGGTTTCGTAAGATAGGGAGGGAGATCGTTGTGAGGGGGCTGGTGCGGGTGCGCCTCTCTAATGGCGGGTGGCCCCGCTGCCGGTTTTATTGTCATTGTTGGGTAGGCTCAACGAAGAAGCACTGTGGTTTTGGCGTCTGTTTTCCACGTCATCAAGCGGCTATCAGTTCTGAGTAGCTTCCTCGCAGCACGCGGTTCTGTGCGGCACAGGTGTATAGGAGGGGACAATATCGGTATTTTACTGCCCCTGTGGATGAATGAGATCACCCCCTCACAATGGTGTGTTCCGCTAAGAAATATAGTCTCAATTTCTCCCGCCGTTTTTATTAACAGCTGCTTTTCGTACGGGGCAATGAATTTTTATGCGGTCTTTATTATTTCTAAATTAAAAAAGAAAAAGAAAAAAAAAGGTATCAACTACTTCTTTTAACTAAAAGAGAACCAAAAAAAAAAAAACTTTGATGAACAGTCATTCTATGCTGGGCCAATCATATTGTTCAAAAATTTTCCACCTCATCTTATTTCAAAAATTTCCCTGCTCCCTCTCTCGACTTTCCACACTTCCTCATCACTGACAAACCCACGTTCACCCTGCTCTCTGTCCAGATTTCGCACACTTTCCCAACCACTTGCAAGTTGCAAACCAACGTTCTCCCTGATCTCTCTCAAGACTTTCCACACTTCCCAACCATTTGCAAACCCACATTCCTTTTTATTAAAAACCGCTGAAATTTTGAAAACAAAACTCCATGTTCTCTAACCTTACAACTCAATCTCAATCTCTAATGGCGGACTCAGATCCAACGGCCTCCCTTCTCAAATAGTCGCCAGCGATTCAGGAACAATGATGAAGGATAACCGTCCTGACAGTGAGGAGAACCGCTGCGTTAGGAAACAACGGCGGGGACGACGATGGTTACTTCTTCTTCCTTAATATAAAAAAACTAATTTACGAATCAATTTATTTGAATCAAGGGACCTAATAGCAACTTTGTCTTGATTTATACTTAATTATTTTCTGCTTGCTTGCTAAACGAACGGTTAGTTCTTCTTCCTTCCCAAAAAGTCTGTTCTTTTTTTCCATTCTAAATCAATTTAATAATTGAATTTTCAGAAAATATGATTACTTTTGTTTTGGTCTTGGGTTTATTGCGTCCTAATTTTGATTATCTAATATATTTATTTTTATCAAAATTAATTTTAAAGATTAACAATTATATTAAATTTCTCCATTTTCTTATTAAATTTCATATTTAATTCTTTAATTTTCTGATAAAATTTCATCCTCTAAACCTCAAAAGCAAAAAATTCAACTAAATTTTCATCTATTGATTCCTAAATTTATGATCATAAGTAGTGATATTTAAGAATTTTTGGCATCTTATGTATTTTTAAAATTCGATATTTCTTTTAAAAAAATTATTTCTGATAAAGTATCATCTTTTTAACCTGAAATTTCTGATCAAATTTATTATTTTAATCATTATATTCATGCTCATATGTAGTTTACCTAATAAAATTTCTGATCAAATTTCATATTTTAATCTTCAAACTTAAAAATTTATACTTCAAACTGTATTTTTAAATTTTGAGGTGAAATAGGTATTTTTACAGCTAAATAATTCTTCTATACATTCTCTACTATCTGATCATATGTTGAATTTTTTATCATCTAATCAATTTTCATTTTTTTTTTCCTTAAATTTGTAAATAAATTTCTCATTTTTACCCTTAAATTTTGATCTATAATATTTACTGTAGTGGTAGTCAAAGTTCATTAAATTATAGTATAATATGAATTGCCATTTATTTGTATAAATAGGATGCATTAGATATATAAATGCTAATGACGTATGCACAAGATATGCCAGTGTTACTGATGAGAAAAAGATTTTTGAATTTTAATTAACTTTATAGAAAGTGAGTTGTAGAGATTCTCTACATTCAAAGACATAAAGGAACATCTATCTGCGAGTATCTTCTGTTCACAATGACAGAGATTTGTTGCCATACTTTTTGAGTCTAATATATAATTTTAATTAATATGAGCATCAAGGACCGAGGATTTAGTGTTCAATTAAGTATGTAGAATATTTTAACGCATCTATCAGCTGCGTACATATATCTATGAAAATTCTAAAAAGAACTGTACAATTATGGTGTCTACCCTCGCATATAGATGTTCACTATGATTCCAACCACTTGTGTATGAATTTGATTAACAACGAAAGTGAAGAAAATAATTCAGCGTGTAAAACCATGCTTCTTAACATACTTAAACTGTCTTTACATTCTTGCAAGACAAGATAATTTGCTAAACTATATTCACATTGACAGGTGCAGATAGCTCGACTTCGTTACCCGTCATTGAAGCACAAGCTGGAGACGTATCGGCCTTTATCCCCACCAATGTGATCCCCTTTACAGATGGACAAATCTGTTAGGAAACAGAGCTCTTTTATCGCGGAATTAGACCTGTGATTAACATTGGCTTATCTATCAGTTGCGTCGGGTTTGCCGCTCAGTTGAAAGCTATGAAACAAGTCTGCAGTAGTTCAAAACTGGAATTGGCACAATATCGCGACATTGTTTCGTACTATGCCTTTCAGTATTAGGGGATCTTTCTTACTTGATAAAATTATTAAGTGCATATACTAATGGAATTAAATTATGATGCAGGAACTGGGTATCTAGCCTTCGATAAAGGAGCACAAATTTTGGACACATAAGATCATTTGTGTACGGTAAAATCAGTTTCCCTTGGGAATTTGCAGAAAATCTTTTAAAAATAGTGCTTTACACGAGTCTAAATACTAGTTTGTCTATAACTTCAGAGTGATTCTATTTTACATGTGGTATACTCTCAAGATTTGAATCCTCTGTTTTGTGATCAATATGAGACTCCTTGTGCCCCCTATGCTACTCAGACGGTCCGTTCGCATGAAAGCTGTTCTCAGGAGATGTGAGTTCCAGTTCCTCCCGCTGTATTACTAGTGGTTGCTTTTCGTATGCGCGATGTGAATTTGTGTATATTATTTTTAAATTTAAAAAAGAAAAAACATTTGCTCGTAACTTCAGAGTAATTCTATTTTACATGGATATACTCTCACGATTGGAATCCTCTTAATTATTGAGCGGGAAAGTTTGTTAAAAAAAAGAAAATTAAGACAGTATTATATTTGAAATACATTACAATTGTACATATGGATATTGATAATTGATTGCAATCGAAGAGAATTCTAATTCACTTAATAATTTACTACCTTTATAGAGTGTTAGCCTATTTCTCATAGTATAGAAAATAATAACATTCCAAAATGTAACAATTTTCAGCCAAACTACGTGTTTTGAATCGGATACAGGCTGTAAAGAGTGAATTATGTAGTCCAAAATTCATACTAAAATGAACTTCATATCTTTGCGGAGGTGTTGATAAGCTGAAAATCCATTGTAGGCGTCAAAAAAAAAATATTGATGGATATCCAAATACAGCTTAAAAGGAGATCATCCAAAGATCAAAACACAAGAAACAAGTGTTTGTTGTCTCGGGCGCCAGACAGTCTTTTACTGTTTGGCGAGACAGTGTTTTACTGTTGGAGAGACAGTCTTTTACTATTCGGAGAGACAGTCTTTTACTGTTGGAGAGACAATCTTTTACTGTTTGGAGAGACAGTCTTTTACTGTTGGAGAGACAGTCTTTTACTGTTTGGAGAGACAGTCTTTTACTGTTCGGAGAGACAGTCTTTTACTGTTCGGAGAGACAGTCTTTTACTGTTCGGAGAGACAGTCTTTTACTGTTCGGAGAGACAGTCTTTTACTGTTCGGAGAGACAGTCTTTTACTGTTCTGAGAGACAGTCTTTTACTGTTCCGCGAGACAGTCTTTTACTGTTCCGCGAGACAGTCTTTTACTGTTCCGCGAGACAGTCTTTTACTGTTTCGCGAGACAGGAGTTCAGAAACCGCCTAAACAAGTGGTCATTCACTGTTAAAGAACGTGGGAGACAGTTACAAACTAAAAAAAAGGCCCACTAACCTATTAAAAAGTGGGTATTAAGGATTTGGACAGCGATTAGAGAGCATTTGAGGGCATTCTTCTAAAAAAGAGAGAGGGTCTTCATCAAAGGATCGAGCATTTGTTAGAGCATTCTAGAGCAGAGAGAGAGCAGATTTGAGTTCTTTTCTTGCAACGCCTTGAAATTAAGCTTCGACTTGATTTTAAGAAGAACGACTATCTTACATCGATAAGATATCGTTTCAATTCTCACTTCGATAAACGAGGTCAGAATCATAAGCCCCCTTCACGATCTGTGAATCGGCGGTCCACGAACCAAAGCGTTCCCGGCACAGGCAAAGTCCCACGAAAACGAGAATTGATAGACGATTTTCGTGTTTGTTTCTCAAGAGTTGTAATTTTTGTTTTGTTGTGTAGAAAAAGTCTTATAAAAAGATTATTCTTTCGAATTTGTTGTAATCGAACAAAGTTATAATGAATTCCACAGCAGCGACATTTGAACCAAACAACAATCTCTCAGCCACCTCGTTCTGTTACGGTGTCTCTCTAACTGTGAAGTGTCTCCTAATGCCGTGATCCCGATAAAACTACAGAAATTAATCACTCTTATACTCTCCACCATTGTCTGAACGAATAGTCTTTACCTTTCTACCTGTCTGCAGCTCCACTTTCTTCTTCCACTCCACAAATATATCCAGAACCTCATGTTTATGCTTCATTGTATATACCCAATTCTTCCTGGAATAATCATCAATGAAAATGACAAAATAATTTGCCCCACCAAGCGATGTATGCTTGGAAGGCCTCCAAACATCTATGTGAATATAGTCTAATATACCTTGGGTGTTATGAATAGCGGTGCGGAACTTCACTTTAGTCTTCTTCCCAAGTATGCAATGCTCACACAGCTCCATTTTGCAGGTCTTTACAGTGGTTTTAGACGTGCGACTCCCGACATAACCTTGGATCGCTCAAAGACAAAAATAAATTGTCCTGAGAATGCCAACAAGGTTTTACACCCCCAGAAGAAGACACATTCACCAAATGATATCGTCATACCTGGGAGAACATACCAACAGACAATACGATTTTTTGGCAATCATACCAATAAATCGTATTATCAAGTTGGGGTTGTGAATAATTTTCGAAAGAGAGTTATTCGAGGAATAAATTCTCATTGTTCCTGTGCACGACTCGTTAAAACAGCATCATCAGAATGTGACTGTTTCAAACGAGAAACCATCCCACGAAGAGTCTTTGTATTGTCGAAGCCTAAGCCGAGACCGAGACATCTCCGCAAAAGAAAATCAGCTGCCCAAGATGATGAATTCCCTGAAGTCACAATCAACGTGGCTGATAAAAGAAAGTCTAAACGGCATTCGAGTGAATCAAATCCCGACTTTTCTCCGAAAGGAAAAGTCAATCCAAGAATTGCTCAAAGGATGTCTCGACTCCAATTAGGAGCCATCAGACGAAGAGATTACAAAAGAATGCAAGAAGGAATGTCCTCGGAGGATGAATTCTCGGACACTTATTCTGCAATCGCTTCTGATGATACAATGTCTAGCACGGGACAGACCAGAGAAGTACTCACGATCACCTCTGATCAATTTGCTCAGATACTTCAAGAAGCTCTAGCCAAACAACGCGAAGAAATTATAGCTGAAGTGAAGACAGAAATGGAGTTAGCTATCCAACAAATGAGAGAATTGCTAGCTCAACGGCCTCAACCCTTTGAGTCCAGTCAGAGAGATGAGTCCAGCCGCCACACGCAGAATGTGGCAGATGATAGTGATCCAGAAGTGGATGAAGTCATTATGACTGATACACCTCCCAATAGCAATAACGTTGGGGGTAGTTTAACGCACCCTCCCAATAACGAGATTAGGGGTAGCTCAATAGCACCTCTCACAGGGGGTGGTCTAACTCGTTCTCCTCAATGTCATTCGAATGAAGACATAGGCGATGTCAAGAAAATGAAAGAGCTTGAAAACAAAGTCAATGCTTTGATGACGGCTCAAGAAGTTAAGAAGACGGGTATTCCATGTCCCTATCCAAGGGAATGGGATTCAATACCGTACCCGGCGAAGTTCAATCTGATTAACTTCACACCGTTTGAAGGGAAGAGTTCGCCGATTCAGCACTTGATTTATTTCAAGTCTCATTTGGGCATGATCTCTGGAAATGATGCTTTAATGGTCCGGTCATTCGTTGGCACCCTTCATGGTCCCGCCTTCGATTGGTACCGACGTCTCAAGCTAGGGAGCATCAAATGCTGGGATGACATGGAAAATTTGTTCCTCAACAATTTCTTCGATGATGACACTGAAGTGTCAATCGGAACACTTCTGGATGAGAAGCAAAAAGACGGAGAGTCAGTCGACAATTTTGTCAAACGCTTCCGTGACAAGGCAAGTTGGGCAACGCGGAGTCGCCACGTGGTGCAAGTGCAGCGATGGCTAAGGGATCTTGGGTCTTTGAGCCGAGGGTCCCACGAACGACTCTGGAGGAGGATGCCTTCTTTCGCCTACTTGGAGAGGCGGATCTGGAGGAGGAGGAAGAGAGGTATTCTTCGTACTTCTGCTGGTCGAACTCGTACTCGACCTCTTCGTTCACCCGGATCTTGAGGGCCGGTTGCGTCACGACGGCGTCGGTTGCGATGCCGTTGGCTCCCACTGTGGTCGCCAGCTTGTTTTCGGTGAAAGTCGGTGTTTTCATTGCTTTTGAATCTGTTACAACTTCAAACGTTACAACAAGAATGCAACTAAAACAAAGATTACAACTTTATCGAAAATAAACACGAGATCCCGTTTTGGTGCGGTCTCGCTTGCGTGGGTCTTTGGCCTGTGACGGGGATGTTGATATCCGTGGACCACCGGGGCAATCAGATCCGGTCCGGATAAATCGGACAGAGTTTCGTCGATCCGCGTGAGATCTAGAAACTTCTAATCCAGAAATATCGGACAGAACTTCGTCGATCCGCGTGAGATCTAGAAGTTCTAAGCGTATACCTCGGCTAAAGCGAGGTAATAGCTCTTCTTAGTATTAACGCTAAAGGCTAATACTAAGGAAGGATGAGAACGGGTGATGAAGGCTGATTTAGACCTCTCCTCCTCGGTTGAAGTGCTCGATCAGTGTTTGCTGCAGCAGGGCTTCGCCGAGGCTCTCCAAAAATCCAGATCCTTCCAAATGAGGTAAGGGGGTCCTATTTATAGGAAAACAAGAGGGGGGGCGTCCGCACAGATCTAGGACACCCCAGGGGTGTCCGCACAGATCTGGGACACCCTTGGGGTGTCTCCAAAAATCCGAGACACCCCTAGGGTGTCTCGGAATTTCCGAGACACCCTTGGGGTGTCTCGGAAATTCCGAGACACCCCTAGGGGTGTCTCGGAAAATCCGAGACACCCCTAGGGTGTCTCGGAATTTCCGAGACACCCTTGGGGTGTCTCGGAAATTCCGAGACACCCCTAGGGGTGTCTCGGAATTTCCGAGACACCCCAAGGGTGTCTCGGAATTTCCGAGACACCCTAGGGGTGTCTCGGATTTTCCGAGACACCCCTAGGGGTGTCTCGGAATTTCCGAGACACCCCAAGGGTGTCTCGGAATTTCCGAGACACCCTAGGGGTGTCTCGGATTTTTGGAGACACCCCAAGGGTGTCCCAGATCTGTGCGGACACCCCTGGGGTGTCCTAGATCTGTGCGGACGCCCCCCCTCTTGTTTTCCTATAAATAGGACCCCCTTACCTCATTTGGAAGGATCTGGATTTTTGGAGAGCCTCGGCGAAGCCCTGCTGCAGCAAACACTGATCGAGCACTTCAACCGAGGAGGAGAGGTCTAAATCAGCCTTCATCACCCGTTCTCATCCTTCCTTAGTATTAGCCTTTAGCGTTAATACTAAGAAGAGCTATTACCTCGCTTTAGCCGAGGTATACGCTTAGAACTTCTAGATCTCACGCGGATCGACGAAGTTCTGTCCGATATTTCTGGATTAGAAGTTTCTAGATCTCACGCGGATCGACGAAACTCTGTCCGATTTATCCGGACCGGATCTGATTGCCCCGGTGGTCCACGGATATCAACATCCCCGTCACAGGCCAAAGACCCACGCAAGCGAGACCGCACCAAAACGGGATCTCGTGTTTATTTTCGATAAAGTTGTAATCTTTGTTTTAGTTGCATTCTTGTTGTAACGTTTGAAGTTGTAACAGATTCAAAAGCAATGAAAACACCGACTTTCACCGAAAACAAGCTGGCGACCACAGTGGGAGCCAACGGCATCGCAACCGACGCCGTCGTGACGCAACCGGCCCTCAAGATCCGGGTGAACGAAGAGGTCGAGTACGAGTTCGACCAGCAGAAGTACGAAGAATACCTCTCTTCCTCCTCCTCCAGATCCGCCTCTCCAAGTAGGCGAAAGAAGGCATCCTCCTCCAGAGTCGTTCGTGGGACCTTCGGCTCAAAGACCCAAGATCCCTTAGCCATCGCTGCACTTGCACCACGTGGCGACTCCGCGTTGCCCAACGTGGTCAAGATCGCAGATCTGGGCTCCTCCCCTAAGAAGGTGGCTACTGAAGGCGCTCCAGCTATATCAAAGAGGGCACTCCAAAGGCGGCGTCAACGTCTTGCTCGTCAAATGGCCAAGGCTTTGGAGCCTATGGATGGGGTCCGCTACAGCGAAGATCTCAAAGCGAGACAACGCCAAGAGCAACAAAGGTATATAACCAGCCCCTCCTCTCAAGCAGGAACAAACAAGTGGGTGCGTGTTACAAGGAACCGCTCCACTCTTGAAGAGAGAATCAGGAAGCGCCGTGCACTCCTTGCGCATGCCCGAGCTCTCTTGAAGAAAGCAGAGGAGATGCAAAAAGAAGAGGCGGTCAAGACTCCGCCAAAACTCAAACAGACGTGGGTGCTAAAGGCGAACCCAACGCCTAAGACAAAAGTGAAAGAAGTTGCTGCCCAACCTTCACCAAGGCCAAATCCTGTTCCCCTTACCCCGGCACCTCCGGTAGGGTCAGGTATGAAAACAGACCCTTCAACCTCCAAGGTTCCTGTGAAAGGTCGCCTCGGTCCCTTACCAGGGAATCGAGGTAAAGTACCTATCAAGGAGCGCTTGGGTCCATTGAAAGGTCACCAAGTTTCAAATCAAACTGGGGGTCGAATTAATCCCCCCACGAAAGATGAGAAAGGGAAAGCCCCTATCACCGACCGCATCGGATTGCGAGTCGAAATACAAGAGCCCGTTCAATTTTTATGTTCACAAAAACGTAAACTTGAACGGGCCACTTTTGAGAAAACTAACAAAACATCCCATGCCAAAGGGGAAGCACACTCATCTGAGGATGATGGTGTTTTACCAAGGAGCACATGCCAACACTCTATAGGTTGCTCCAGTTACCAAGCTGATGAGCTGTACTATAGAGCTGGTGGTATGGGGAAATCTCGAAAGAAGTATGTGCAGGACATGGAGTCTCGCTGCCCGTGCGCCAACATAATCAAGGCAGTGCTATCAGAATGCTCCTGCGCTCAAACCCCAAGGAGAATTTCAGTGTTTGATAGAATTTCCACCGGAGCGTCTGAAGCTAAGCCTAGGCGTTTCCAGCGAAGAAGAAGGATAGTCAAAGACAGAGAATTCCCGAAGGTCACCATCAACATGGCCAGCAAAGGAGCATCGACAGGGGACAATCCCGAGTCAATCCCGTTGGTACCCTGGTATCTAACTCACCTACAGTCCGGGACCATTACACGAGGGACTTATGGTAGAATCCGGACGAGATCACCATCAGAAGACGAAGCATCAGATGCCGGCTCCGCGATTGCTTCGGACAACACAGTATCTAGCGAGGGACAACCCCGCGAGGTACTCATGATCAGTGCCGAACAGATGAACAAGATGCTTGAGGATGCCCTAGCTCGGCAGAAAGAGGCTTTCAAGTTCGAAATGGAGATGACCCTACAGCGGATGAGGGAGATGCACGATCAGCAACTCGCAGCTTTGACAACTCATCAAGAGGAGCCCACTCGACCCAATCATCAGAACCAAGAAGAGAATGAACGGGAAGGGAATAATGTCATTATTCCCCCTGTCAACAACGACAACGGAAGTGGTCCGGTAGATGATAATGCCAAAGAAGACCACATTACCTCTCCCCAAAACCACTCGAAGATAGAAACGAGTGAAGACAAAAAGATGAAAGACTTGGAGAGCAAAATCAATGCATTGATGAATGCTCAAGAGGTAAAAAGGTCAGGTATACCGTGTCCATATCCAAGGGAGTGGGAATCAATTCCATATCCGGCAAAGTTCAACCTGATCAACTTCACGCCGTTCGACGGGAAGGGCTCGCCCACTCAGCATCTAATATACTTCAAGTCCCACTTGGGCACGATCTCCGGCAATGAACCCTTAATGGTGCGGTCATTCGTTGGCACTCTTCGCGGAGCGGCCTTCGATTGGTATCGTCGCCTCAAGCCGGGGAGCATCAGCAGTTGGGACGACATGGAGGACATGTTTCTGACGAACTTCTTCTACGACGACACTGAGGTCTCAATCGGCACTCTGTTTGATGAGAAGCAGAAGAATGGTGAGACAGTCGAAAACTTCGTGAAGAGGTTCCGAAATAAAGCAATGAATTGCAGGGATCCGGTCAGCGAAGATTTCATCCTCGAGACCTGTCATAACAATCTTTCATTGGACATCCTGTAAGCCATGGGAATGGCACCGCCAAAGACCTGGAAGGATCTGAAGGTGCGTGGGGAACGAGCCGAACGATTCCTTAAGAGGAAGAAGGCAGAAAGGGGCCAAATAGCAAATAACGCTCCGCAACATAACTTTTTCCCTAAGGGAAAGGGAAAAGCACATGCGAATGCTGTGGACGCGAATCAAACATTCAAGGTGCAAGCACAACCGCAACAACAGCAACAAAAGGCGCCACAACAATCAAGGTGGCAGCAACAGCCCCAGAAGCAAAAGGCTTCAGAACCAAAGTTTCTAAAGGTCTATTCATTCAAAGAGGATGAAGTTCCCGGTATTTTTAAATACCTTATCGAGAACAACAAGATCAAGTTGCCTCCGGTCCAGGATCAAGAAGACGCTAAAAGAATTAATGATCCAAAGTACTGCGCATTCCACAGAGCGGTGCACCATCCTACCAAGGCATGCTACGCCCTTAAAGATAAGATTCAAGCTCTGATCGATGTCGGGGTCATCACTATGAAACAACCCAAGGAGAAGAAAGTGGGTGCGAATGCAGTGTCGATTAGCTTCGGCTCTGTTCCCTTGAACTGGTTCCAACATGAACCAGTGATAAATGCAACAGTAAAGACGGTGAATGATGATCCACACAAACAGCGCCAGAAAGGACTTGTGCCACACACAACCCCTAATGGTGAGATTCTTTGGGTCCATCCAGATTTGGTTGGAGATGAACAATGGACTGGAATCTCTTCCAAGAAAAAGTCAAAAGGAAAAGGTAAGTCTTGTTATGGAGCTTCTGCTATTCCAGGGGAAGATTTCGAATTTGTTGTAATCGAACAAAGTTATAATGAATTCCACAGCAGCGACTTTTGAACCAAACATCCATGTGTCACAATCTTTGTTCCGAGCAAACATTAGCTTCATGTGCCGTATGTAGTCCATGAATTATTTTCCTAACATAATATGCACCACTACCTTCAAATGAGGAAACATTTATGCAAATTAAAAGACAGAAGGGTGCAGCATGATTACAGAAGGTTTAGTCATACCTTAATTGTCGTATACAAATCTCTATGCGGATATCCTGCACCTCTGTCATCTTTATTGTATCAATCATAACCGTCAGGTGTGGATGGCGATTAAAGCTCAAAACTAAATAAATGCTTGAAATAATAAAACGCTTATTTTGTTGTATTCTTCTACTGATTTCAGCTGTCGGGTTTCATGTGGTCGGCTACAGCTGTGTGACGCATACAAAATTAATTATCTAATCTAATTGACAACGATTATTAGTGGATTGGATTTTCTTAATCTAATCAGGGGATAACTGACAACGCCGGATACGATAATGAATAACGTGCCGCTACTGGCAAAGCGTTGCGGACGATTAAATGATGAGCAGAGAATGGAGCTGCTTTTGGAGCATCCTTATATTAGTTTTGGATGCCCAATTGTGAATGCTTAGACATAGTCTGATACGAAATAGAAGTTTTTTTTTAAAATTTAAATAAAGCCTCACAGAAGTTTTAATTATTTCAAATGACACTTTAAAATCTGTGTCCATACTGAAATAAGTAGTCAAACAAAGAAACATTTTAAGTTTCTTTAAGTTTGGTTATCGTTGCGAGAACAATATAAAAATATGCTCAAGGCTGAAAATAGATTTCTCAAAGTTGAAGTTGTAGCTTTTCATTTTTATTTAAAAGAATTGTCATGTGCCTTAAAACATTTGTTGTGCTCCAGACAGAGGAAAAGTCTGTTGAAAATTACTAAGAGTTACACTATCAGACTGAAATTTAAACTTTCAAGATGAATGGAACTTCTCTCAGTGTGTGATCGAGGCGTGCAAGAGCACTATCCTTAAGAGTAGATTGCATCCTTTGAGATTATCTCTCAGTGTAACAGGATATCAACGGCTAACCCTCCAAGATTTAATGATCATTGGCGCAACAAGCGTGCAATCGCAATGCTACATGCCCGTGAATAGTTCTGGTTTGTTTCTTAACAATTGCTGAAAAATAGAGAGTTTGAGAGAGATAATAGTGAAGAAGAGGAAGAGAGTTTGAGAAAGATAGCAGTGAAGAAGAAAAAGAGAATAGCTCTCTGAACAGTGTATTCTAAGGTTGGAGGTTGCCGAGTTTATATTGAGTAAATGAGATCTATAACATATCTTGCGTAGAAGGGAACATCACGACTTTACGTTTTTTATCTTGCGTAAAAGGGAACATCACTACTTTACGTTTTTTCAAATAAACTTTCTGACCACTCACAAACATAAAAAAAATAAAAATAAAGGATAAAATAACAAATTGTTCTCATCACGACCTTCGAGCCAAATCTATCAATAGAACAATAAATTCCCAATCAAAA
This sequence comes from Asparagus officinalis, assembly GCF_001876935.1. NCBI lineage: Eukaryota > Viridiplantae > Streptophyta > Magnoliopsida > Asparagales > Asparagaceae > Asparagus > Asparagus officinalis. The sequence continues at coordinate 19,409,070 of NC_033796.1, forward strand.
TCACAAACTAACTAGCACCCTTTCATTGCAAAGCTAGATTAGAAATCAACATTCTTGAAACTTTTTGCCAAAAGTAGACGACACCAAACATAATACGATCTCAATCGGTAAATTATAATAAATAAAAGAACTTAAGCCTCAAATTATTTCCATCCCAAAAAAGTTACATAGTCCTATAGTTTTTTTTTGGATGACAAGGGAAACTTGGTCACCCCAGCTCAGTTTAACTCCTTCGGAGCCCCGCCAGCGGCCCTGGTTCGATTCCTCTTGTTCCCTTCACATCTACAAGGAGCTACCCTTAATACCAGGGGCTCATCCCCACGGGCAGAGCGCGGGCGAGCAGCGTGGGGACCACTGGGACGCGAACTGGTGAGCATACAACGGGCTGAGCTGGATTTGGTGACCAATAAAACCCCGGGTTTCCGTCCCCACCCTTAAACCAAGGGAAACCAGGTGAATGCGGCTACGAGGATTCGAACTCCTGACCAACAACGGGCAATAGCCTGGAGAGATACACTCCCCCATGGAGAGCTGCTGACCATGAGTCCCACCCGCGGGTGGTACATAGTCCTATAGTTGATAAGGAATTCTATTTAACATGTGCATAGCAATTAAAGGCACCTCATTGTTAGTAAGAAAACTCAAAAAAGAAAACATGTAAAGAAAAATTCCCATAAAGTTATGTACAAACCTGGGATAATGCCCTGATCTCGGCCAAAATTGGGACCACAGAGTGAGGGTGGTATAAGGGCCGCTTTCTAAATATTTAGAGGGCATAATATCGGGTTAAAAAAAATGTTTCTGAAAACGGATAAAATAGGGGTGTAAAAAGTAAAATAGGAAAAATTAGGTAAAAATATCCATGGCGGATATTTAAACTCTAAATTCATCCCCTCGTTCACATTTTCCCTCTCTCTCTCTCTCTCTCTCTCTCTCTCAATTTCTCGCTCGCTCCCTTGGCTTAGGGTTTTCTCGATCGATTAATGGAGTAATTGGAACAATGAAATGGAATTGGTACTTCTTCTACTTCTTGCAATTATGTTTCTGATGCAATTTTCTTGCTATTAGTTTTATGTTTTTTTGGTGTAGATTGTCGTTATGGTCGAGAAAATTAGATTTTGTTCTTCAAGTTGTTAATTTTTTGTTTATTATAAATATTTCCCTAAAATAATATTTGATGGAAAATAACAAAATGGAGGTTCTTGATCTTAACATTGAGTTTTTCTTGAAGAATTTTGGGATTTTTTGTTGAATTTCTGCCATCGGTTTAAGAATGGAGAAAATTCTTGCTTGAATTGTTGGCTAGGGTTTTAGTTCAGGATCTTTGAGCAAGTTCGGAGATCATATCAGGTTTAAGATCAATAAGATCATTACCATATCTCTGTCACGTAAAGAAAAGGGGAACAGAAAAACAGGGACTCACACTTACTTCTTGTTTTCGTTAAGAAAAGTAAAAATTGATACCTGACATACTTTGAAGGGTGTGGGAAATTAAGTTTTGCAAAGGAACAAACCGACGTTGTAGAATTTGTTCACTTGTGGTATGTTAAAAGTTTGAATACTACTCAACTGATACTGTGGTCTTTTGTCTACTTTTCCCATGTTGATTTGTGAATTGTGTGATGGATAGATAGACCTGATCAGTTGTTTGATTTCTTTGTTTGGTATCTTGTTATTTGGTATCTTGATATTCAAATCATGTTATGCACATCTTGAACTTAGTCAAATATGAAATGGTATATCATATTATGATATATATGGTTAAATGGATATATCATGGGAAATTGAGTAGTGTAGTCTGGTTAGGATACTTATGATTACGTGTGACAAAATCATGAAAGCTCGTCTCTTTTAATGCCTCAATCAACACATATTTTCCATCTTGTTGATCTCTTCGTTACTGCGCCTCTTTTTCTCTTGAGGTTGGAAATTTTCTTTGGGAAATACTTGAATTCCTTGTTAGTTGCAAACTACCTATCCCTTTTCAAAAGAACGGCGCATCTGGAAAAAAAAAAAACATAGCTGAGACATGGGCATAACCTTCTTGGTGTGTGGATCCATGTATCAGCCTGTATGGTTGGTATAGAGTATATTTCCATAGGTAAGTTTGTTTACTTTATAGATTTTTCTTTCCCACATCATATCCTCATTATGCATTTCACATGTTAAAATTTGCTAGACAATTTTCAATAATGATGCATACAAAAGTATTTAATTTTCTCAATTAAATGGATCCAAAATACACTGAACTTTTATGGAATGCATAGGCTTAAACATAAAGAGAGACTTTAAGTTTAGAAAGTAGTGTCATCTGATGAGGATAAAAGCTAACTTAACAGAGAAGATGACCCATAACAGAATAGAATGGAAAAATAGGATTCATGTAGCCGACCCCAAACATTTGAGATGAAGACTTGGTTGTTGTTGTTGTTGTTGTTGTCGTCGTCGTCATCTGTTGAGGATCCATAATAGCATTGGAAAAGTCTCAATTGTGACAAATATAGGAGATGGTGGAAAAAAACTAAAGTTATCAGATGCGGAGATCTCCAGATGGATCCTGGCTATAAAAATTTGTTGATACATCCTAAATGATGAAATATGGGTAGCATTCACCGGCTACAAGTTTATAGACTATTCATGACCTTACAGGAGCTATAGTAATCAACACTTTGATAATCCTTCATGTTGCAAATCTACTTTACCTGATTTGACACTCTGCATTTTGACTAGGTCCACTTCTCCATGAAAGTGTTGATTTCTCAAGCATGAAGGATTATGATTCTCAGCTTCCCTATTGCTTATTTGATTGTATCTGTTGGTATCATTGGAATCCATCTGTTGCTGATGTGGCAGCAGTGCTTGATTGATATCCTGGTAAGTTAGGCTTAGCTGTCTGCCTGGTCTTCATCTGAATCATCCTCTTTAGTCGATGCTCATACATTAGAACTACAACCAAACTTTTCTTTAACAATTGACTTCAAAAACCAAGTGCAAGCAAATTAAGCAATCGATTTTTTGTGAATTAGAGGCAACCAACTGAAGCAAATTTATTTCTCACCTGAACTCCTCTTATGCCAAGTCTCTCAATACGCTTACTGATGGACTTAAACTGACTGAAGATCATACGCTTATTGATGGGCTTAAACTGACTGAAGATCGACCTATCTCTTTGCTCTATGATTGAAGTCATTGTTTCTGTTTATTAAAAGAAGCAAAAGAAACATCACATAAAGGAAATGTAAATAAGAGTTTGGAATTTCTATTTTCATTTTGTTAATTATAACCATATCTTCTCCAGCGACCAGTTTCTATTTTATATTTACTGTGAAATTTGTTTGACAGGAGGAAATCTTGATGTTAACTATTTGTAGATTATGAGAAATATTATGAATTTATGACTTGTATTCAATGCACTTGCAGTTAGTTGTTCTAGATAATAAAAGATTTATATCCTCATCTGCACCAATCATTTGCCAATCAGAATACTCACTCTTTACAAATCTATGTGTTGTTGTTTCAGGTGTCATTTTCTGAATGATTTTTCTACAGCTTTCTTTGTTAAATCCCAGAATTCTTTGTCTATCATATTAACAACTCTGGAGCCATTACAAAAAATGAACATCCTCGGATTGGTCTTTCCAGCTTCTCTTTTCCAGGAGGCTGATCATCCTTCACCCTTGGAAAAAAATGACTCAAGAACTAAGTCTCCTGGTGCTGTCGTATCTAAGCCCATGAGGAAGAAAATAAAAGAAGCTTCAGAAGGTATTAAATGTCAAGAGAACCCCCCAGATCAGGAGCGCAGCAGGAAATCTTCTGCTTATCTCAGTGACTGTTCCAGAGAATTGGCTGATGTTAGTAACACCAGACCTTTACCTTTATCACGTGATGAACCTGCAAAGAGAACTTCCAAAAAGAAGAAAAAGAAGAAGGGAAAGTCGAACAAAGTGCTTCTAGATGATAACATTGCTTCAGAAACTGTTACCTCCAAGATTTCTCTTAGCAGAGAACTGGTTGGATGTGACCATAGTAAAGCAGCAGTTCGTTATCAGACTGCCAAAGAAGTTATTGGTAAATCTATTCATGACAAGATTTATGCAAAACAAGGTAGTATATCTTCAGAATCGACTCTGTATGAATCAAAGCATTTTCTAAACACTGCTGATACCGAAGGCTTCCCCAATATCAGTAAGTTAAGCTCGGAGATTGCTGCTTTTCAGGATCCAGCCTCTGGTAAAAAGAATATTGATGGGACCTGCAATAGTAAGTCTGGAAGGAATGAAGAGAATAACATTGAACAATGCGAATGTTCTTCAATCATTACGTCTGTTACAACTTCAAATCCGATGAGTGTATTTTTGGAGGACACAAGGGGAAGCTATGTAAAAGCATTGGCTGTATCCTCATCCATTGATAGTTCTAATCCAATAGGAGCTCACATAGAACCGTGGAATGAAAACTGCCGAGTTACTGAAACCTGTGAAAAAGGACAACATGGATCCAGTTATGCAACGGAAAGATCAGATACCCATATTCAAGGAACTTTTGACACTAACTATTGTATTACAATAGCCAACACCAAGGAATCTTGTTCTAGATCCGTGGCAGCAGATTCCAGAACATGTTATAAAAATCTACATTTATCGTTGGGTAAAGGTGAAACCGATAGATATGGAGGTTGGAAGGAAGTCAGCAACAAACATCCAAAATTCTGTGACCACTTTGCGGTTGTTGCAGTTCAAAATTCTTGGGGTGTGAAAGGAGATGATGGAAAAGACAGCAAAATGGAAGTCACGTCCGGTAACCAGTATTCTGGGGTTAAGTGGACCTCTCAAGTTTCAAATAGTACATCACGGATATCCTTCCCTATGAATTACAGGAATAAAACTGGGAAGGAAAATGTTAACTTTACCTGGAAAAGGACTGGAAGGTACATTGGAAGTTCATCCACTGATGGTCGAAATATTTCTGATCAAAATCACCTATTCATGGATTCTGCTCAATCAGGCACAACTTCTGTATCAAAGAACAATTCCTCCAAGGTAGAGATTTCATTACTTCCTCCATGCATTCCTTATGATAGCAAGGATGCTTTTCAACAAAAAGTGCAGTACTCAGGAGGCAGTCTTCAGAAGATGTACAAAACCAAATGTAGCATGCCTATCAAGGCATCTGAGTGGCCTACTCGAGGGAGTTTTCATGCCAGACATGGTCAATATACATTAAGGCAAAGAGATGATGTCATGGGAAACAGTTCTTTGGAGTGCTCAAAGACTAAACTGGATCTTCCTTCTGAACAAGAGTATGTCAATCGTGGTGGTGGTAAAGAATCAGGGGCTGGAAACCCCAATCAGTGCAAGCCTCGAACCAGTAAAACTTTTTATCATGAAATTATAACTACTGATGTAGCAGAAACTACATCAACTGAGGGTTTAAAGCCTGAACTTTGTTGTGACTCTTCGATTGAAGAGGATAAATCATCTATGCGCTCTGGGACTGAGCCCCATTATGACGCAGATGAGTTCACTTCTAGAGCAAGTTTACCTAAGTGGATTCCTGTCAGTAAAAAGGAATCATTGATGTTGAAAATGGGTGGCAGTGTTGATCATAATAATGTACAGCACAAACAGGACTTAGATACTTCTGGTGGAGCATCCTGTGTTTCGGACATCACAAGAGATGTCAACATGTCTAATGGCTTATCAAATGTCGTAAAACAAAGAAGCTTAAGGAAGGATACGAATTCCAATTTTTCTGCATCTGGTTATAAATTAAAGAACTTTCCCATACACATCTGTTCATATATAGCCAAATATGCTCTTAAAGCTTCTTTTGCAACACAAATATCTTCTGAAAATTTTCAGCTGGCAACTGGGACCCCAATTGCTGAGTTCGAGAGACTGCTCAGTTCTGCTTCTCCAGTTATTCCCTCCTCATCATTTTTGCAGCATTCAAATGATGCAATTAAACATGAGCCTGTTTCAGATTCCTTTATCAAACTTCTGAAACCTAGCATTGCGTTGCGTGATGTCTGGCAATGGTATGAAAAACCAGGAAACTATGGTTTGCAAGTCAAGGCAGAAGACACTAAAGGATTGCAAGTCAATGTACTGTTTCATGCTCATTTTGTCCCATTTCTCTCAGCAGTACAGTTATTTAGTCGTCCCTACCATTCTGTTGGAAGCTGCTCCGAAAGTACAAGTGGTAGCATGCCAGAAAGGAGAGATACTGATGAGAGCTTGTGTCCTTCATCAGCATCATCTTCACTCTGCCTGCCTGATGATTCTCATGTCATATTTGAATATTTTGAACATGAGCCTCCACAACAGCGCAGGACACTCTCTGCAAAGTAAGAACTAGGATTCTCTTACTTATCTACTTATTAGATACATTTATAATGCATTTTGATGGCTGTTTATATTGATCAACGCATCTTCTCTGATTACATATTTTCTCTCTGATCAACTACAGAATAAAGGAGCTCCTAGAGGTTGGTACTTCTAAACCTCAAGCATTTGGTGACCCATCCAAGCTGGAATGCTTGAATGTACAAGACCTCCACCCTGCATCTTGGTAAGTGACAATAATAAGCACTTAGTTTTGAAGTAACCATTGTTTTGAAGTAATCATTTGGAAATTTACATAAGAATATTTTATAAGTATTTCCAGCTAAAACCTACTGACATCTGTTATGTTTCATTCATTATTTTTTAACTTATGTCTCTTCTGTTACTTGTTTTAAGGTATTCGGTAGCATGGTATCCTATATATCGAATTCCTGAAGGTGGTTTTCGTGCATCATTCTTGACCTATCATTCCTTGGGTCATTTTCGTCTGAAAGGTACTGGATCAGATTCCATCAAAGAAAATGCTTTTTGTGTTGTCTGCCCTGTGTTGGGAATGCAGAGCTACAATGCACAGGTAAAGATGCTTTGGTAGATTGATATTTATTTCCCATGCATTTTATTTGCTGAAGTTCTTCAAGTATGGGCATATTATTGATTGAATTTGGAATAAATTCGATAATCTTTCAAATGCTGCTCTTCCATTCTAGGCACTTTTTTAAACAAGAAAGTATTATTCTTGAGACGCCATGCTAAGAAAAAAATAGGAAAAAAAACTGAGTTGAAAGATTGAGTTTAGTTTGTCTTAATGGTTATAAGAACAATGGTCATAACCCAGAAGTCTTTGGTTGTGCTTGAACAAATGTCATAGCTAAACTTGTCATCCAAGATTAATATACATTATTGTATTTATTTCTGATCTTGCAACTTACCTGTAAGACTTATCCAGTTGAATATCTGATTCTTCGCCTTCGTAGGGTGAATGCTGGTTTTATCTCAAGAAACCAGCTGAAAATCTTCTGAAAGGTTACAAGCCAGCTGATATCTCTCAGCTGCTCAAAGAAAGGTTAAGAACTTTGAAGGAAACTGCAGCTCTTTTTTCAAGAGGACATGTCCAAAGAGATGGCACTACAGCCATTAACCGGCATCCAGATTATGAATTCTTTCTTTCTCGTAAGCAGTGATTGTTATCGCCCATGAAATATAGTATGTTGGAGATAGAGAAAAAAAAATCGGGAATTCTATAGTTTTAGATGAAAGCAGTAGGTAGATAAGATGAAGGTTACCATACAAATTCAGTTCCGGATGAGTTGTGAAGAGGAGTAGAGGTGTAAATATATGTGCATTTGTAGATACATAACTAGCTCAACTGCCCTGTATGCATAGCTTTTTGTACACTTGTTGGAAGAAGGAGAATGAAATATGAATTGCCACCATGTTTCGGGCTTCCGATCAAATACATTTTTCAGTTGGTGTCCGAAACTTACCCTCTCTCTCTTTTCTTCTATTATTTTCTGTAAAATCTAGGAAGAAAATCTGAAGACAGTATCCGCACTGTCTGAGGATTGTCTTGGTGGATGCCACAAAATTTTTGATGACAAATCAATGGGCTTAAAAAGCTTCTGATTTAAGTTACAAATATAGTCAAGATAATTATCATGGTAGCCACTTTGATAATACATAAGCAAAGAGTTTAAGCCAAAACATTCACAGGCCTAGAAACTTGTCCCAATCTTTACTGCAATAAAAGAGTACTAAGAAGGATATACAACAAATTCAATTCAATTCTCAACTGACAGCATCTCAGATTTCAAATACATAAAAACCAACATAAAAAGTCCCCTATTACAGCATTTAAAGGAGCCAATAACCATGAACCGACATTCACTTGAACGTTTTACATTTCTTTTGCTGAGACATCAGAAACATCCACATGACAAGAAACAAATTTATAAACTCCAGCAATGAAAGATGCACCCATGTCTCAAGTTTTTGCAGCAGGCCTTACTAAGCCCAAGCCCGAACCACTTCCCAAATGCTTAAAATCAGTCGCCTCCAAATGATCTCCATGAGCAGAGAACCCCGTTCCTCCTTTCTCCAAAGTAACCAAATTCCTCTCCTTGCATGCCTTATTACATACCAAACAAACCTTATCCACTGCCACAAACCGATCTGCACACTTCTTACAAAAAACATGGCCACAAGTACTAACAGCTACCAGTGTAAGCGTATTAGTAAGTGTAACCTTGCAACTAGGGCAAATATAACTGGTCTCCAACGACTTAGGCTGTTTCTGCTTGTTGCTTTCTTCAGTGAGGTAAATTGGAAAAAGGGACTTCATCTTCAACTTCTCATTGCCTTCAGGACAAGTTGTACTTGTGGAAGGAGCATCTACTTTGATTGGGGCTTCGGGAGTTGCAGAGGGTAGCCAAAAGGCTTTCATTGTTCGAAGAGCTTCCTCTTCGTAGGAAGTTGCCTTAACACTGTTGGCTCCATGGAAACCGTTTTTTCCATTGGAATGATTTCTGTCGCTGTACTGGGGCACGGCGCCGTGATTTTGTTGATCAAAAGCGTCGAGCTCGCGGGCTTTTTGTTGTGCTAGCTTCTCTTCTTCCTCCTCTTTCTCTTGCTGTTGTTTAGATACATGAGCTGTTAATTTCCTGTTTGCATAAAAAAAGAAGTTGGACAAAAAACTTAGGAGGGAGGAAAATCATTAAAGCATTCAGCATGGTGATCAACAATGAAAAGCCTCCTAATAATCAGACAGTGAGAAGCACACAGATCCATGGGCAATTTATACATAGCATATCCTTGATAGTGATTATAAAGATACAATCCCTCTAAAAGCCTCCTTTTTATATTTTAACTGTCTCAATTTGAAGATTCTCCTTTTCCTTTGTTTCCTCCATTAAAGATTATTATGCTAATGGATCACCAAACTCTACCCCTGTTGTTTAAAGTGGAAACGAGCAAACATGGCATCACATGATTTTAAGGCTGATAGAACATTCTCGATGAAAAATAATTTTATCAAAGTGCAGGGAATCATATTAATTGGATCACAATGGGCGGGAAGAACCCAAATACGGAAATACTACCATGTTTCAGAACAGATTAGAAAATTAAATTTTCTCTAGGATAAATAGCATGATCTAAAAGATACCCAAATCCGTTGCCCTTTCTATCTATAAACATGGTTTAAATTTAATTTTCTTTTTAAAACTCAAATGTATTTGCAACATCCATTATACATCCATGGACACCCTAAAGAAACCAGGGGAGGATCTATATACAGTCCAGGTGGGGCCACGACCCCCTTAAAATTTTGAGAAAAAAAAGATTGGGTGGTTTTTGTAAAACCTTCTCAGCTATGAATATCGTTAAGACTAGGCTTCGAAACAAAATGAAGGATACTTTCCTCTCAGACGCATTAATGGTGTTTATTGAAAGAGAAATTGCTAAAAGTCTGAGCATTGATGCTATCATTGAAGACTTTGAAAATTTTAAGGAACGTCGAATTCCTTTTAGTTAGATAAGTTTTAGTTATAAAAAATTAGATGATACTTATTTGAATATTTTCTACATAATTTTTGTTTTCCTCTTTTGAAATGTTTTGGAGATATTGACGTTGGCTATTCTACCCGTTTTGTTTGGGTTGTGGTGCATCTCTTGTGAATAAAATTGCATAAGAATTTTTTTTGTCTATCTTGTGTACGCC
>NC_033796.1:19419152-19485362 GCF_001876935.1 Asparagus officinalis
TCCGCCATGAAAGAAGTATATAGTACATATTTTACAGATTCCTCTCAGACGTTGGAAGTATCACAAACAATATCTATGGGTAATTTTAAATGACAATATTAGCCTGAAGATTAGAAAGAGCAATGCAGAAAATTTCTTACTTCTCAGAAAGAAATCACGATTATGTACATACTAAGATATTGCATTACAAACAATATCTATGGGTGATTTTAAATGACAATATTAGCCTGAAGATTAGAAAGAGCAATGCAGAAAATTTCTTACTTCTCAAAAAGAAATCACAATTATGTACATACCAAGATATTGCATTAGATGAGAAACAGACCATAAGAAATGACACAAATAAGATATATGCTGTAGAGTAGCCTTATAAGGCCTCCCTTCAAGTGATACATTTATAACAAAACACCACCGTAGCACTTCTTAATGTCATCCATCTCAATGTCATAGGAGATGCTATCCAATCTTTTTGGGTAAAGCGGACAATCGTAGAGGACAAAATACGTCCAATACAAAATGTTCATCAGCAGTAAAGGAGTTATATTTATTCCTGTTTGATATGATACTTCATATGTCTCACATCATTCTTAATGCACATTTGGGTTGAGGTAGGGGAAAAACAAATGGATTAGGCCGACTATCTATTTCCACCAATTCTTGGTATCTATGTCAATTTAGGAAGGAAAACAAAGGAAGAAAAAAAATGTATGTGTACTTTGTTTACAAGTCTGTGAAATGCGAGTTAGGAGCTGAAGAATCAAATATGGATCTGTTATCCCATCTAGCACACTGGAAAGCACATTGAACAAAGATTTTAGGCCCCCTAAATCACGAAAAAATAGTACTCCAACTTCGAATTCCAATCAGATCCTCCTCCAATGTTTAGAATCCACACCTCCTTTTCCCTGCTTAAGACTTAAAAAACATAGATCTCATCTTGGGTCCAAAACCATGGCACGTTGAACTCCATAGCTTGCACTACAACAATTCCTTGATTCTCCCAGGTATCTAGTATCGAACACAAAAACTGTTAGGGACTTGGATAGTATGGGCTGCCTAAAGTCCCACATCGAGTAAAATGGGAAACTTGATGGGTATTTAAGTAGCTTGGTTCTTCCCCCTTAACAGCTAGCTTTTAAGGGTGGGTTCCCCAAGTTGCTTGGATCCTAACAATTGGTATCAAAGCTGGTTGTCGGCTTCACGAAAAGGGCTACCTATGGAGGGGCTGACCGGTGGAGGGGCTGACCAGAAAGGCCGAGTGAAGCATCATAGAGTGCAGCCGCCGGGACGTTGGCTCTCAGGGGCGGTGCTATGTTAGGGACTTGGATAGTATGGGCTGCCTAAAGTCCCACATCAAGTAAAATGGGAAACTTGATGGGGTATTTAAGTAGCTTGGTTCTTCCCCCTTAAGAGCTAGCTTTTAAGGGTGGGTTCCCCAAGTTGCTTGGATCCTAACAAAAACAGACCCAAAGAGAACACGATCTACACTACAAAATAAATATAATTTCTTCGATAAAGAAAGAACATTAAAGAAGATAATTCTACAGAAACATCACAAGGCAAGGGCTTAAAGCTAGTATCTCAGTAAAATCATGACTAAATCAGAACGAGAAAAAGGAAATCAAAACCCTAACTATCGAAACCAGTACCTCTGAATATCCTTCTTTTGAGAGAGGAGGCACTCAAAGATGCATTCTTTGCAAAAGACGTGGCCTTTCTGGCAGGAGAGAGGATCGATGAAGGGTTTGAGGCAGAGGGAGCAAGCGTCGAAGGGCTTAATCGAATCTTTGCCAAGCCGCTCCTTTTGAGTCCCGTACCCTAACTTTTTCTTCTCATCGTAGGTGAAGAACGCGAGGTCGTTGTTGTTCTTCGAGTGACGCTGAGGCATCTCTAGGATCACAAAGGGGATTGAACTGAAAGGGGGCAGATCGAAACCCTAACCCTTGAATCGAAAGGGGATCGACTTGAGTCGAGGGCGAAGGACTTGGTTATTTATCATAGGAGGAGTCATTATCATATTTGGAATTTTTTTTACAAACTAACCCCTATGTGGGTTAGGATTTGCGTGGTGAGTCCTTTAGTATAAATTTGGTATTTTACGTATCATTTCCCCCTTAATATGAGACTTACTTTTTCTGAATTCATTTTAGTATATTTAATTTTATTCTTTTCTTTGAGAGAGGATAAACAAAATTGTATAGCCAAAATCATAAATTTAATGGAGGAGTCTTCATAAATTAAGTAGATTAAAATGCCGTTGGATTAAAGAGCAGTAATTTAAAAAATTTGTGGACTGAGTATTAAGAGAAATTTCCTTTAAAAAAGTAAATTATGCAGTGTTACTATACCAAATTTATTATTACAGGAAGAAGTTGGCTTTTTGGGAGGAACAACCCTAATAGTTTGACATTTATAGAGTAACTTATTTCAAGAAAGGAAAAAAAAATCCAATGCTAGCCTAAGGGGCTGTTTGGTTGGTTTCCTAAAAACCAAAAAAAAGGAAATTGAGTCATGGAAATCAAAAAAGTGCAATTTCCACCATTTCCATCCCTAAAACTAACCCACAACATCCAATAAAATATTATTTTCATCATACAACTCATCCACATCATCCAATAAAATATTATTTTCATCCAACAACTCATCTCATATCATCCAATAAAATAAACCAAACAACTTTTATGGGTCACATCATCCAACTCAACTCATCTCCATCTCATCTCATCTTTAAAAATAACTCACATCATCCAATAATATTGTGACAACTCATCTCATCTCATCTCCATTTCATCTCCACCCATTTCCTCCAAAAAAAACAAGGAAATTGATTTCCTTAAGTGTGAGTCACATCATCCAATAATATAATGACAACTCATCTCATCCCATCTCATCTCCTATTTTTAAGATTGAACCAAACACAAGAATAGGACCTATTATAAGAAATATGTTTCTTATTCTTTGATTTCCTTCTTTTTTAGCCAATCAAACAACCATCCAACAACTTTTCTTAAAAAATCATTCACATCATCCAATAATATTGTGACAACTCATCTTATCTCATCTCCTATTATTTGATTTCCTTCTTTTTTAGCCAACCAAACAACCATAAAACAATTATTTAAGGAAATAGGTTTCTTATTCCTTAATTTCCTTCTTTTTTTTGCAAACAAACAGCCCCTAAGCCCCGCAGTTAACACTATCCTTCTGAAAGAAGAGAATAATTCTTGCAACATTACTTTTGCCTGATGGTATCCCATTCAAATTGCATCAAGCAGAGATTTCAAAACATTTATATCAAGCATTCAAATTTAATCTGAACGTCTCTAAATATCAAGATTCACATTACTTACAGCAGTACACTCAGAATGATACACCTTATATATCAAACAGATAATCAATCGACGGCAATAACATACAGATAATCAATCGACGGCAATAACATACACAGGATCCTGGTCACATACAAGACATAGTTCAATGTAACCTGGACCTATTATGTTTAAGTTCAATCTACCACGTTTAACTTCAATCCAACATGTAGAAAGAGATAATAGAGAGAGCAAAACCCTAACTTGTTGTTTATTGAGATAATAAGAGAGATAGATATAGCCATACAAATAGGGTTAATGTTAACGGGTAATAGCTCATTAACCCAATACCCAATACTTAATTTAACACTCCCCCTCAAACTGGTGCATAGATATTTATCATGCCCAGCTTGTCACATATAGTAGAGAACACCTTTGAAGAAGTAGTCTTGGTAAGAATATCAGCAAGTTGCTGTGAGGACGAAGTGAATATGAGAGATACTATCTTCTTCTCCCAAGCATCTCTAATAAAATTACAGTCAACTTCAATATGTTTTGTCCTCTCATGAAACACAGGATTCTGTGCAATATAAATGACAGATTGGTTGTCACAATGCATTGGCATGGGTCCAGGCTGAACAAGACCAAGCTCTGTCATAAATTTTCGTAGCCACACCATCTCACAAGCAGTGTGAGCCATTGCTCTATATTCGGTCTCTGCACTAGATCGTGACACTATATCTTGTTTCTTGCTTCTCCAAGTTATAAGATTACTTCCAATAAAAGTACAGAATCCTGAGGTAGACTTTCGGTCTCCCATGTTTCCTGCGTAGCCAACATCAGAGAAAGTCGAAATGTGAGTATGCCCATGCTTCTTATATAGCAATCCCTTACCAGGATAACTCTTGACATATGCCAAAATTTCCAGAGCTGCTGTCCAATGAACCTCTCTAGGTTTGTGCATAAACCTGCTCACTACACCTACTGCAAAAGTAATATCAGGTCTGGTAACTGTCAAATATATTAGCTTCCCAATTAGTCTCCTATATCAGGTCTGGTAACTGTCAAATATATTAGCTTCCCAATTAGTCTCCTATATTGTCCAGCATCATCTAGTAGAGAGGTATCATCACGCCACAAATCAACCAGCATCATCTAGTAGAGAGGTATCATCACGCCACAAATCAATATTTGCCTCCATTGGAGTGCTTGCAGGTTTGCATTCCAAGAGACCCGCTTTTTCTAATAAATCTAGCACATACTTCATTTGGGACAACAACAGGTCATGCTTTTGATATGCAACTTCAATCCCAAGAAAATACTTTGGCTTTCCCATGTCCTTAGTGATAAATAACGGTTTAGATACTCCTTAGTCTCAGCTAAGGAAACAGAGTCACTCCCAGTCAGCAGAATATCATCAACATATACGGCTAAAATAACCAAACCAGTTGTTGTACGTCGAAGAAAGACAGAATGATCAGACTGACATCGTTGGAAACCAACATTAGAAATAACCTTGCTGAACTTATCAAACCAAGCTCGAGAACTTTGCTTTAACCCATAGATGACCTTTCTCAGCCTACATATAATATTCTCTCCCTGAGCAACATACCCAGGAGGTTGCTCCATATAAATCTCCTCGTCCAAACCATAAAGGAAAGCATTCTTCACATCTAGTTGGTGCATCACCCAATCCATATTAACAGCCAGAGAGAAAAGAATTCTGATGGAGTTAAGACGAGCAACGGGAGAAAAGGTTTCAAAATAGTCGACGCCATATGTTTGGGTATAACCTTTAGCAACCAGGCGAGCTTTGTAACGGTCAACAGACCGATCGGGGCGATATTTCAGGATATACACCCATCTGCAACCAACCACAGTCGCTCCAGTAGGAAGAGAAACCAAGTCCCAAGTTTCTCTAGAAAGTAATGCATTCATTTCCTCATCCATAGCCTGCTTCTAAGCTGGTACTAACATAGCTTCCTCATGTGACCTGGGTATAGATACAGTGGACAAGGACAAAGCAAACTGACGAAAAGATGAGCTGAGACGGTCATAAGAGACAAAAAGAGAGATATGATATTTCGGGCAAGACCGTTTGCCTTTTTGAAGAGCAATAGGGATATCCAAGTCAGAAGGAATAGATGTCTCAACATGAGATGGACCAGCAGCTGGAGATGAAGAGACCGATAGCTAGAGATGAAGATTTAGCAGGAGCAGATTCAGGGGCATGTACTTTCGGGCGACAAGAGTATGTCAGTAGAGACTTCGGTGCAGGAGCTACAGGAGCATGTAATGGAATAGTAGTAGGAGCAGAGGAAGGTAGTGGTACCTCTGGACACCTAATACTAGTGGAAGCAGACGAAAAATAGGGGACAAACTCAAAAAAGGTGACATCAGCAGACGCGAAATATTTCCTGGTAGATGGATGATAACACCTATACCCTTTTTGAGTACGAGAGTATCCAACAAAAACACATTTGATGGATCTAGAAGACAACTTATCCAAACCAGCAATTAAATCCTGAACAAAACACGTAGAACCAAAGACACGGGGAATCATAAAGAATTATTTTTTATCAGGATAAAGACAATTGAATGGTATTAAACCATCAAGGACAGAGGAAGGCATGCGATTAATCAAATAATTTACAGTGAGAACAACATCAGATCATAAATACTTTGAAATATTCATATGTATTATTAGTGTTCTAGCAACATCTAGAATATGCCTATGCTTCCTCTCAGCAACTCTATTTTGTTGTTGTAGGCATCGAAAATTGCCTATAGGTCTCCACGAACAGCTCAGTGTTAAGGAACGACAATGAACGTCACTATCTGGTTCACAGGAGTTCGATTGACGTCGGTGAACGCTTGAAGTGAATCAACGAACTACGTGAGCTGACAGAATTTTGGAATAACGAAGGCACAGGCTAATCGAGAGCCCCGCGATGTTTACAAAAAGAACAACGTCTTTCGTGTCTCGTTCGTTCTACAGATAATCCAACCATCAGGGCCGATAGAACTCTTCGTCAGAATTCCAACGCAATTCGAATCACTAAAATCCGGGTTCGGACGAAGAATTTACAGCGGGGTGTCCTAGATTTTTAGGGACACCCCAGGGGTGTCCTAGACTTTTGGGGACGCCCCAGGGGTGTCCTAGACTTTTGGGGACGCCCCAGGGGATTTTTGGGAACGCCCCAGGGGTGTCCTAGATTTTTGGGGACGCCCCATGGGTGTCCTAGACTTTTGGGGACGCCCCATGGGTGTCCTAGATTTTTGGGGACGCTCCAGGGGTGTCCTAGATTTTTGGGGACGCCCCAGGGGTGTCCTAGACTTTTGGGGACGTCCCAGGGGTGTCCTAGATTTTTGGGGACGCCCCAGGGGTATCCTAGATTTTTGGGGACGCCCCAGGGGTGTTGCCTATAAATAGAAGCCTTAGGCCTCACTTTTTCAGGATCTGGATTTTTGGAGAATTGGCGAAACCCTGCTGGAGTGAAGAGTGATCGAGCACTTCAACACAAGAGAGCTCTTCATCAGATCTACATCGCCCGCATCCGTTCCTTAGCATTACCCCTCGTCGGTAATCCTAAGAAGAGCAAATATCTCGCTTTATCCGAGATAGGCGCTCCAAGTTTCTAGATCTCCTCGCGGATCGACGAAGCTCTGCCCGATTTTTCTGGATCAGATCTGATTGCCAGGTAGTCCACGGATATCGACGTCCCCGTCACAGGCTAAAGACCCACGCAAGCAAGAGACGATAAACGGATCTTGTGTTTATTTTCAAGAAAGTTGTAATTTTTATTTTTGTTATTTGAATTCATTTGTAACGTTTGAAGTTTTAATGAAATCAATGATGAAGGTAACTTTTGACGAAAACAAGCTGGCGACCACAGTGGGAGCCAACGGCCTCGCTGCAGAGGCCGTCGTGACGCAACCGGCATTCAAGATCCGGTTGAACGAAGAGATCGAATACGAGTTTGATCAACAAAAGTTTGAAGAGTACCTCTCTTCCTCCTCCTCCAGATCCGCCTCTCCAAACAGGCGCATGAAGACTTCATCTTCCAGAAATGCTCACGGGACCTCCGACTTGAAGATCCGAGATCCCCTTGCTGTTGCATCTACTCCCCGCGACGTTCCTATGACGTCCAACACGGTTGAAGCCGCAGATCCAGATCTGCCCTCCGTCGTAAAGACAAGTGTCGAAGGTGCTCTAGCTTTGTCGAAGAGAGCACGCCAAAGACGGCGTCAACGCCTTGCGCGACAGTTGGCCAAGGCTGCAGAATCGATGGACGAGATCCGCTACAATGAGGATCTAAAGTCCAGACAGCGCCAAGAGCAACAATGGCGCACAACCAACTCCTCTTCCAAGACAGAGGCGAACGAATGGGTTCGTGTCAAGAGGACTCGCTCAACCCTCAAAGAGCAAATCAAGAAACGCCGCGCATTGCTCGCGCATGCCCGAGTCCTTCTGCAGAAAGCGGAAGAGATGCAGAAAGAAGAGACGGTCAAGAGGCCGTCAAAACATAAGCGGATGTGGGTGCCAAAGGCAAAACCGGCGCCAAAGGCAAAAGTGGATGGAATTGCCGTTCAACCTTTATCAAATCTAGATTCCGTTTCCCTTGCCCCCGCACCTCCGGCGGAGTCAGGTAAGAACGTGGATCCTTCAAGATCCAGGGTTCCTTTGAAAGGTCGCCTTGGTCCTTTACCGGAGTACCGAGGTAAAGCACCTGTCAAGGAACGATTGGGACCGTTGAAAAGTCCCCAAACAACAAACCCGACTGGGGGTCGTGCTAATCCCCCCAAGAAAGATAACAAAGGGAAAGCCCCTGTTACCGACCGCATTGGATTGCGTGTCGAAGTTCAAGAGCCCGTTAAGTTTTCACGCTCGTAAAAGCGTAGACTTGAACGAGCGACTTCTGAAAACGCTAATAAAGCGTCATTTCCCCAGAGGAAAACACATTCGTCTGATGATGATGGTGTTATACCTGGGAGGTCATGTCAACACTCTATGGGTTGCTCCAGTTATCAAATTGATGAGTTGTACTATAGAGCTGGGGGTGCGGGTAAGTCTCGAAAGAGAGATACTCGAAACACGGAATCCCACTATCCGTGTGCCAACATAATCAAGGCGGTGCTGTCGGAATGCTGCTGTGCTAAAGCCCCAAGGAGAGTTTCGGTGTTCGAAAAAATTTCCATCGGTACGTCCGAGACCAAGCCAAGACGTTTCTGTAGGAAGAAGCCTGTTCGCCAAGAGGACGAGTTCCTGGAGGTGTCTGCTAATATGACCGGCAGAGGGAAATCGACACGACACTCTAGCTCAGATCAACTTGCCGAAGCAGCCCAACGCATGACTCGATTGCGGTCAGGGATCAATAGGCGAAAGAATTACCAAAGGATGCAAAAGGGACTTCGTTTGGAAGAGGAGGCGTCAGATGCTGGTTCAGACTCCTACTCGGCTATAGCATCCGATGACACGACGTCTAGTACGGGGCAACCTTACGAGTCACTCATGATCAGCGCCGAACAAGTAACCAAGATGCTTGAAGATGCCCTAGCTAAGCAGAAGGAAAGTTTCAAGTTCGAGATGGAGATGGCCATGCAGCAAATGAGAGAGATGCATGACCAGCAAATCGCGGCACTGACAATTCACCAAGGAGAACCCAGTCGTCGCAATAATCCGAATCAAGAGGAGAATGAACGGGGAGAGGTCCATATCCAAGGGAGTGGGAATCAATTCCATATCCGGCAAAGTTCAACCTGATCAACTTCACGCCGTTCGACGGAAAGGGTTCCCCTACCCAACACCTAATATACTTCAAGTCCCACTTGGGCACGATCTCCGGCAATGAACCCTTAATGGTGCGGTCATTCGTTGGCACTCTTCGCGGAGCGGCCTTCGATTGGTATCGTCGCCTCAAGCCGGGGAGTATCAGCAGTTGGGACGACATGGAGGATATGTTTCTGACGAACTTCTTCGACGACGACACTAAGGTCTCAATCGGCACTCTGTTTGATGAGAAGCAGAAGAATGGTGAGACAGTCGAAAACTTCGTGAAGAGATTCCGAAATAAAGCAATGAATTGCAGGGATCCGGTCAGCGAAGATTTCATCCTCGAGACCTGTCATAACAATCTTTCATTGGACATCCTGTAAGCCATGGGAATGGCACCGCCAAAGACCTGGAAGGATCTGAAGGTGCGTGGGGAACGAGCCGAACGATTCCTTAAGAGGAAGAAGGCAGAAAGGGGCCAAATAGCAAATAACGCTCCGCAACATAACTTTTTCCCTAAGGGAAAGGGAAAAGCACATGCGAATGCTGTGGACGCGAATCAAACATTCAAGGTGCAAGCACAACCGCAACAACAGCAACAAAAGGCGCCACAACAATCAAGGTGGCAGCAACAGCCCCAGAAGCAAAAGGCTTCAGAACCAAAGTTTCTAAAGGTCTATTCATTCAAAGAGGATGAAGTTCCCGGTATTTTTAAATACCTTATCGAGAACAACAAGATCAAGTTGCCTCCGGTCCAGGATCAAGAAGACGCTAAAAGAATTAATGATCCAAAGTACTGCGCATTCCACAGAGCGGTGCACCATCCTACCAAGGCATGCTACGCCCT
Source organism: Asparagus officinalis (assembly GCF_001876935.1). Taxonomy (NCBI): domain Eukaryota; kingdom Viridiplantae; phylum Streptophyta; class Magnoliopsida; order Asparagales; family Asparagaceae; genus Asparagus; species Asparagus officinalis. Next base: position 19,429,081 of record NC_033796.1, read on the forward strand.
TAAAGATAAGATTCAAGCTCTGATCGATGTCGGGGTCATCACTATGAAACAACCCAAGGAGAAGAAAGTGGGTGCGAATGCAGTGTCGATTAGCTTCGGCTCTGTTCCCTTGAACTGGTTCCAACATGAACCAGTGATAAATGCAACAGTAAAGACGGTGAATGATGATCCACAGCCAGAAAGGACTTGTACCGCACACAGCCCCGAATGGTGAGATTCTTTGGGTTCACCCAGATTTGATTGGAGATGAACAGTGGACTGGATCCTCTTCCAAGAAAAAGTCAAAAGGAAAAGGTAAGTCTTGTTATGGAGCTTCTGCTATTCCAGGGGAAGATGACGAAGCAATGCCTGCTTTCTCATTTCCCGACAATGAACATGGGAATGAGTATGGTCGACTGGATGGGGTGGAGATGATTACAACTACCCCCGCACTCGCTGAGAGGACCCAACAGGAGCCCCTGCACCAAGATGTTCGAATCCCGAGGCAGTCTCGATTCAATCAGCAGATTGGAAGAGATAAACCGGGAGATTCAAACATTTCATACCACTTCGATGTTATGACCCAATTGGCTAACATCCCAGTAAAAGTGACTCTACACGAGTTATCACGTCTCTCCAAAAACACTAGGGATGCGTTCAACATTACTCCTGACCAGCTCACTCAAATAGTTCAAGAAGCACTAATCAAGCAGAAAGAAGAATTTGAGGGCAAGATGGAATCGGCTATGCGGCAAATAAGAGAGTTGCAAGCTGAAAGGCATAAATTTCCTAAATCGGATCATCAGGCTGGGCCTAGCTGTTGCGTTACCCCAACCACGCCTATTCCAGATAGGACAAATACCAATGGTCCGAATTTGAATATGGTTGTTAAGACTGATTCTCCCCTCGATAACATTGGGAGTGGTACGACCAGATCCTTCAATGACACTGGGGGTGGCCCAATTCCTACCTCTCGACATCATGAAAGTAAAGACGAAAAGCAGAAGGAAATCGAGTCTGTCACCACCTCGACTAGACGCTATCCTAAAAGACAGAGGGTCGAAGAAAGCCAATCAGAGTTCGTACCCAGGTTCGCTGCTGATCAAGCGTCACAACGACAGTCGTGGAAGCGATCGCCACAACAGTCAATTCAGATAAAACGATACTCTTTCGAGGATGATGAGGTTCCAGCCATCCTCAAGTACCTCCTAAAAAGCGACAAAATCAAGCTCCCACCTATTAAAAGCCAGGAGGAAGCCAATGAGAGTTCAGACCCAAATTATTGTGAATACCACAGGAAGATCCTTCATCCCACCAAGGCCTGCTTTGCTTTAAAGAAAAGCATCCAGACCTTAGTTGAAGCCGGCGTCTCGACGGCAGAACAAACCGAATAAGAGTGACCATCACACTCCGACAAGTATATGAGTATAAACTGCTTCTTTCGAAACTCCAACGGGTATATGAGCTGCACGAAAGGAACGGGGACATCAACAACGCTGGGCGCCGACATCAAGTCAGGACGGTGAAGAATGAGCCACGCCATCAGATACGCATAAGGAAGCTCGACCTTCACACAAGTAAGCTCGGTCGACGGTTCAGAACCCACCTGCTCAAAACCGTTGACCAGATACCTAAGCCCACAATGAATGTCAGCAACCATTGCTGGGAGCAGGGAAAGCTCCCTCCCATAAGCTAGCTGAACTGCGGGGAAGAGCACCTCGAGAGGTAAGGCGTCTAAAGACCGGTACGGAACAACACACTTCTTCAACCAGAGGGCAATGTAGCCTGCTAGCAGAGCCCGGGGCTCGATGGACTTCTGTGCACGGCGGAGGAACGAACGAAACTTGGTTCCTGCAGGAAAAGCTCCCTCAGCACAGGCAATGGTGTAAGAATGAGCCTCAGCCTTCTCCATCAACTCATTAATGGCGGGAGGGGGAGAATGAGCCTCAGCCTTCTCCATCAACTCATTAATGGCGGTAGGGGTCAGGACATCTAACTCACGAAGGGGCTCGCCGGAGTCACCCTCCAAATTAGGGAACAGATAGACAGCAAACTGCTTCAAGCTGATTTGCCTTTTCTTCTTCGCTGGAGGAGAAATCTTGATCAAGGAGGTATAATAATGACAAGTGATGTCCCAAAGAGTATCATGCATGTCGGGAGTATCCTTCTTCAACCACCCCAACTGCTGGTTCGAGGGAAAGTACTCCTGATATGGACAATCCCCCATTGGAAGACCAGAAACCTGATACATCTCATGTAAGGCCAACCCTAACTCTCCGCCGCTGGTCATGAACGTGTTACTGTCGGGCATGTATGTCTCCAACAACGCCAAGAAATGGCGGCAGCTGACCGGAAGTCCGTACATGGTGGCCCGTATAGGTGCATACAATCCTCTGCTCTTCAAATCCTTCTCCCAGCGCCCCAAGACGTAACTGGTCATGCGTGTCCACCATCCCTTGGCTTGTGAGAAAGCCCAACCATAGCATCTGTAATCTGGTGGAGGTAACCTTCTCCCAAGATGAGCCAGACGATTCTTCACAGTAGGAGCAGCTACTGATACCTCGCCTGGGGGTGCAGTGTCAAGACCCATAATCCCTAGTCGAAGACCGCGAATATCATGATACCCAGTAGAACCAGGAATCTTATGATGAGAGGTATATCCACACTGAACTCGCTCAGCATCATAGGTAAGAGGCCAAGACATATGTCGCTCCACGGCCTGTCCCTCCAAATGGGTGAAAGAATATTGACGAGGAATGGAGGGAATATACAGGAGAGCTCCTTCGTCGAGAGTCAGCCAATGCTCCTTGATAAGAGTCAATGTAGCAGGATCCTCAATGTGATCTCCGAACAGAAAACCGGGCTTCTTTAAAGCCTGAGTGGAAAGCCTATGTATTCGGAATCATAGCACAAAGTCTTAGAGAATTCACTCTCTTAGCACAACGTTACATGCGGAATGGATTTAGACAATCCGCATGCTAGCCCGATGCAAACGGTGATCGGTAAAGGCACATCAAACCCGTTGAAGGCTGGGGGTTTGCCAAAAATCCCAAAGTCTATGTCTAACACACATTGCCGGTTTAGTCTTTCGCCGATTGAAAAAGACACCAGGGTCTAAACCTAGGGAATTTTATTCCGAAGCCTAAGAAGGGATAAGTCGTCGTCTAATACGCGACGCGGGGTACCTTTTCCCTATAAGAAATGGTTAAGCCTATGTATTCAAAATCATAGCATCAAGTCTAAGAAAAGCGATTTTCTTAGCACAACGTTACATGTGAGACGGGTTTTAATAATTCACATGCTAGTCCGATTCAAACGGTAATCGGTAAAGACATATCAAACCCGTTGATGGCTGGGGGTTTGCCAAAAAAAACCTGTAAATCTTATCATAGCTGGGTTCAAAGTAAATAAAGAAATATCATGAAAGAAGCAAATGCGGAGTCTCTAGTAATAGATCAAGGACACAAAATCGCCCCAATATACCAGAAGACTTGAATTAGCCAAGCAAGGCAAGTCCGAAACCTCGACCCTCGCGAAGGAGGGTGTCGGCCCTTCCCGAATGACCCGCGAAGGGGTCAAACGAGGGTATGACAAAACCACCAAGTCCGAAACCTCGACCCCTGCGAAGGAGGGTGTTGGCCCTTCCCGAATGACCCGCGAAGGGACCAAACGAGGGTATGACAAAACCACCAAGTCCGAAACCTCGACCCCCGCGAAGGAGGGTGTCGGCCCTTCCCGAAGGCAACTGACGGCTAAGAACATGAGACTCTAAACTAGAAAGCCTGTCTACATAGCTCTGCTCAAATTCTGCCTGCAGACTAGCTCGGACAGAGTCTTCGGAACTGCTTAAGATCTTCACGGCTTCATTCTTCAGCTTCATCAATCTCTCCTGTGTAGATCCCAGCTTCTCGAGCGTCTGTTCACGAGCCCCGCGAAGGAGGGTGTCGGTTCTTCCTTCATGACCCGCGAAGGGATCAATCGGGGATACAAAAAAAAACAAAAAAAAATCCCACCCCTAAAGAAGGAAGCCGCTGGAGGGGAGGATGCTGCGGGAACTTCTTCCTCGCTAGGCTGCGAATGGGATCGACTCGATAGAGTCAGAAAGCTCATAAAAAGCGAGATAAGATCAGTCACGGGATAATTGGAGAGACGATTTTGAGTGTCCTACACTGGAAGAACAGTATGCATCATCACGTAAATAACGTGGTGACATACACCGACCTATAAGGTGTAGGACGACACAAAATCGCCCCAATATACCAGAAGACTTGAATTAGCCAAGCAAGCCAAGTCCGAAACCTCGACCCCCGCGAAGGAGGGTGTCGGCCCTTTCCGAATGACCCGCGAAGGGGCCAAACGAGGGTATGACAAAACCACCAAGTCCGAAACCTCGACCCCCGCGAAGGAGGGTGTCGGTTCTTCCTTCATGACCCGCGAAGGGATCAATCGGGGATACAAAAATAAAAAAAAAATTCCCACCCCCAAAAAAGGAAGCCGCTGAAGGGGAGGATGCTGCGGGAACTTCTTCCTCGCTAGACTGCGAATGGGATCGACTCCTAGGAAGTCGAGATCGACGTGGAGGCATCGGAAACCTGCAATGAAAAGCAGCAAGTCAGATACAATCTAAAGTATGAATACGCGAATTGTGGCCAATTGTGTCAAACATCCAAGCCTCAAAATTCCAGCCCTTTTGCAAATAAGCCCCCCTATACTCTGTGGATGGCTCTTTTGCAAATAACCCCCTCAAATGGTAGCCCTCTTTTGCAATTAACCCCCTCAAGTTTCGGCCTCATTTTTGCACATATACCCCTTCAAGTTTCGGCCTCATTTTTTGCACATGTACCCCTTCAAGTTTCAGTCCACATTTTTGCACATATACCCCCCAAAATTTCAGCCCCTAATTCGGCCAAGGGAAATTAAGAACTTTAATTAAAATCCTGTGTATAAATAGGATTTTATAGTTGAAGTCTAATTAAACCCACAAATTTCGTGCATGTGAAACAATGATTGTCATCTTCGCAGTAAATTTTGATGAAATACCCAGAATACCCTTCGTGTTCAAGGCTAAATTCGGGTCAAGGACACGCTCGTTCAGCCCCTAATTCGGCCAAAAAACCCCTCAAATCTCACCAAATTTTGCACATGAACCCCCATAAAATTCCGGCCATATATATGCATAAAAAAATATATATATTTTGCAATCAAAGATGAGAGAACCCATATCCCAATTTCAGCCAACAATCTAACCCAATGCAAATTTCGGTTTTCCCCCAAATCAACAAATTAGGGTTTTGGATTTTGACATGGTCATCATACCTGATCACATAGCACCCCCAGTACCCCACAATTTTGGTTAATCTTGCAAATAAACCTTTTTGTAAAATCTAGCCAATTTTGCAAAAAAAACCCTCCACAAATTTCGGTTTGGTTTTCGCAAAACTTTGATCGTAGTTTTGTGATCTAAACTTCTTGGTTTTCAGCCTTGGATTTTCTGCTCTTTTTGCAAATAAGTCCCTCTAAAACATTTATGGGCAATTTTGCAAATAAACCCTCAACAGTTGTGATCTCTTTGCATGAAGCACACCTCAAAGTTGTAGCCAATTGTGTCAAACATCCAAGCCTCAAAATTCTAGCCCTTTTGCAAATAAGCCCCCCTATACTTTGTGGATGGCTCTTTTGCAAATAACCCCCTCAAATGGTAGCCCTCTTTTGCAAATAACCCCCTCAAGTTTCGGCCTCATTTTTGAACATATACCCTTCAAGTTTCAGTCCACATTTTTGCACATATACCCCTTCAAGTTTCAGTCCACATTTTTGCACATATACCCCCCAAAATTTCAGCCCCTAATTCGGCCAAAAAACCCCTCAAACCTCACCAAATTTTGCACATGAACCCCCATAAAATTTCGGCCATATATATGCATAAAAAAAATATATATATATTTTGCAATCAAAGATAAGAGAACCCATATCCCAATTTCGGCCAACAATCTACCCCTTGCTGGAAACGAAAAAAAAGAAAAGAAAAAGAGGAGGCGGAACCTCTTGCTGGAAAAGAAGAGAGGAAAGAAAAAGAGAAGAGGGGAGATTTTTTTTTTATATATATAATGGAGTTTTAAGTGAACCGGACCCAAGTTGGACCGAACCCACATGACCCGAACCAATTCAAACCGGGATTGAACCGGACCGGACCCATCCCATCTTGTTGATTCACACGAGTGTGAGCCGCGAAAAGTGGGCTCGCGTGCGTGGAGAGGACCCGGGAATAATTCATATGCCTTTTGAACCTCTTTTCGGATATTTTTCAATATATTCGATGCCCGTATCTATACTCCAATGAGAATACGAGTCTAAACTATTTCTCACAATTGACGGGAAGTTCCTGGAAAATATTATGTATAATATTCTTAAGGATAACCTGTCAACCTCCGACGGGTACACGAGGCTAAACTAATTCCCGAAACTCCCAGGAGTACACGAGTATAAACTGGTTCTCCTCAGGTTGATTCGAAACCCTAGGGTCAACGCCGGTCAACGCGTAACCCTAGGTCAACGCCAGTCAACGCGTTGCGACAAGAGGTCAACATACGGTGATCTGAAACCCTAAGTCAGCACGATATGACGGAGATAGTCAGTTCTAAGTCAACGCAATGACACGAGCCAAACTCAACTCATCAGTTTTAGACTCGAGACTCCGACGACGGCCAGACGATAAACGCAGCGCCGGAAGGACTTCAGCTATTCGTCAAAGCATCGAATAGACTGAAAAAATCGAAGGAGCCAAGAGTTGAAGCTAACTACAGGTCCTTTACACCGACTGAAGGCTGGACCAATCACATCCAAAGTATTCCAGCCTCTTCTATAAAAGAAACGAGTCAGGAACACTTTGGAGGGGGTATCTGTAGGCATCAAAAATTGCCTATAGTTCTCCACAACCGGTTCAGTGTTAACGAGCGACGATGAACGTCACTATCCTGGTTCATAGGGATTCGATTACGTCGGTGAACGCTATGAAGTGGAGTTATCATACTATGTGAGCTGACAAATTTCCGGAATAACGAAGGCACATGCCTAATCGAGAGCCCCGCCGATGTTTACAAAAGAACAACGCCTTTCGTGTCTCGTTCGTTCTAAGATAATCCAACCATCGGGTAGGGCTGATAGAACTCTCGTTTCTATCTAATTCCAACTAATTCGAATCACTAAAATCCCTTTTTGGTTTTGTTGTTTCGGACGAAGAATTTACAGCGGGTGTCCTAGATTTTTAGGGATCCCCAGGGGTCCTAGATTTTGGTGGACGCCCAGGGGTGTCCTAGACTTTTGGCGTGGGGACGCCCCAGGGTTGTCCTAGACTTTTTGGGACGTCCCCAGCGGGTAGTCCTTAGATTTTTGGGACGCCCCAGGGGTGTCCTAGATTTTTGGGGACGCCCCAGGGGTGTCCTAGATTTTTGGGGATGCCCCAGGGGTGTCCTAGATTTTTGGGGACGCCCCAGGGGTATCCTAGATTTTTGGGGACGCCCCAGGGGTGTCCTAGATTTTTGGGGACGTCCCAGGGGTGTCCTAGATTTTTGGGGACACCCCAGGGGTGTTGCCTATAAATAGAAGCCTTAGGCCTCACTTTTCAGGATCTGGATTTTTGGAGAATTGGCGAAGCCTTGCTGGAGTGAAGAGTGATCGAGCACTTCAACACAAGAGAGTTCTTCATCAGATCTACATCGCCCGCATCCGTTCCTTAGCATTACCCCTCGTCGGTAATCCTAAGAAGAGCAAATATCTCGCTTTATCCGAGATAGGCGCTCCAAGTTTCTAGATCTCCTCGCGAATCGACGAAGCTCTGCCCGATTTTTCTGGATCAGATCTGATTGCCAGGTAGTCCACGGATATCGACGTCCCCGTCACAGGCTAAAGACTCACGCAAGCAAGAGACGATAAACGGATCTTGTGTTTATTTTCAAGAAAGTTATAATTTTTATTTTCGTTATTTGAATTCATTTGTAACGTTTGAAGTTTTAATGAAATCAATGATGAAGGCAACTTTTGACGAAAATAGTTGTGAAGTGTGAGAGCAAGAAGTCTGATGAATAATGCTAATAAGAGCATAAAAATTTAAAACATCACCTTTCATATATTCCAAAGCATTATCAGTACGAAGAATACGGACATAAGTAGAGAATTGAATTTTTATTTCATTATAAAAGAGTATAATAACGTGCGAGACCTCTGACCTCTCTTTTAATAGATAAAGCCACGTCATGCGAGAGAAATCATCAACAAAGATAATAAAATATCGAAAACCTTTCACAGAGGGAACACGATAAGGACCCCAGACATCAGAATGAACCAACTCAAAAGCAAAGCTACTACGTTTATCGACTCGACTCTGAAAAGTAGCACGATGATGCTTACCTAGTTCACAAGACTCACAACCTAAAAAGGAAATAGATGACTGAACAGAAACTACCGATCTAAGTTTTTGTAGTGAAGGATGACCCAAACGCTAGTGCCACAATAAAGTAGAGTCAGACTGTGATGCAACAAGACCAGCCTCTGACACACTGTCGTCCAAATAGTACATACCTCCTCTCTCATGCCCCGAACCAATCTTCATCCTAGTTGCTAGGTCCTGAAAAACACAATAAGATGGAAAGAAGGTGACTTTACAGTTATTTTATTTTGTAAACTTGCTAATGGATAATAGGCTAACAGGGAATTTGGGAACATATAACACATTAGTTAGTTTTAAAGAGGAAGTAGCATGAACTACTCCATCACCACGAACTAGAGAAAGAGTACCATCAGCAATGCCGATAGAAGGAAACTTATTAGAAAGATGTAAAGATACAAAGTGATCCTTTATACCTGTCATATGAGATGAGGCTCCAGAATCTAGTACTCAGGGTTTGTGAGAAGAAGCTATGTAAGCATCCATACCCGAAGAGGATGCATGAGTAGCAGAATGAATGTTCTGAGAGAGTTCTAGCTGGCGTAACCTTTCATAATCTACCTGAGAAATCTGAACAGTAGGAGCAGTAACAGCTGGACCACCAGAAGTAGTAGCGGTAATAGATGAGTGAGTCGATTTAGTATCAGCTACCTGGGCCCACTGAGGACGACCAAACTTCTCCCAGCACTTCTCAGAAATATGATTGGTTCTCCCACAGTGACCACACTGACATGAGCCATTATCAAATTCACATGGCCTCCCACCAAAGGAGCCACGTCTTCCTCCTGAATCATGGCCACGATCACGATCACGACCGCGACCTCTGCCCCGACCAAAGAATATGGCAGACTGATCCATTGTAGGTGGAGATGGTGCAATAGTATCAGAAATAACACCAGTAGAGACCTGCATGACTCTAGAGAATGTAGCAGCCAGTGAGGGAATGGTATCGCCACCCAATATCTATCCTCTCATCAGTTCGAAGACTAAGATGTCGAGGGAATAGGCAACACGCTGTAAGGGGGTACTGTAGCGGCAGCACTGTAGCGACAGCACTGTAGTGGTACTGTAGCGGAGGTACTGTAGTGGCAACGGCAGCTAGCGGCGGCAAGGAGAAGAGGCGGTGGCGGCTAGGGTTTTTGAATGAGGATTTGTAGCGGCTAAGGTTTCATTCTCTGGTACCATGTAGAAAGAGATAATAGAGAGAGCAAAACCCTAACTTGTTGTTTATTGAGATAATAAGAGAGATATATATCGCCATACAAATAGGGTTAAGGTTAACGGGTAATAGCCTATTAACCCAATACCCAATACTTAATTTAACACAACATATTCAACATACTTAGAAACTTAACAATAGGAAAAAGATTCATACATTCTACCATATTTGACATTAGAATTCATAGAAGACTTCCAGTTGCAGAAGTACTAGAAGTTTCTTTAACCTCAGAGCTTCGATTTAAAGACAATTCTGAGAAAACCACGGTTCCTAGATTCTCATCAAACATCTGAAGAGCTTGTGGAATAGGAGGCATATTAACTTCAAGTACCTCTTCTAGTATCTGAACCACTTGTCCCATTGTAGGCCTACAGTTTTCATCATCTTGAATACACCAGACAGCAACTTTACAGGCTCTAATCACCTCTTCCAACTTTGCATCACCCTCCAATCTCTGATCCAAAATTCCGGTTACATCCCCATCAACAAGTTTTCTGGCCGCTAAAGTAGGAAAAAACCGAGGTTTTTGGTCATCAGTCTGCTCAAAGTTCCTCCTCCCTGAGATTATCTCAAAGAGCATCATCCCGTAGCTATAGACATCAGCCTTTGCTGTGATGGCAGAACCTGAAATCCACTCAGGCGCCAGATATCCTATAGTTCCTCTCATTGTAGTTAGAACCCTGCTAGCATCTCGGCCTAGCAGCTTAGCCAAGCCAAAATCTGCTAGTTTTGGAGCAAAAGATGCATCTAAGAGTACATTTTCTGGCTTAACGTCACAATGAATGATGCAATCTCGACAGTGATCATGGAGATAAGTCAGACCTCGAGCAATCCCAAGGGCAATTTGGTACCTTCTTTTCCAGTTTAAAACATTGTTAGGGTTGTTATGGAACAATTGAGTGTTTAATGATCCATTGGGCATGTACTCATAGACTAGTAGTCTGTTGTTTCCTTCTGAGCAAAACCCATGAAGCCTAACAAGGTTGCTATGTTGAACTATCCCAATTGTGCTTACCTCACTACGAAATTGCTTTTCTCCCTGTGAATATCTTTCAAGCTTCTTGATAGCTATGACTTTGGAGTCTTGCATAACACCCTTGAATACTGAACCGAATCCACCTTCCCCCAATTTCTCTGAGAAATTATTGCTCATACGCCGCAAATCATTATATCTAAATGCTATCAATCCACCCTCCGCACTTTCTGGTATGCCCATCATCCCTTTTCTTTTCCTTGTCCAAATCAGCAAATAAATAATAGCCAGTAAAGCTGAAGTGCCTATTATGCTGCAAGCTATTTCTATGATAACAACTCGCTTCTCTTTTCTGGGACTTCGGAATTCTGAAGCAGAGAGACGCAGGAAAAGTGTACCTCCACTTGGTCCTGTATACATCTCCTGGAGATTAAGCAAATCTCCGTACCAAAGTGAGCAAGCACGACCACTGAATGAATAAGCATTGCAAGAACAGTTGTTTAAGCAAGCTAGTTCACACTTTGAAGCACACCCAACTTGGAAAGTTTGCATGTTATCAGGAAATCTCATGTTAGACATTGTAAAAAACCGATCTTTCTTCTGCCGAGATGAATTATTCTTTCCACACTGCAACTTTGTTTTCCTTACACAGCCTCTTGTTCGATCACCTAATGCCCAATCAGCAGGAGACTGCTCCCTGAACCCTTTGATGCACGTACAAAAGGGATATGCGTTTTCATTGCAGCTACCATAAGGCCCACATAGAGCAAAGGCTTGACATTGTTGTTTAGGCTGAGACCAAAGAAGGATCCATTCTTGGCTATTCTCTACCCATGTCAACTGCTGGATTTGTCCAGAGATACCCATCACGAACCTAGTGATAATATCGCTACTCTGGACAGTATAAGTGAAATATCGCTCTGTATCGCTGGAAACATATTGAAAGCTGTATAAATAGTGAGACATCATCTCTGGAACAGCAGTAAAGATTTCTCCATTCCAAATTCCACTGCTCCAGTAGTTAACAGAATTGTTCCACACAGTGAAGTATTGGCTTGATCCGTTAGGGTCTATACCAAGAGAATAAATTCCAGGTGAAGGGTCATCTAAGCTCTTCCATGAAGTCAAGTGTTGGATTTGTCCAGTGAATTTGTTCACTCCAAGCTTGCCACCAGGAAGCCATGTATCAGTCTGGTGATCGAAGCTTTGCCATAGAGTTTTATTGGGGTTTGATGCATCTTTGAGAACAAAGTTTCCAGCGTCTAAGAGGACAGCAACAGTGTTGTTGGAGGTTATGTTTGCATCAGTCGACCATACACGGGAATTTGACTGGTCTAAAAGAACTAAATTACCATCACTACAGATTTTGAGCTCAGCAGTAGTTGGCTCAGTTATTGGAGCGTCTCTGTTGGCAACCCACACTGGGGTTAGCTGTGATATCTTATTGTACCAGATTCCTATGTAGTAGTACGATGAGTTACCTGGTTGGAAGAAGCCAAGCACAAAATTGCTACCTTCGGAGACTAGCTTCTGTTTTCCAGAGAGAGATTGGTTCAGAGAAATGGCGTTCGATGCAGACGAAGCTTGTTTCGAGACGAGAAGGAAGAGGAGGAGGAGGAGGGAGAGAGACATGTGGTAAAGTAAGAGGGGAGGATTTGGAGGAACCATTGCGCAAAGCACAGAAGATAGAGAAGGAAGAAAGGAAAAAAGAAGTTAGCTGAAGGGTTTCAATGGCATTAAATGGGTTGTCCCAGTGAAACTGTGCAGTCTTACTTTCTCCTAATAAGCAGACACAGTGATTCACGTAAGGCTGCCTCCAGAGTTAAATCATTTCCATGGCTTTTGTTGGTCAGGAAGTCAAAAATCACAAAAATGAAAGGGTAATTATCGTTAGCGCATCAAGCGCAACGCAAGAATTACAATCTTGTAACAGCTAAAAGAAAGAGAGTAAAAGAGGACGTATCTCGCAAGTTGGGAGTTAACCTTGATATGCTTTGAACGGTCAGCAGGCGTGAGTTCCAGGATCTTATGTGAAGTCTGAGGCAGAATTTTTCTATTCTTCACGGTAGGCTAGATGACAAAGACAAATCCAGATATGACAGTCTGCTCAATAAAGGCCACGCCCCCATCAACTAATCCCTCTGTGACCCTGCTACAGCAAATGCGGCCACTTGAAAATCAACAGGCCACTTGAGAAAACAAGCTCAGAATTTATGATAGGGCCTATTACTCACAAAAAAGAAAAAAAAAGAAAAAAAAAGGGAGGGGTTCTACCATGTTTCTTTCTTGGACAAATTTTCAAAACCAACCCTTTTACACATTTAATTGCAAAAACCAACCCCTTTTCAAAATAATTGCAAAAACCGACCTGTTTTCAGCCCAGCGCTGAAAACAGGTCGGTTTTTGTAAAAAAATCTCCGAAACATCACGGGAGTTCAACTCCCGTGAAGTTTATGGAGAAATTAAACTTCACGGGAGTTCAACTCCCGTGAAGCGTAATTTCTGCTTAAAACTCCACGGGAGTTGAACTCCCGTGGAGTTACAGTCAGCAATTCCAGAGAATCGAGTCTCTGGCAAATTGTGACTGCAACTTCACGGGATTTCAACTCCCGTGAAGTTGCAGTGCCAGTTTTCCAGAGAATCGATCTCTGGAAAATTGGCACTGCAACTCCACGGGAGTTGAACTCCCGTGGAGTTTGCTGCCACCTATTTAAGCGCGTGAATTTGCCAGAGATCGAGTCTCTGGAATTTGGCACTGCAACTCCACGGGACTTGAAATCCCGTGGAGTTTGGTGACCCTATTTAAGCGCGTGACCCGACCCCAGACCACACAAACCCTAATATTTCCGCCTCTCTCCCAAACGCCGCCTTCTCAGTCGCCACCCCAGCCTCCGACCGCCGCCGCTCCAGGCTCCGACCCCCGCCGGTGCCCCAGCTTCCGACCGCCGCCGGCGCCGCCGCCTCCGACCGCCGCCTCCCTTCAGATCTCAGCAGTTATTTTTTTCCAAAAAACAGGTAAATTATTTCAAAAAAAAAGCTATACTCTCTAATTGTTGTATACTCCACTATTTGATTGTGATTACATGTAAGAATCTAGATTTTTTAAAATTTAATTATGAATTGGTTTATGCAATTTTATGAAGAAATGTGAAAAGTAGATGGGAAATTATCAATAAATGTGAAAATTAGAGGAAAATTATCAATAAATGTGAAAAATAGAGGGGAAAATTATCAATGGTGAAATTATCAATAATTTTGTGAAATTTGTGAAGAAATTAGTGTGTAATTTATCAATAATTTTTGTGAAATTAGAGGGGAAATTATCAATAATTTCGAAAATTATTGTATTTAGAGTTTAGAATTTAATGTGAATTATTTAGATTTTGTGTAAGAAAAAATAGATTTTAGATTTTACCATATGTATGATTTAAATTAGATTTTAGAATTTAATTTTGAATTATTTACGAATTTTGTGAATTATCAATTAATGTGGAAATTAGACTTACTACCTAAATGTAAAAATTAGTAACAATCAATATTTATTTGGCTTTCGTGTAATATTGATATTGAATTTTTCACTCTTCAGAGGTAACGATGAACGATCGAATTGTAATTCTCTGTTCTTATGATGGGAAGATTAATTACCTCGAGAATAATATGCCTGTTTATGAAGGAGGAATGACGAGACCGTTGTTCATAACAAAATCGTGTACTTTCGATGAGTTGGTTAATGAATTACACAAACTTACATTAACTAACTCACGTGAGTATCACCTCAGTGTGGTTTTGCAATTATCCTGTTGTGGGGGAACAGAACAAGTGGCATTCAAATATCTTCGACTACGATATGGTCTCATTCATGTCTTACACGACGAGAAGCGTTCGCGTCGAATTGTCATTGAAAAACATCAGAGAGATTTGGCAAATCGTTGAACTACGAAGGAAATGTATTCCCGCATGTTGGAGGATCCTGAAGTTGATTCTGTAGCTTTTTATCTCCTCAACAATATGAATGTTGGACACAATCACAATACTATGAGCGGTCCTTCGTTCGTGGGCACTTCGAATGCTTTCCGATACTAACACGGGAAATTCAGGAACAATGCAAGTGTTGAATCGAGAATGATGATGAAGAGGAGGGATTACAAATTAATAGCATGACCGTGATAGATCGCTGGATGACCGGAAAAACCAACACATCGACGGGGCTTATGTTAATAATGAGTATGTCGGCCTTAGAGGATCCGCCGCCCGATGAACTTCAAGCGAGATGAATGGATTGATAACTCCGCGATGGAAAGTGTTCCTATTGGCCACTAATAGCCGGTGTTGATACACAGGCCGAGGACTTCTCATTCATCAAGGGAGATCTCTTTACGAGAGTCAAGGAGAAATTGATCCATGCTATTCGCACGTATTCCATGCAAAAAATGTGAAGTTCAGGCCTACCAAAAATAATACTACAAGCTATTAATGTGGTTTGTTTCTATCGCCAAAGATGACGATGTCGAACATAATAGTGGACACAACGACGCAATGCGAGGTGTCCGTGGACTTAATTCACGCTCGGGTTCAAGAGTAGGTGGGCAATTCAAAATCACAGCGCTCTACAATGGACTCCACACTTGTAGCAATCTCAATTGGACAATGAATAACAAAATGCGTCCTCTTCTTTTATATATCGATTGATTTTACCGCATCTGACGGGAGGATCTTGATCTAATGGCGAAAAGATATCCGTCTTTTAGTGCATAAAGCCACCAACTTGGATGTATCATATCAGCAAGTGTTGGAATGCTAGGGAGGAAGGCGATGATAAAAATATTCGGGGCATTGAGATAATTCGTATGAGATTTTACCTCATTATCTTGAAGCACTCAAAAGAGAAAATCCCGGGACTGTCTACGAAGTATCTTCGGACCCCGTTGATGGCGGAGACCGGCGTTCACCGGTGTATTTTGGCGCATTTGGGCCATGTATTGAGGGGTTTCGATATTGCCGTCCTCTTCTTAGCATTGATGGAACTTCACTTATATGGTAAATACAAAGGCGTTTTGCTTGTTGCAACCGGAGTTGACGCGGATGGCGGGTTGTTTCCTTTAGCATTCGCAGTGGTTGATGTTGAACATACAGAGAATTAGCCTTGGTTTTTTGCTCATGCACTTGCAATGTACCGCAACTACAATTGATTCCTTGCTTCACATGTTGTAGCAGCTTGCTCCGACCTACAGGGTGGTGCTCGCATTTCACATTATGAATTTGCGACGCTTGGTTATTCTGCATACAAACTATCAACAAACCTACAAGAGTGTTTTCCGTCCACCATACGATAGTCGACATTGGACACAAGATGGGCCACGGATATTACCTCCATTGTATAAAAAGATCGGCGGGCGCCCTCGTTCCGTGCGTATTAGAAATAGTATGGATGACGGACGTGAAAGAGCTAGGAGCGAGAAATAAGTGCCAGTAGATGTGATCAACCGGGTCACACAAAAATAGGTGTCCAGTTAGTATTAGGCGTTGAGTTTGTATTATGTAGCGTTTTGCATTATGTCATTCGTAGTTGTTATCTTTGAAGCGTATGATACTCGTTATTTGTAATATGTTCTGTATGCAACTCCGGTTCATTTCACCCATGCATTTGTATTATGCTAGCGTTTATACTATGTCATTCGTGTATGTCATTCGTAGTTGTTATCTTTGAAGCGTATGATACTCGTTATTTGTAATATGTTCTGTATGCCAAACTCCGTTCATTTCACCCATGCATTTGTATTAATGTAGCGTTTTATACTATGCATTCGTGTATGTCATTCGTAGTTGTTATCTTGAAGCAGTTTATTGCACTCTGTATATATTGCTCATATTTTAATCACAGGTCTATTCATTATGGATCCGGGACCGCCGAGAATCCCGACGTTTGTACCTTCAGGTTAGTCATTGTTCAGACACATATTGGTTCGGGAGAGGTAATACGAATAAATTAGATATATATTTTTTTCGCATTAATGTAATTTTTTAATGAAAATATACTTAAAACTGATTCTCGTTTTATGCTGCAGCCCGCTACCAGATTTCAGCGATGATCGAGCATTCCATAGTCATTCGGCATGGGTCATAGAGGATGAGAGGGTACTAGCTTGATCGCTCAGGCCGGTTTTCGACCGTGTTCGACGATTCGTTATATTCAGGGCTTGATTGGCCGCTTATCGCTGCCTTTGATGAGAGGTGGAGGCCAGAGACCAACACCTTTCACATGCATATAGGGGAGTGCACGATCACTTTACAGGACGTGGCCGTCATACTTGGGCGCTCCGATTGGCTGGACCGGTAGTTACGGCCACGACGATCATAGTTGGCCGGAGGTATGTGCCCCGCTACTTGGACAGGTTCCCGACTTGAGGAGTGGTGCGATAAGCTATCGTGGCTTCGTCAGACATTCAGGGCCGACATACCAGAGGATGCCTCTGAGGAGACGCTCCAGTTTCTATGCTCGTGCATACATAGTTGCACATGATAGGGTGCGTACTATTCCTGATGCGAGCAAGACTCTCGTACATGCACGATGGCTGCCACTTGCTGGAGGATTTTGGTGTATGCGGCGCACTATCGTGGGGCAGTGCGGTGTTGGCCCATATTTGTATCGAGAATGAGTAGAGTATCTCTGTCTATGGATGCAGAATAAAGAATTCAGGATGCTGTACGTTGATACAGATTTGGTCATGGGCAGCGCATTCATATTGGACAACCCACTTTACTTATGCACGTGACTTAGAGGGGCAGTATCCATTGGCATACAAGGTATAATTGCTACACACACATATTTATTCCTAACCTGGATATTTGTACTTATATATTCGCCATTCTGCCATATAGGTATAACGTACGATACGCTCAGTACAAATCAGCGACGCGTCACCGTCAGTCTTACCGAAATGAGCTTGATGGCCTCCAGCACGAACATGTAAATATAAAACTCAGAAGCTATGAATATTATAGTTTTTCTGTATTATACTGATAAATGTTTTATTTTATTTCAGTTCAAGTGGAGACCCTTATACACCGGCCGGAGCTCGATATACATTCTCTTGCACCTATCTGCCGAGATCGTCCCGGATTGTGGAGAGCCAGAGTTCCATTGATCTGTTTGCGGAGATCGTAGAGATGCATGTACCGGGACCGTGTGCTACGCGCAGTTTACACTCTCTCAGCATATTCCAGATCCTGTCGAGCAGATCAATCGTCGGCGGCGCCCTACATCGCACCGGACTGACTGGGGCCATATAGTCCGTGCGGCCTACATAGACAGGTGGGTTTCAGAGGTGGGATTGCATACAGGATACCGAGGCCCACAGCTGTTGACATATACCACGTATATTCGTTGGATTAGGGGTATACACGTAATGGATCACGCATGACCCACAGCCTTTTAGCTGGACACATGCCATGCCCACCGACACAGATAGTTACATCCCTAGTGGGATGAACGAGAGAGATTACGTAAGTTTCTAAGCTAAATTATAATATTTTTTATTGAGTTGATACTTAATAAATTGTTTACCACGCAGGTCGCAGTGTTATTAGATAGCATTGCATGCTGATATTGCATGCGCACGTGACTGAGACTTCAGGATCAGGCTGGCGTTACGGTCTCCTAGCAGGATCAAGAAGGAGCCACATACGCAGGTGTTCAATAGGACTCACGTCGACGATCGCAGGCCTAGGGAGGACAGCTGTCTCGCCTTTCATTTGGCTGGCATACGCTCGACCAGTCGACGGCCGCGTTGATGATGACCGCGGCACTTCGCATGCCGCATTGAGCCGCGCACTTCGCCATGCCGGATGGCACGCCCGCAGCTTGCATGACCGCAGCTTGACGCATCGGACGCCATGGATGACGCCCGCGCACTTTCGCATGCCGCATGGACCCGCGCCACTTCGCAGCTTCATTACACAGCCGCCGCATACTCAGATAGTTGAGGCTCATCAGCAGGAACCCAGGGGGCGGGGAAGAGCGAGGGGGAGGGGGAAGAGAGGGAGAGGAAGGAGGGGAGCTATATTAGGTTGTATATGAACTTATTTTGATAAATTTTGTAACTATCCTGAATTTTCAAATACTAAACTTTTGAAGATAAATTGTTGTTCATATACATATTCGTGTGTGTTTAATTCATGGTTGAATCATGTATATATTGTTGTTTGCAAATAAATTGGCATATATATGAGTTATAATTCATTGTTGAATCATGTATATATTGTTGTTTGCAAATAAATTGACATATATATGAGTTACAGGTAAATATACAAAACCTGCACAGCAGCTGTGCATGCTGGGTGACCTGCAACTTCACGGGAGTTGAAATCCCGTGAAGTTGCAGTGCCAAATTTCCAGAGACTCGATCTCTGGCAAATTGTGGACTGCAACTTCACGGGAGTTGAAATCCCGTGAAGTTGCAGTCACAATTTGCCAGAGACTCGATTCTCTGGAATTGCTGACTGTAACTCCACGGGAGTTCAACTCCCATGGAGTTTTAAGCAGAAATTACGCTTCACGGGAGTTGAACTCCCGTGAAGTTTAATTTCTCCATAAACTTCACGGGAGTTGAACTCCCGTGATGTTTCGGAGATTTTTTTATAAAAACCGACCTGTTTTCAGCGTTGGGCTGAAAACAGGTCGGTTTTTGCAATTATTTTGAAAAGGGGTCGGTTTTTGCAATTAAATGTGTAAAAGGGTTGGTTTTGAAAATTTGTCCTTTCTTTCTTTCTTCCAACAAGGTTCCACTCTTCTTGTAAATTTGATTTATTGTTGAGGAGGATTTTCCTATAAGAGTCCCCATAAATTAACAAATAGGTTGAAGAACCTCTTCCCACGAGAGAGTCAACAATATGATCATTGGCTTACCTGCCCATAGATCCATCTTTCTGCAGTTAATGAGCGCAGTTCAAACTTGGTTAATAAACTAGAGTCGTCCTATTCAGGGGAGGATCTACATACAGTCCAGGGGGGGCCACGGCCCCCCCAAAATTTGGAGGAAAAAATTAGGGTGCCCTATTCCTAATTTGGGAAAAAAAAATTAGTTTGTGAATATTAATTATTTGAGGGGTTTTATGTATATATTAATAGTAAATACATTACCATGAGCAGCAACAAGATTAATAAAGGGGGTTTCATTGAAATTGGAAATTTATGGAGATGTATTTAGTGAATGGTTATTCTTAAGGGGGTTTATTAATAAAGGGGGTTATTCTTAAGGGATTAATAAATGGGGTTTTATTGAAATAGGAAAAGATAATGTATCTTCACTCCATCGTAATGCTGAAAAGGCATGTGAGGATTTGATGAACCAACCACAATATATATCAAGGCGATTCGACAACTTCAATGCTGAACAAGTTGCAACAAATCGTCTTCAGTTAAGAGCTCACATACTTGTGGTGCGATTGCTTGCATTCCAAGAGATTCCGTTTAGAGGCCACGATGAGAAATCTAGTTCGTCCAATCGTGATAATTTTCTTGAATTTTTGGATGTGCTGGCCATGGAGAATGACGAACTTTCAAAGGCAATTGCGAAAGCTCCCAAAAATGCCAAATATACAAGTCATGATATTCAAAAACAAATACTTCATGTGTTTTCAGTGAGATTGAAAAATGCAATTCGTGAAGAAATTGGAGTTGCCAAGTATTGCATTATTGTTGATGAAGCCCGTGATGAGTCAAAAAAAGAGCAAATGTCTATTGTGTTGCGGTTTGTGGACACTAATGGATTCATTCAAGAATGTTTTTTTTTGGCTTGTTCATGTTTTCGATACTGCAGCTTTGACTTTAAAGAACGCCATATACTCTGCTTTGGCTCATTACAATTTGGATGTTCAAAATATTAGAGGTCAAGGTTACGATGGGGCCAATAATATGAGGGGTGAATTCAATGGATTGCAAGCTTAGATTATGAAAGATTATAAGACTGCTTACTATGTTCATTGCTTTGCTCATCGACTACAGTTGGCTCTTGTTGCGGTAGCAAAAAATCTGACTCTCATTCATATGTTTTTTGATAAATTAATTTCTATAGTTAATATGGTTGGTGCTTCTTGCAAGCGTAATGATGAATTGAAGAAAGCTCACGCGGATGGCATTGCCCATTTGATTTCTATTAATGAACTCGAGACAGGGCCTGGACTTAATCAGATTGGCACTTTACAACAAGCTGCTGATACGCGTTGGAGTTCTCATTTCAGATCATTATCAAGTTTGATCAGGATGTTCAGTGCAGCATGTGTGGTGTTGCTCAAAGTTATGGAGGATGAGCTTCCTTTCCAACGAGCCGATGCAACATCTATTTATGATGAAATGATTTTGTTCGATTTTGTATTTATCTTACATCTAATGAGTGAGATTATGGGGATCACAGATTTTCTTTGCCAAACTTTACAAAGGAAGTCTCAAGACATTTCGAATGCAATGGAGCTTGTGTCATCTACAAAAAGATTACTACAAGAGTTAATGGATGACAAGTGGGATAATTTGCTTGAAAAAGTGAAGTCTTTTTGTGTGGCTCGTAACATTAATATTCCTGATTTTAGTGCTCAGTATGTTGATAGACGACGTCGAGCTTATGGTCATCAAGACATTACCATTGGACATCATTATCGAGTAGACTTTTTTTATGATGCGATCAATTCACAAATGCAAGAAATTAATGCGTGTTTTAGTGAAGATGCGACAGAATTGCTCATGCTTAGTTCTGCCTTAAATCCTCAAAATGTATCTGCGGCTTTGAGAATACAAGATATATGCAAATTGGTTGGCAAGTTTTATGCACAAGATTTTACAAGTGAAGGAAAAGAGAGTTTGAAGATGCAACTGAAACATTATGAGCATAATGTAGTCAAAGGGCCAGACTTCAAAACTCTTTCAACCATTTCTGAGTTGTGTCAATGGTTGGTAAAGACTAATAAATCTACTACATACGACCTCATTTTTAGAGTGATCGTACTTGTGCTTACTCTTCCAGTTTCTACTGCTACTGCAGAACGATCATTCTCAGCTATGAATATCGTCAAGACTAGGCTTCGAAGCAAAATGGAGGATGATGCTTAATGGTGTTTATTGAAAGAGAAATTGCTAAAAGTCTGAGCATTGATGCTATCATTGAAGACTTTGAAAATTTTAAGAAACGTCGAATTCCTTTTAGTTAGAGAAATTTTAGTTATAAAAAAAATAGATGATGCTTATTTGACTATTTTCTATATAATTTTTGTCTTCCTCTTTTGAAATATTTTGGAGAAATTGATGTTGGCTATTCTAATCATTTTATTTGGGTTGTGGTATATCTCTTGTGAATAAAATTACATTAAGAAAATTTTTCATCTATCTTTTGTACGCGGCCCCCCCAGAACTAAAATCCTGGATCCGCCCCTGGTCCTATTCGAATGCAGATATTTGAACATATTCCTCTGTTTTCAATCTTTACACTTCGTAAAACAGTTTCAAAAGTAGTAGAACTACGTGAATATATGGACTAAGGTATGAGAAAGATTCCAAGAATAAAGCTTTGTTTCCAGGTTCTTCCTGCAGCTTTATATTACACAGGAGATGCTTCAATAGTCTTAACGACATAGATAAGATGCTATCCATTATTTACGAGACGCGTGTACATCATGTCATTTGCAATTTAGTTGCCAATTAGTAAATCATAAGAAACAACATGTTATCGATCATTAATACATATGAACTACTGACGGGATAAGAAATTCATTCTTAGTGAACTCTGGTTCACCAATATTCTAAACTATGAGTTTTAGAACTTTGGGGAAAATCCAATTATACAAATAACGTATCAGCAGAAGCTTACATGCAAGCTTCGCACTTGGGTAATGATACATCAATTGCTACCCAACCTTAGTCAAACCAAAGTATTAAAAGCTGTTATTTTAAAAAATATTTGAATATAATATAGTAAGCTCATACAGATAGGACACTTACATTCACAAACCTCCAACAATCCTCGATCACAGATGCGCTTCAGTTTCAGATTTTGAGGAAGTTCCATCCATTAGGGGGCCAAGGTTTGAAGACAATTCAGAGAAGATATCTATGCTTCCGGAATGATCTGCAAGTATTTGTAGGATTCTCGGAACAGGAGGCATTTCAACTTCTAGAATCCCTTCTAAAATCTGAACAACCTGTCTCATGGAAGGCCTAGAATTCACATGATCCTGAATGCACCAACAAGCAACCTTGCAAACTCTAACGACCTCCTCCAAGTCAGCATCACCCTCCATTTTGGGATCCAATAATCCAACTACATCCCCTTCAATGAGTCTTCTAGCTGCCAAAGTAGGAAAAAACCCAGCTCCTTCTTCAGTCAGATTTAAATTCCTCTTTCCAGAAATAATCTCAAACAGCATCATTCCGTAGCTGTACACATCAGCCTTTGCCGTGATAGACATACCGGATATCCATTCAGGTGCAAGATACCCTATGGTTCCTCTCATAGTAGTAAGGATTCGGCTCAAGTCCCGACCCAAGAGCTTAGCCAGGCCAAAATCAGCAATTTTTGGAACGAAAGAAGCATCCAACAGTATGTTTTCAGGCTTGATGTCACAATGGATGATGCAATCTCTACAGTGCTCATGGAGATAGGTCAGACCTTGAGCAGTTCCAAGAGCAATCTGATACCTAGTATTCCAGTCTAAGACTTGGTTTGATTCATTACGAAACAACTTAGTATCTAAAGAACCATTTGGCATGTACTCATAGACTAATAAGTGCTGCTTCCTTTCACAACAAAAGCCATGAAGCCTAACAAGGTTAACATGCTGAGTTGTCCCGATTGTTCTCACCTCCGACCAGAATTGTTTCTCTCCCTGCTTAAACCCTTCGAGCTTCTTAACAGCTATAGTCGTGGAGTCAGAGAGTATACCTTTGAAAACAGAACCAAAACTTCCTCCACCCAATTTTTCGGAGAAGTTTTTTGTCACACGCTGCAATTCACTAAATTTAAATGCAACTAAACCATTCTCCGCTACTTTTGATTTACCAGTCACTGCTCTTCTTCTCATTCTCTTTCGAGTTAGTAACAATGTGATTATCAGTAAGGTTAAAGCACCCATAACAACTGGCGCAATAACAACTCCCTCCTTGATTTTCTTTCTCCGAAGAAGAGAAGGTCCTTCAGTTTTAGAATCGTGAAGCTCCGAAGCAGCGAGACGAAGGGAAACAGTTCCTCCTTTGGGACCAGTATACTGATCTTGGAGATTAAGCAAGTTTCCGTACCAAATTGAGCAACCACCACTTCCATAAGAATATGCAGTACACGAACAATTCTTCAAGCACCCTGACTCGCAATCTGAAGCACTCCCTGCTTGTATACTCTGAGCATTATCAGGCAATCTCATGTTCGACATGGTATAAAAGCGATCTTTCTCACATTGCAACGGGGTATTCCTTACACAACCTCCAGTCCAATCACTCAAACCCCAGTCTGATGGAGATTTCGCTCTGAAGCCCTTTAAGCAGTTGCAATAGGGCAACGCATTCTCATTGCAGCTACCAAAAGGCCCACATAAAGCATGAACCTCGCATTGCGCTCTCGGTTGAGACCAAAACAGGATCCATGAATTGCTGTTCTCAACCCAAGTCAACTGCTTGATTTGTCCCGATAAATCCATTATGAACCTTGAAATGAGAGAGGAGTCCGCTTTTACATTGTAAGTGAAGTAGTTCTCAGTTGCATTCGAGACGTAACTGAAATCGTAGATATAATTAGCAGTCATCTCTGGAACCAAGCTGAAAGTTTTCCCATTCCAAGTCCCACTAGTCCAATACGTGAAAGAATTGTTCCAAACTAAGAAGTATTGGCTGGACCCATTTGGGTCAATCTCAAGAGAGAAGGCCCCAGGAGCAGGATCGTCTTCGGTTTTCCATGACACTAAACGCTGAAGCTCCCCAGTGACTTTGTTCAAGCCAAGCTTCCCCCCAGGAAGCCATGTGTTAGTTGGGTGGTCAATGCTCTGCCACAAGGTAACGTTGGGGTTTGACCCATCTCTTAGAACAAGGTTTCCGGTATCAAGGAGGACGGCTAAAGTAGAATTCGATGTTATAGTCGTATTAGTAGACCATATTTGCTGACTGGACAAGGAGAGGGCTAGATTGCCATCAGCAGAGATTTTGAGCTCGGCATCAAGGGGGTTACTTATTGGGATATCTCTGTTGGCTATCCAAACAACAGTAGTCTGAGAAAAGATGGTTTCACTGTACAAGATGCCTATGTAGTAACGAGTCGAGTTACCTGCTTGGAAGAAGCCTAGCACAAACTTGTCACCTTCAGAGACTAGCCTATCTGGTCCAGATAGCGATTGATTGACAGAGATGAAGTTTGATGCGCAGGAGAGATGCACAGAGAATAGAGTAAGTAACAACAGAGAGGGTGGGATAGCAAGAGAAATCTTTGATGGAAGATTAGGAGAAGCCATGGCTAAAACACAAACAAAGCTGAGAAGGTAGACGACTGCAAGAATAATTGGAGGATGCAGAGGCGTGTCGGATGACTTTCATAGTCAATACCTAAGTGTTGTTTTCTAATTTCTTACTATGCGAGTATGACTTTGAATTTTCCCTTTGAATGAATCCTGGTGTGGTCCTGGTGGGGATTTACTGGGAAATGGAGCTAGAGATATTAATTTGGAATTGGTCTGGTTGATGAATTCTGTAGGAAGGTGATGTTGGATGCATAATGATCAAATTCATGAAGAAGTGAGATTTTCATGAGTCAAATGCGGATACGGATGAATTATTGACTGGCCACAGAGAAACGATCATATCTTCCAATCCGGAAGGCGGATTCCAAGATATTATTCATGAAAATCGCCTATCTCGACAAGACGAAGTCAATTAGTTTGGCAAAATCCCATAATCCTATCAGCAACACCCGTTTTTGGCAGGATTTTAGAAATAATCAATTTTTAGTTTATTTGTAGTAATAAAGTTAGAGTTAAACTTAGACTAGGATAAATTTTCAAAATAAATCCCTTTAGAAACTTATTTTTAAAAAACGGTTCATTTTAAAATTAATTGTCATTTTGATCCAGTTTCAGTCACTTGGCTAAAACTGGGTTAAAATGACGAAAAACATCAAAAAATTCACGGGATTTAAAATTCCTTGAATCCCGTGAAGTTTTAGCCCTTATTAGCGTATTGATTATGGGAAGCCAAAGCTTCATGGGACTTGAAATCCCTTGAAGCTTAAACTTCAAGGGAGCTGTAGGCCAAACTCCAGAGAGCCTTTGCTCTCTGGCAAGTTGGCCTGCAACTTCACGGGATTTGAAATCTCTTGGAGTTACAGCTTTCCCTAAACATACACAGAATATGTGCATGTTTCTTATATACATTCTTGAAAATTCATAACAATATATATAAATTTTTTTGCCTCATTCACAACAATATACATGAAATTTCCGTCTCATTCACAACAATATATATGAAAATCCGACCATAAATATGAAATTTGCAGCATATATACCAAATTACAATAATATTCATAAAATTCAACCATGAATCAAGCAATACACACGAAAAATAACATATATAAACAAAAAAATCGATCCACAAAAGTAATAAATTTGAACAAGCTAACCATATACATTCTTGAAATTCATAATCATACTATAAATTTCACATACTGTAGGCATTGAAAATTGCCTATAGGTCTCCACGAACAGCTCAGTGTTAAGGAACGACAATGAACATCACTATCTGGTTCACAGGAGTTCGACTGATGTCGGTGAACGCTTGAAGTGAACCGACGAACTACGTGAGCTGACAGAATTCCGGAATAACGAAGGTGCGGGCTAATCAGGAGCCCCGCAATGTTTACAAAGGGAATAATGCCCTTCGTGTCTCATTCATTCTACAGATAATCCAACCATTGGAGCTGATAGAACTCCTTGTCAGCTTTCCAACACATTTGGAATCACTCAAATCCGAGTTCAGACAAAGAAGTTACAGTGAAAACAGTCAAACGGGCATTGAAAACGTCTCAAGGCTGAACTGAGGCACCTACGGTGTCTCGGTTTAGCCGAGACACCCCAAGGGTGTCTCGGCCAAGCCAAGACACCCCTAGGGTGTCTCAGCGCGGATTTGGGCCCTTTAAGTGGTTTTAACCGCTCCGCAACCCCTCATGCCTATAAATACAAGCCTTAGGCCTCACTTTTTCAGATCTGGAATTTTGGAGAATTGGCGAAGCCCTGCCGGAGTGAAGAGTGATCGAGCACTTCAACGCAAGAGAGTTTCTTCGTCAGATCTACATCACCCGTACCCGATCCTTAGTCTTATCCCGTTGTGGTAATACTAAGAAGAGCAAATATCTCGCTTTTATCGAGATAGGCGCATCAAGTTTCTAGATCTCCTCGCGGATCGACGAAGCTCTGGATCAGATCTGATTACCAGGTAGTCCACGGATATCAACATCCCCGTCACAGACTAAAGACCCACGCAAGCAAGAGACGACGAACGAATCTTGTGTTTATTTTCAAGAAAGTTATAATTTTTTTATTTCTTTGTTGCTTGAATTCATTTGTAACGTTTGAAGTTTTAATGAAATCAATGATGAAGGCAACTTTCGACGAAAATAAACTGGCGACCACAGTGGGAGCCAACGGCCTCGCTGCCGAGGCTGTCGTGACGCAACCGGCATTCAAGATCCGGGTGAACGAAGAGATCGAATACGAGTTCGATCAACAGAAGTTTGAAGAGTACCTCTCTTCCTCCTCCTCCAGATCCGCCTCTCCAAATAGGCGCAGGAAGATTTCATCTTCCAAGAGTGCTCGCAGGCCCTCAGGATCGAAGATCCAAGATCCCCTCGCCGCCGTTATACTTACTCACCGCCGTTATACTTACTCACCGCGATGCTCCAATGGCGTCTAACGTGGTCGAAGTTGCAGATCCAGATCTCCCTTCCGCCGCAAAGTCAACTCCTGAAGGTGTCCCAACCTTGTCAAAGAGGGCGCGCCAAAGACGGCGTCAACGCCTTGAGCGACAACTGGCTAAAGCCGCAGAATCCGTGGACGGGATCCGCTACAATGAAGATCTAAAGTCCAGACAGCGCCAGGTGCAACAACGGCGAACGACCCACTCCTCCTCCAAGACAGAAACGAACGAATGGGTTCGTGTCAAGAGGACTCGCTCAACCCTCGAAGAGCGAATCAAGAAACGTCATGCATTGCTTGCGCATGCCCGAGTCCTTCTGCAGAAAGCGGAAGAGATGCAAAAAGAGTCGAAGAACGAGGCAGATAATCGAAGAGTCGAAGACTCCAGATTTCAGCCTGTGAGTCGACTCATACATATACATGAGTCGACTCATCAGGTTGAGTCGACTCATGCCTGTCATGAGTCGACTCACGAAACCAAGCCTAGTTCGCAGTTCGGCTCTGACCAGTCGACTCATCATTCGACCAGTCGACTCATCGACGGAATCCTGATTCGTTTGGGTTTCTGTTTACACGTTTTCCTGTTGGGTTTGGGTCTGTTTATTTACCAAACTGCCATCCACGTTTGTACACCTATATAAGGGATTGTTTTAGGGTTTCTAAACATCTTTTAGGTCAGAGAGTTTAATCAAGAGAGATTAGATTCTAGATTGAGATTTGGAGAGCTTGTTCTTCAATTCTAGAGTGAGATTGTGAGGGAGAGATTGTAATCTTTTGTTCTTCATAATCTAGAGAAGGTATTTTCCTTCGCCAAACTGAATTGTTTTTGTGTTTTGATCGTCCTCTTCTCAACCCACCTTTTGGTAATTCCGCGACCAAAGGGTGCTCGCACGGCAACTCGTATCACTTCTTTGTCCTCAAACAAGGTATGTAATTTAAGTATGAAGCAAACATCAGTGAAACATGATTAACATCGTGTTCACACTAAAGCATTAAGAACTACAGAAAGAGAAATTTCAATATGTATGCTATGCAAAGGAAAGCTCAAACTTCTATAGCTCACAAGCTTTTTTACATAAGTGCATATCTCCAAAGGCCAATATAGAGATATTAAAGCACCATTGCCATTTCATGATATTAAAAGCTTTTACGTAAGTACATAATACCGCAAGAGGACTAAGTAAAGATTACACAACATCTAGAAGAGACTGCTAATTCAAATATTACCACATTCGCATTCATATATAAGAAATGGCACGTATGGTAGGCTTACCAATAAGAACTCGGCTCCATTCCCTCCAAGCTCTTTAATCTTTAGAACTCGCAGAAGAAGTGCTTTTAGTTTGAGAAGTAGCAGATGTACTACTTTGAGTCTTTGAACTCTGACTTGAAGATAATTCTGAGAAATAGACTATATCCCCTGGATTATCTGCAAGAATCTGAAGTGCTCTTGGAATAGGAGGCATATTCACTTCAAGTACACCCTCTAGAATCTGAACCACTTGCCCCATTGATGGCCTCGAATCCTCATTATCCTGAATACACCAACAAGCAACCTTACAAGCCCTGACAACCTCTTCCAAGTTAGCATCACCACCCAATCTACTATCCAACAAGCTAATAACATCTCCTTCCATAAGTTTATTCGCTGCCAAAGTAGGAAAAAACCCAACTTTGTTTTCTTGATTATGCTCTGAATTCCTCTTCCCAGAAATAATCTCAAACAACATCATTCCATAGCTGTAGACATCAGCCTTTGCTGTGATAGCCACACCCGAAATCCATTCAGGAGCAAGATACCCTCTGGTTCCTCTCATTGTAGTCAGAACTCTACTGAAGTCACGACCAATGAGCTTCGCTAAACCGAAATCCGCCACTTTTGGGACGAAAGAACCATCCACGAGTATGTTTTCTGGCTTGATGTCACAATGAACGATGCAATCTCTGCACTGCTCGTGGAGATAAGTTAGACCTCGAGCAGTCCCTAGGGCAATGAGATACCTCCTCTTCCAGTCTAAAAGTTTGCTAGACTCGTTTTGGAAAAGCTGAGAGTCTAAAGAGCCATTAGGCATGTACTCATAGACCAGTAGCTTATGGATTCCTTCAGAGCAAAACCCACGAAGTCGAACGAGATTAACGTGCTGAATTGTCCCGATAGTGCTCACCTCGCTCCTGAACTGTTTCTCTCCTTGATGAAGCCCTTCGAGTTTCTTCACAGCAATTTCAGTGGAATCGGGTAAGACACCTTTGAACACCGACCCAAACCCTCCTCCCCCCAATTTCTCAGAGAAGTTTTTCGTCACGCGCTGCAAATCACCATATCTAAATGCAACCAAACCGCCCTCCACCACTGTGGATTTACCCACCATCCCTCTTCTTCTTTTCTTATGCCAAATTAGCAACCACGTAACGATCAACAAACCCAAGAAACAAGCAACACCGGCTACTACGACCCCAATAACAACTCCCTTATTGCTTTTAGAGTCTGGAAGCTCGGAAGCAGCGAGACGAAGGGAAACAGTTCCTTCTTCGGGACCAGCATACTGCTCTTGGAGATTAAGCAAGTTCCCGTACCAAACTGAGCAACCGCTACTATTATAAGAATATGCAGTACAAGAACAATTATTTAAGCACTCCGACTCGCAATCTGAAGGACTCCCTGCTTGTAGGCTCTGAGCATTGTCGGGCAACTTCATGTTC
The DNA here is from genome assembly GCF_001876935.1 of Asparagus officinalis. NCBI lineage: Eukaryota > Viridiplantae > Streptophyta > Magnoliopsida > Asparagales > Asparagaceae > Asparagus > Asparagus officinalis. Next base: position 19,459,324 of record NC_033796.1, read on the forward strand.
GACATGGTATAAAACCGATCTTTTTCCCCTTGTCCACCATGGCCAGAGCCATTCGTTTCACATTGCAATGGAGTATTTCTCACACAACCTCCAGCCCAATAACTCAAACCCCAATCTGAAGGCGATTTCTGGTCGAAACCCTTTAAGCAGTTGCAATAGGGCAACGCATTCTCATTGCAGCTACCAAAAGGCCCACATAAAGCATGAACCTCGCATTGCGCTCTCGGCTGAGACCAAAACAGGATCCATGAATTGCTGTTCTCAACCCAAGTCAACTGCTTGATTTGTCCCGATAAATCCATTATGAACCTTGAAATGAGAGAGGAGTCTGCTTTTACAGTGTAAGTGAAGTAGTTCTCAGTTGCATTCGAGACATAACTGAAATCGTAGATATAATTAGCAGTCATCTCTGGAACCAAGCTGAAAATTTTCCCATTCCATGTCCCGCTAGTCCAATACCTGAAAGAATTGTTCCAAAGGATGAAGTATTGGCTGGACCCCTTTGGGTCAATCTCAAGAGAGAAGATCCCAGGAGAAGGATCATCTTGGGTTTTCCAAGAAATCAAACGCTGAAGCTCCCCAGTGACTTTATTTAGCCCCAGTTTGCCTCCAGGGAGCCACGTGTGAGTTGGGTGATCAATACTCTGCCACAAAGTTAAATTGGGATTTGACCCATCCCTCAAAACAAGATTTCCACTATCAAGAAGCACAGCAATGGTGGATTTAGAGGTCGTGGTGATGTTTGTGGACCAAATCAAGGGGTTTGATTGGTTTGAGAGGACTAGATTGCCATTGGTGGACATTTTGAGCTCTGTTTGGGTGTGATCAGAGATTGGGGTTGCTCTGTTCGCAACCCAAACTGGGGTGAGCTGAGAGACCCTGTCGAGGCTGTACCAGATCCCTATGTAGTAGTAAGGGGATTTACCTGGTCTGAAGAAACCCAGCTCAAATTTTCCTCCATTAGAGATCAGCTTGGTATCTCCAGAGAGAGAGTCTTTGACGGTGATGGAGTCTGAAGCAGAGGAAATATGATGAGAGAAGAGAAAGCTGAAGAGAACAAGAGAGATGTAGAGATGAGGAGACATCAGAAATTGAGAAGAGCGTGAGGTTGAGTAGAGAGAAAGGGAGAAGAGGAGGCTAAAAGAGCTTTCAAAATCGAAGTTTTGATGGTGGATATCTCTCTTGTTGGCTGGCGATGGCATGACTGTAATTTTTGGGATATCCCGAGAACTGGGGGAAGTTTGAACAGTCAGAAGTCAACTACAAATAGGGGTGGAAAACACCAACGACCCAAAACGAAAGTTTTTCTAAACGAGAAAAACCAAGTAACAGCGCAAAACACAGTTCAGCTGGTACAATTTAATAACGTGCGCCCACGTCATCTTAAGAAAGGGTGTATGGTATTCTGCCTTACAGCTGAGCCAGGGAAATGAGCCTCCGCGGAGCCGTGACGATAGGCTCCGACCAGCCACTGGGGGGCCACAAAAATATCTGTGAGACATTGGCATCCGTGTTCGTGAGAATACGAATATACCACTAAAATTTATAAGTGAGAGAATATAATTTTTATTGATATAGTTATGCAGTAAAATATTTGAATATATATTAGTTGTCTAAGTGTCTTAAAACTTTAAATTAATGGATTCTAGTGTTAATTTTGATGATCAAGCTATCTGATCTTAGCTTTTCAGATGTAACGAACACATCAATGAACTCTCTTGTACTATATGGACTACGATTTTTTTTCTTCAATACTAGCTGTTCTCATAGCCTTTTTTTTATCCACACATAAATTCATTTTATATATCCGCGCATGCATATCCATATCTGTATGTGATTTTAGTGAATATAGATATGAATTTGCCTTATAAAGACATACATATGTATCCATATGCATAATTGACAAGTGAATATAAACATGATAAGTATTATCCAAGCTGTGTTCGGACCGTATTCACCTCTAATATCCACAGATGCTTAGGTCACTTGAATATTTAACGCTTTGAAATTAGTCCCTTAAATTCTTGAAATTGCTATTAGACCTTCCAATTCTTATAAGCTATCTAAAATCAGTTCTTCAAATGATTAAAATTGCTCATTAGATCCTCTAGTTCTTATAAGTTATTTTGAATTAGTTCTGCAATCAAGAATATCAGTAATGATATATAAGACTTGGGAACCTAATAGCAGTTTCAATGATCTGAGGACTCATATCAAAATATTAAATAAATTAATGGACTAAAAAAAATCATATACTTTGTTATTTGATTCTGTTTAAAATATTTTTAATTATGTTAGATTTTTTTATTCTTCAATTTGAACCGAGATTGTTCTCAGCTTATAACTCTAAAAAAAATCCATGCTTTTTTCCATCCGTTCGCCCAAAAAAAAAAAAATTTCAATCTCTCTTTTCCCTTGACTGGTAAAGATTGAATTCTCGGTTTATTAATTAGCTAGTTGATTGGACAAACTTGATCTTCAATTCAATTTAAAGTAGTCCATTATCTTGACTGGCGGGATTGGTCCAAATCAAAATCAAACAAATGGAACAGAACTAAACTAAACATTTTGTTCGGTCCTAAATCTAGCACGGTTTGCGTTGCATTTGACAAAAGTTACCAAAACTATCGAACCGATCCTCAGCTTATCCCTACATGAGATTGTCGGGTCCAATTGAGCTCATTAAATGAGATAGTTAATGCGAATTTATTTCGGTTGTACTGAAATCTTAGGTGCATGCCACCTAAAAAGGTCCCTTTGAGTTTAGCCTATTTACACGCCCGATTAAGGTGAATCGGGTTCGGATGTCATTAAATTGTTCATGTGCGGAGCCGAAAAGATATTTCAACATCCTATTTGCGAGGATGCATGCATCTGGTGAAGGAATTACCTAACCGAAATCTTTACTATTTTGTCTTCAGAGGACGAATGACTTGCGAACATCCATCACCAAAAATAAATAAATAAATAAATAAATAAAGAAAGCGAGTAGCCGTCAATACAAATAACTCGTGCGTTGTGATGTTGTCAATGATTTGAATCACAAAAAATGTCCAGTAAAAAATAAACTATTATGATTAAAAATATTGATACCTCTATTTTTGTAAAGGGCATCAAAGATCCTAGCTAGTTGATTAATAGTTTTATGTTTCTGCAGATGCTCGATCTGGCTAAGTTGCACTACCCTTTATTAATTCGGAGACAAATAAATACAATATTAATCTTTATTTTCCAGTTGTTTGAATATAGAAATACATTTCTCAATTCTTAAAAACAACATCAAAACTCTAGAGACTGGGTCAATGAAGAAGATAGTCGTCTCTATCATTTCTTTGAAGAAGATATATGATTTGATATTCTATGGGTATATTGGTCACTGGATGGTATCACGGTGGACCATATTGTTTAACCCTTTTTGTTTTTCAATATATCAAATTATTATTATAGGGCACACGACAGAACACGCTTAATTATCCGCAGCAGCTACTTTTCATTTGGAGGTTTAAATACTAGATGTAGGAAACGTCAAAGAATGAGTGCTCACGTGTAATTTAGGACTCATTTGGTTTTCTAGAAAGTTAATAATGTAGTTCACATTAGGGCCTGTTCGTTTGGGCCAAAAACATGTGGAAAACTGTGATTTGAAAACAAAAGAGGCTGCCACATAGGATCCGGTTTTCCCAAGATTTTCAAGTCACGTGTTCGTTTGGCAAACATATTTAGAGAAATAGGGGCCTGAAATAGGGTTCCACGTCGGACTTTAAGAAAAGCCGATTTCAGCGGTTTTGGGCGTGAAAACACCCAGAAAACTCCTCTCCGCCCAATTTAATATTCGCAGGGGCGATTTCCTAGGCGGGGGGGAAAGAAGATTGGGATTTGCTTAGGGTTAGGGTCACTGACTCTTCGGTTCTTTCTTCTTCCCCATTGCTTCGCCTCATGCCGGCTCCTATGCTCCGGCTCTAATTTCATCTTCCTCACTCTGAGAAAACTGGAAATTTAGGCCCTGAACGACCGTTCTAGGGCTGACTGTGTTATCGTCGCCAGATCTAGCGGCGACGGTGGGTTTATCGGGTGCTTTCTGCTTCTTATCTTCTTCCCCTCCGAATTGGTTGTCGGATCTGAGCCCGGCCTGGCAGCTGTAGTGCTTGAACGGGGATTCCATCAACTACGACTTGCTTGAGGCTCGCTCTACTTTGTCCTTAAGGTATTCCTCACTCAAAGAGCATATTTTGATTAAATTGAGTAACATGCACCACGATCTATGAGTGTATCCTCTTAATTCATCCCTGTACGTGATCAGCTTGCTACGCATATTGTGATGCACTATAACTGCCAGCTTACTGGTCTTATATCCTAACAATTAGTCTTGATTTTTGTGGGTTGGTTAGTCAATTAGGAAAAATACTGAGGAGAAATCACTTCTAACCTTTGTATTAGGGGGAAATTAAGGAGAACACATGAGATGTGGTAATAGGTGGGGGTTAAAGCTGGAGATCATATGGAAATATCACATGTTTCTACATTGAAAAGGTCTCGCGTGCTCTGTTAGTGGACGGGGCATCACATGTTGAAGGATTTAGCCATCCGTTGTCCTCCATTCCTCCTCATCTTTTACTAAATTCTCTAATAACATGAAAAAGAATTACATAGTTGAATTTTTTATCACCCTTTTCCTTACAGTTCCAGCACAGAATTCTAGTCATATATCATAGCATCATACTGTTGGCAAAAAATTAGTACAAATCATGCTATGTAATCTTTTTGAAGGCTGGTTTAAAACTGTATCTACTTGAGGAGTGGTTGAAAGAAGCTAAAAATAACAGTAACCTACATTTGTTTGATGTCACACTGAATTGAGTAACTAAAAAGTGTGTTCTGAATTTTAATAACATATATTAACTGATAGCTAAATATTGTAGATGGATGGTGATTATGATGATGAAGAGGGTGTTAAAAGAATGTGTGTTGGGGCTACATTCTCAGTCATGGTAATAATTTTCACCTTTTTGACGAGAATTAAATGCCGCCGTAGATCACTACGGTCTGGACCAAGTGCTGAGAAAATGCGCAGGGAAAAGGCTAGGTCTGAATTGATGAGTCGTATATTTGAAGGTTATAGTGATAGCTGTCAAAACTTTGTTAGAATGCGACAGGGTGCATTTATGAAACTAGCTACGTTAATGAGGAAACAACAACTCTTAAAGGACTCAAGGCATATAACAGTTGAGGAGCAACTCGCCATATCTTTGAATATTTTGGGACATAAATCCAAAAATCGTATGATGAGAACCCAATTCATAAGATCAGGAGATACAGTCAGTAAGTACTTCAATAGAGTATTGGAAGCTATTTCGCGCATACAAGGCAGATTTATGAAACAAGCCCCGAATGAAGTACCTCAAGAGATCCTAAGCAACCCGTCATTTTATCCATTTTTCAAGGTATATCATCCACTCAACCATTTTTCCTAAATAATTATCCGCCGAAATCTTAAAATACATTAACATAGTTAGTTGTACTCCATAGGATTGCATAGGTATGATAGATGGGACGTATGTGGATGCTATGCTACCAGCTGCACTTGTTTCGCGTTTCAGACGGCGCAAAGGTGTCACACAAAATGTTCTCGCGGCTTGTACCCCAAACAAACTTTTCACTTACGTTTTAGCTGGGTGGGAGGGGTCGGCTAACGACTATAGAATCCTTCAAGATGCTCTGTCTAGACCACAACCAAATGGCTTACGGGTGTACACTGGTAAACTTCTGGTTATCTCAAATTGATATTCCTCCTTAAAAATTACATTATAACAATCATATTAAAATCCTGTTAAATATGTAGGAAAATATTACTTGTGTGATGCGGGCTACACAACCCAGCCAGGTTTCATATCCCCATATCGTGGTGTGCGTTATCATCTAAAGGAGTTTGCGGGAAGAACACCTCAAAATAGGAGGGAGCTATTTAATCTGAGACATTCATCTTTGAGGTCAAAGATTGAAGCTACCTTTGGTATATTGAAGAATAGTTTCAAGATTCTCACCGCAAAACCGCACTACCCTTTCCCCACACAAGTAGACATTGTACTGGCATGCACGGTTCTCCATAACTACATTGCAACAGTTGATCCAGAGGATGAATTACTCAATGAGACCAATGACATTGAAGAGGAGGACGCCGCGGAGGAAATTACTGAAGAAACCAACGTTGTGGATTTCACCCAACCCCAAACAGTCAGGGAACAAAACACCTCAAAGGATGAGTGGAGGTCTCTTAGAGATCAAATCGCAATGGACATGTGGATTGATTATTGTATGAAATATCGGCATGGTGACACTCACGAGTCTGCATTGTGATTTGCTATGGTAGTCCTGAGATTATGACAATTATTTTAAGATAGGTGATTGTGTAACGTATTACTTAGATATCTGTGAGTCTATAATACTGCTGTACGACGTTGTCCTTTTATTCAGCGTGATTTAGTTTCTGTTGCAGTTTTATGTATGCATTATTAGACTTATTAATTGCTTGCTATGCCATTTGTGCTCTGAAATGTAATGGGTAATATATTATATCTGAGCTTTCTTAAAATACATGCTTGTAATGTCATCTTTTACTCATTTGCTTTAGTAATATTCCTATGTTGTTAACTGATCCAGTTTTCACTTTATCATGACTGAATTGGTTTAAATATAGGCAATGGGGGATAAATCAAGATCCGAACAGATGAATTTAGGCAAAGATGTGACTTCCACTCACTTCACAAATTCAATGGCCCCACCATCATCTCATGCTTTCCCCGCAAGCCTACCCTTTCCCCACAGTGTCAATTCCATGTTCCAGTCAGGTTTTCCAAATATGCCAAGCTACGATGGTAACTTTTTCGCCATGCATCATCCCGTTTCATCTTACATGCACATGCTCAATAGTCCACCACCTTTGCCCCAAAATTTTCAAGCCTCGAATTCATCCGGCCAAATTCCTTCCCCAGTTAGTATTACAGGAACTAATTCTGACTCAGGTAACAACAAAAGAAGTGACAGGGATGAAGCAGTAGCAACTTCTGCTTGTACATGGCAAAAAATTAGTACAAATCATGCTATGTAATCTTTTTGAAGGCTGGTTTAAAACTGTATCTACTTGAATACTGGTTGAAAGAAGCTAAAAATAACAGTAACCTACATTTGTTTGATGTCACACTGAATTGAGTAACTAAAATGTGTGTTCTGAATTTTAATATCATATATTAACTGATAGCTAAATATTGTAGATGGATGGTGCTTATACCCTTCCTCGCAAAATTGGCCAAGTCTGGTCTTAAGCCAGACAAAAACTTTAAGCAACATGCATTTGCTATGGCAGCTGCTGAAGTGAACAAGGAGTTTGGTACTTCCTTTCAAACGAAAAGTGTTGTAAATCATATGAAAATAATCCGTTCTTGGTTTCAATACATGCAGGCGGCTTGTAACATTAGTGGTGCAGGTTGGGATGAAGATACTCAAACAATAATGTTGGATCCAGAGAGTTTTGATGCGTGGAATGAGGTATATGCTTTCAAACCCGTTCCAATTTTGTTGGATTCTTTCTCATGCACATTTGGTAAATGATGTGTATTTATGCGAGCAGGATAAAAATAAGAGCAAGCTTAAAGAGTACATTAATAAGCCTCTGAAGCACTATGAGAACCTAGCTATCATTTGTGGGGATGATCAAGCGAGAGGTAACTTCGCTAAGGCTGCAATGGAGAAATTTGGAGGTCAGGATCCGATTAACCTTGCAGGTGATGACGACGAGGATGTTAGCATTCCTTTGACCCAAAAGTCACCTCGGTTAGTCAACCTAGTAGATGAAGAAACTCAATCTGAAAACAACAATGTCTGGTCAAGCAATAAGGACAAACAGGGGAGAATCCCTTCGGCTAAAGTGAGGGGGAGGAAGGGCCCGAACGAGAAAAAGATAATGCAGCAAATGGTTGACGAAGTTAAACAATTTTCAAGTTCTATAAATCTTATTAATCTCCACTGGACAGAGAAATTGTCCAAAGCCATCTTCAAGCACAAATCTTATTAATCTCCACTGGACAGAGAAATTGTCCAAAGCCATCTTCAAGCACAAGGATACATACTCAATAGAATTCCTGGAGCTTTTTTATGATTCTTCAAGCACAAGGATACATACTCAATAGAATTCCTGGAGCTTTTTTATGATCACATTTTTGAGGATGAATCCAAGGCCAGACATTTTATAGGTAAGACTGACTTCGGTCAGAGAGCTTTGTTAGAAAATTTCAGGAAAATGCAAGAGGGGGGAGCTAGTTTGTCATTTCAGGTACTTAATTTGATCTGCTGCTTATACGGTCGTGCAATTTATTACAAATAATCATCTCTCATTTCTTTACTTATTGTTACTTACAGGGTCATTATGGAGATGGGTGGGAAATATGTATTTTGCAACTTTTTGCCTAACTATCAAGTTGTTATTTTGTACGAACTGGGTATGCCTTTTAATTATTAGGCTACGTTGTTTTGTAGCTACGTTTGTGATTTAGGATGCAACCGTATGTATGGTGATTATGATGACACTGGCGTTGTATTTTTCTCCATTATTGGTTTCAAGTGACGTTGCTTTTTTCACTTATGTTTCAGGTGTACGAGGGTTTTGGTAAAGTGCCCCGTTCAGTGCAAACACAATCTGGTATGGCAAGTATTCTCAATTTGCATTTTAATTGCACTTGTGCTGTGATGAGATCATGCAAATCATATATGCAATCACACGTATCTTAACAAGGTAAAGGCGAGGCATGATATTGTGATATGCAGGCATTTTACATTGACTGCAGCCTTACCTTGTTTTTGAGACGTGGTTCTTGCATAACTGTTTGTTCATGAATATCCTGAGCACTGTTGGGTGGGCAGTTTGCAATTGCATGATTTAATTGTGCTGTGATGATTGTCTTGTAGCTGATATTCCTCACCAGTATATAGTACATGCAATGTAGTGGCGAGGCATTCCCAACATTTACCTGTTTTGATGAGGAGTAAATTGGAAGGAATGCAGCCATCATTGTGATGCACCACTTTGCTGGTGTGGGATCAATGTATTGTAGACATATATCTAAGCACAACTTGTCATAATTGTCAGACTTTATTCCGCGTTGACTATGATGCATTGGATTAGTCCCACTTTGAAACTCAAAACTGTGTTATACTTCCACTCAATGCTGTCATGTCTGATTCAAAATACTCAGTTGTTGTTCATTGCTGGAAATTACATTTAATCGGGTTTTTTCTATCTCCATTGCACATGGAGTTATTGGTTGACTGAAAATGTTTGTACCTATATGCTGGATGGGGAGATTTAGAAATGGGGATTTATGCATTACATTTTTAGTGGACATTTACGCATTACATTTCAATGGAGATGTTTCCATGTTGCATTGTCAATGGAGTGATATGCAACAACATTTACTTGGAGATAACTGCATTACATTTTCATAGAGCAGATTACAACATTCATTGATATCAAGTCTGATTCAAATATGACAAGCTCTTGTTGCTGGCTGGAAATGTCATTTTTCAGTTCTTTGGATTTAACCATTTGCTAATGGGGTTTTAGGCATTACATTTTCAATAGGTAATTATGCATTACATTTTCAATAGGCATTTATGCATTACAGTTCAAGGGAGATTTATGCATCATCCCGTCAATGGAGATTTATGCAATACATTTATTTGGAGATTTCTTGCATTACATTTTCATAGAGCAGATTACAATGTTTATGACAACAAGGAAAATACTAAATATTCCTAAAACAACAATACATTTCTTCAAGTAATCAACTTGTTGGTTTGCAAGCTTCAACTCTCTTCGCAAGAGCTTTGTTTCAACATCTTTATTTTGGGGTACTGATTGCGCAGAGGCACTTTCACAATTTACCTTGCACTGCTTCTTATCATGATGCTCTTCTGCCCACCTAAAAAACTGGCAACGCCTATTTGGATAGTTGCCGCAGCCCCAAAAGTATTTGCCCTTGTTTAATCCTGTTTTGCAAAGCTTGATTGGCGTAGGTATTTGATAGTAGCAAGTTACAACTTCAGCTAACTCCTTGGAGACTTGACTTGTTTCCATGTCGCAGCTGAATCCAAGGCCTCTCGGTTCCGGTATTTTCCCTGCCTGTTTATGCTTCTTATCTCAGTGAATTTATGTAGAGGATAGTTGAGTTACTATTACTTATGCCTCACATCACAGCTATATATAAGTGCAGGGTGGTAGGGATCAAATTTTGCCCGTTGGCAAAATACCCCTGCTGCTGGTCATTGCCTCTACCCTGTATGTTGTTATTTTGACCGTTGCAAAAATTTTACCGTTGGCTGGTTGGAGGAAAAAGTTTGGAGGTAACCTCACCGCACACACTAAATTGCCTGATTTCCTCATTTGGGTTTGGGCAAACCGAACAGGTGAAATGAAACCTATGTTGGTAAAGGACACTACATTTCTTTATTCTCATTTGCTGTACCGAACAGGTGAAATGTGATCTGTGATTTCAAACCGAAGATTTCCATGTCAAACGAACATAACAAATCAAATCTGAGAAACCTCTTGAAATGCTTTGAAATGGTTTTGATTTCATATTTCAGTTTTCTTTTTTTTTCCGGAAAATAACCGAACAGGCCCTTACCCTCCACTCTACATATGTTTAATTAATTTAGCTGCCAAGTATAACCCATACGTCAACCAATCTCTTGTCTAAAGTTTTCTTAATTTTCTCAATGAACGATACACAGTTCACTCGTTAGGCTAATCTGCAATTAAGTTACCTTATATTATAGTTTCCCCTACTTAATTTGCTCTTACAAACTCCCACGTGTTTTTGCAGCACTTTTACATCTATTGACACTTTACTACCTTTTCAAATGGTCTATTTTCCACAGAAATGATAAAAACGGTAGGAACTAATTTGAAGTAACTCACATCACCCGCGCGACTAAAATAGCAAGTACCGTGATTAAGTGGGCTTAATTTAAAAATACTAAAGGTTTAGACATCAATATATAAAAAACCTTAGAACTTGGACACTGTTAGAAGTCAGACAAAACCCGACCCACTTTACATCCCCATCGGATCATTAGATCAGGTTGACAAAACCCGTTAGCCCAATAGGCACGTACTATGTATATGAGAGAGAGAGAGAGGGAGGGGGAGAGAGAGAGAGGTCTTTACCAGCAATCTTCTAGGATTAAAGGATTGAATTAAATTTGTATATTTTGGGTCAATTAGAAGATACATTGATCTTTTGTGCTACTAATGGGGTGCATTATTTGTTCAGTGATACGAAAAAGCGATACTTTAAAGCTGCACACAAAGTGTCTGATGAAATGCCGCAACGAAACAAAGATCTTCCCCAAGTCCTCTACTGACTCAAAAATGAAGCTGAAGCATTAAATTTTTTTTAGATATTATTCAGCCTTAACTGTTGCGAAATTTCTTTGATAGGTGCTGAATTTTCTGTGTTAGATACCCGCTATACATAGGGAGATTAGCATAACATGTATTCTGTATTGTTTAGTTATTTTACATCGCGCAGTCTTTTTAAGCCTATTGTTTCTATCATATTGCAGACGAATCTGTTTGGAGTCCTGACATGCAATGAACGGTAAAAGTTGAAGGTAAAACTATCTGCAATTGATCTCGTTTTGTGTGTATGTATGTATCTATATCTATGAACTTTCTCTTTACATATTTGTCCATGATGACTTTTGGGCAATAAAATGTGTGTCCACTGTAGTTCTATTTAAAGCCGAGCATTCAGCTTTTCTATAAACCAGCGAAAAGGGCAAGGTTTAAGGAAATCAGTTACTTTGCTTGCTAAAGTAAGTTTTCATAAAGATGTTTTGTTATAAATGTCATGCCCCGGGCTTGCGGGCTTGTTGGCGCGTGTAACCTGTGATACCCACGTGTGTAACACGTTGTTTGACTTAGTACACTACCAAAATCGACTAGCCAATATTACATTTAAACTCCATGACTCATGTTATAAGCACTCAACACCTTCACTCAACCACCGATGTAGGACTATAACTTGGAGATCTCACATTCACCCCACCTTAATTACGCAACTTCCTCGTCGCGGCATGACAATTAGCACATCCCAGTATCACTGCTATGCGATGTAGACTCTAGATGTGGCTACCACCACATCCCCGCGGTATAGCACTTAGCCCCTCATAGCACTTAGCTCCACACTTCCGGCTGGCTAACTGTTTTGATACCATTTTACACTGCGCTAACCGGACCGCAGGCCCGGTGCGTGACAATAACAATTTATGATTACTTTTCCCAGATTAGATGTATTTTTAAAAGTGCCCCACAAAAAATTTTCATAACTATCGAAGCTCCCAATTGTAGTCAGCATCCAATTTATATCTTCCATTATGATTATTGTTGAAATTTTAATTTTGCACACACACACATATTGATGTAGGACAAAAAGTAATGTAGGTTCGAAAAGTCAGCCTCCGAATGGGCCGAAATTTGCACCGCTCAAGGAAAGTTTTTTGGTCATCCGAGATCGTTTAGGGCCTCAAAACTGCGATTTATTGTTTATTTAGTTCATGAAGGGTGGTTTAGTAATTTTATTTTAAATTTCCTTAAGATTGTAGGATTTCCTTTTAAATACTTTCTTTAGGGTTGTAGGATTGATTTCTCTTTAAATACTATGTAATTTGGTATTAGCCATCATCTTTGAATTAAATAAAACTTCTCTTGAAGAAAGTTTTGGTGTGTTTTCTTGAGTTTGTGGAAGAAGTTCTCGTGGTAAGACTTCTTTATTTTCGCCGCTACGTCAATCTCCCTCCTCAAAAACTTTCTTCCTCCTGTAAGCCAATGAATCTTGGCTTGCTATAATACTAGCACTGTTTTTTTTTTGTGTCTTATTGCGAAATCTAAATCATTAATTAAAGATCAAGCGAAGTAGACTCCTTGTCCTTTATATATCATGTGCTATGATACCAAATGGATATTACCATTTTTAAACTATTAAAGTTATGACCATATGGTCATTGCTGCAGTCAGCTTTGTAAAGTCTTCAATTGCTTGGAATGGAACAACTTTTTGGCTTGAAAGTTTTTATGGAAAGATGAGCACTAACAAGTCTAGAGCCACAGAATTGAATGCTGAAGATTAAGCTTCTTGAGCGTAATATTTAAGGTGAAGAAGAAAACTTGACTTGGTCCTACACAAAGGTAGAGCCTTTAAAAATCCAACCACCCTCTTGTTTATACTTCACACAGAGAACTTACAGAGAAACAAACTCATGGATTCAGCTCCTACGCTTCATCTCTTGCTCTCCTTCCTCATCTTCTCGGCTCTTTCAACAACAGTTTACTCATCTAAGCATCTGATTCAATCTCAAGAGGGCAGTTTCTCTCTGGCAACACTATCATAATCTCCAAAGGTGCAAAATTTGAGCTTGGTTTCTTCAAGCCAGGTTCCTCTAAAAACTACTACATAAGCATCTGGTACAAAAACATTTGGAGGTGTGGAATTTCAACAAGGAAAAGTTTGCCCATAACGGATGGCCAAATAACCTGTATGAGCTCATAAATTCAAGATGGAGGTTCATTGCAGACACAAAGCAGAGACTATTTGGCAAGCATTATATCCTATAGTTTGTTGGTGCATATGGCATGCACGTAATAGCAAAACCTTCAATAATGCTTCTCCATCCATTGACAACATTATCAACTCTGCAGCTCACCATATAATTGAATGGACAGGGTCAGCCTCAGGGAAATGTGCACAGAAACTCAGGCTAGCTCTGGAAACACACTCTCCACCCACAATGCAGACCGGACGCAGCCGTCACTTAGGGCAACTCCCAAACCCTGCTCAAGAGATGGAAGAGGAGATCAATAGAAGGCAAGGGATTGAAAAAGAAGATGCTACAAGCCAAGCATAACAGCAGAAGCTTCTCTGAATATTGCTGCTTTGTAATTAGAATCTCTAACTGCATAGGATTGCATCTGACAGTGTTTTTTCTTTCTTTTTTCTTCCCGTCTGTTTTTTGTTTTGTTTATGTCATGCTACATATTTTGTTGCCAAGAGCAATTTAGTGTAGAAACTTTCCTTTCTCCTAATGCTAGTTATAGGGCTGGCTTTGGACCATAACTCTATCAATGTTGCGGTGAATGACAGCTAGGGTCCTCTCGTCATCCTCGTCGATATGGTTATGGAGAAGGTCCTACACAATATATTTAGAGAAAGGGCACGTTTCTATACATACTTTTGTAGGACACCAACTCATGTCCATTTTTTCTCACTATGAATGAAATGAACAGGGACTTCCTTTTTTTTTTGTTAGAAAGAATAAAATAGAACAGGGCAACAAGTAGACGTTTGTGCGTTTAGCTAAACAGTATGTGATGACTTGGGCACAGTTGATTGACCATAGAATTTATATTTTGTCTATCATGTGCATATGCTTGATTTATCAACGGTTTTAAATAAAATTTTGAAAATAATATCTAAATGCTAACTTAATGCCTCTAGACGAGCAAGTGATACTCCTCAAGTAGGTATAGGCTTTGATGCCTCTTGAGGAGAATACAAGGTGCTCGGACTATTTCATCAGGAAATTAGGATGTTATTTCTCCATATAATCTACAATTTTGGATGCGAAGTATATGCGCTGGGCAATTCTCAACCTACTCACATTGGCAGGTGGTCAATGATGCACTAACTATGCGTTGGACTCACGGGCCTGTTGGCGCAAGCAAGCTGTGAGACCCACCGTGAACAACTCAATGTTGGCTAAAATCCACTATCAAAATGCTAGCACTAGTTACTTTTGGGCATTAGGTTTTTTTTCTATTTAAGCTACTAACACTTCTTCACACTAGTCTATATGGGACTAAAGTATGGGGGTGTCACATTAAATAATGTAATTTTTTAAGGTTGCAGTTGTTAGATAACTGTCAACACTTGATTTTTTGTGAGACAGATGTAAGGTTATGTAACTGATCTAAATATATAGCGGACTTGAAGATTTTATGCGAAATTTACATCCTAGGGACTTTCCCTATTGCCCTTTGTGCAAGTGTGCACCTTTAATAAAGATATTTAGCCGGATACATACTTCATGAGATTATGGTCAGAATAAAGATTGTTAAAGCGTCAAATTTCCTGATGTATATTGACATCCCACTACTTGATTTCGGATAACATTGCTACAAATATATAGTGGACTTGAAGAAAACAGCTCATAAATTCGGGGCTTAAACAATAAAAATCCAGTTCATGCTAATTACTTTCCTTTGACCTACAATTTTAATATGTGAGGAAAGTGACACTTGGAAAAAATGAGTAAAAAGGTTCGCTCATGGGGTCTATCCGCATATAGAGGCTTAATTCAGTACAAATAGAATTACAAAGGTCTATCCACAATTGAGTAATCGTACGAGAGGCATGTCTACAATTAATCTAGAAAACTTAAAATTGCAGCTCTTAGGGGCTTAATTATGTACAAATAGAATTACAAAGGTCTATCCACAATTGAGTAATAGTACGAGAGGACTGTCTACAATTAACCTAGAAAACTTAAAATTGCAGCTCTTAGGTTTCTGGATTCATTTGATCACATGGACATGGAAGGAAAAAAGAACTTAAAAGTAGAATAAATGACACTGACTAAAAGATATTCGAAAATTTGCACCACATCTTATTTAGCCATTTTGTCTTATATTAACCTCAAAAAAAGAAAATAATCAACATCACAGTTTTCACGGGTCTAGATTAAATAGTTACTTGTCGTGAATATTATAATACCTGGAATTATTAAGAAAAGCTAGCTACATTACTTATGCTAGTGTTGAGATATTAATTTCAAAAATTTAGCTCTTTTTTCACGAGTAGATCGTGGGTTTTTATCTTTATAACAATTAGATAAACCTCATCAAATTGGAGAAATTTAGAGAACCAGAATATGTAGAAATATTGTGGCTAGATCTACTACATTTTCCGTGAGAGGCACTACGAACTAGTATGACTTGTTTGTCAAAATACATTAATTACCATTGAAAAACCCTAAAATTTAAGGACCTCATGCGAAGATGAGCGGAATTGAGGTGCCCTTCCTTCTGGATCATATAGAGAGCTTCTGTGAGGGAGGTGTTGAGAACCGTGAGGGTCGGCTTATTGGAGACCTCCCTCCTACGATCCCTCCTGTATGCCTGTTTGGCATGGGATCGATTCTGGGTGGATCCTTCGCCGCCTCCTCTCTTGGAGAGGGGTTGGCCTCTATTGCTTGTGTTTGTTTTTGCTTCAGCCGCTCTAGCGGCCTTCTTGTAAGCTCGGACGTATTCCACGTCTATGTATCCATGAGTCTTGGCCATCAACTGCTCATAGTTGGTGACTCGTACGTTTCTTAACGAGCGAGTCGGCCACCTCATTGGTCTCCAAGCCGGCCACGACAGCAGAGATGGCGACCGCACCGCTAGGGTCAAGGTCATCATAATATAAGTTTTTGATTCAAAATCATAGAAATGGTGTTGGTTGTTTTGTTGGCCCAATAAGTTGGCCCATTCCACTAAATGCCCAGCTCCCCCACTTGTGCCCTAGCCCCTCTATTTTCCCTCACCTACCCGAGTAGATGACAGTGATCCAGAGGTGGATGAAGTCATTATGGCTGATACACCTCCCAATGGCAATAACGCTGGGGGTGGTTTAACGGATCCTCCCAATAACGATATTGGGGGTGGTTCAATAGCACCTCTCACTGGGGGTGGTCCAATTATCTTTACTCGACATCATTCAGAAAGAAATGAAGACGATGACGGGAAAATGCAAAAACTTGAAGACAAAATCAATGCTTTGATGACGGCTCAAGAAGTTAAGAAGACGGGTATTCCATGTCCTTATCCGAGGGAATGGGATTCAATACCATACCCGACCAAATTCAATCTGATTAACTTCACACCGTTTGAAGGGAAGAGTTCGCCGATTCAACACTTGATTTATTTCAAGTCTCATTTGGGCATAATCTCTGGAAACGAGGCCTTAATGATCCGGTCGTTCGTTGGCACCCTTCGTGGGCCTGCCTTCGATTGGTACCGACGGCTCAAGCCAGAGAGCATCAATTGCTGGGATGACATGGAAAGTTTGTTCCTCAGCAACTTCTTCGATGATGACACCGAAGTGTCAATCGGAACGCTTTTGGATGAGAAGCAAAAAGACGGAGAGTCAGTCGACGATTTTATCAAACGCTTCTGTGGCAAAGCAATAAATTGCAGAGATCCTATTACAGAGGAGTTCATCCTGCAAACATGTCACAATAACCTCTCCATCGATGTCCTGGAAGCTCTGGGGGTTGTGCCATCCACAACTTGGAAGGAGTTAAAATCTCGGGGTGAACAAGCTGAGCACTTTCTTAAAAGAAAGAAAGCTGAGAGAGGCCAACCAATGACATCTGCAATCATTGAGAATGCGACTCTTGATCCGAGGTTTCAAAAGGAGTATTCTTTCGAAGATGAAAACCCCCCAGCCATATTGGAATACCTCATCGCTAATGACAAAATCGAGCTACCACCTATTAAAGATCAGGATGGAGCTAAAAGGATTACTGATCCAAACTATTGTGCGTACCACAGAAGGATTCTTCATCCCACCGAGATTTGCTTTGGACTCAAAAACAAGATCCAAGCCCTAATTGACTCCGGCGTCATAACGACGAAAGAAGTCAAGTAAAGACGACCAATTGACTCCGGCGTCATAACGACGAAAGAAGTCGAGTAAAGACGACCATACAACTCCAGTGGGTGCACGAGTATAAACTGTTTCCCCACACTCCGAAAAGTATACGAGTATAAACTGCTCCTTAATACTCCAACAGGTATATGAGTCTAAACTATTTCCTTTCTTTCACGGGAAGTTCCTGAAGAATGCCATGCATGGTACTTTTAAGGATAACCCGATCATATAGCTAAACATAATGATAAACTCAGTTTCGCAAGAAAAAGCTGGGGGTGGGTGGTTCATGTAACGGAAGTTCCCGAAAGAATGCTATATGTAATTTTCTTAGGAATAACCCGATCATTACAAACAAAGTGTTAAACACTACATCCCCACGGTGATTTCCGAATATTCATTTGCTGAGATGAGATTCGATCACTTCGTTGGATCAATCTTCCCTCTCAAACCCTCCTTTGGTCAAACCTTTAAACAGTTAGGACCAAAGCCAAAATCCCCTCTCGATTCCTTCCATGAACGAGAGGTCCACAAATTGAACGATCAAACCTTTAAACAGTTAGGATCGTCTCAAATCCCCATGTTGGTCAAACCTTTAAACAGTTAATACCAAAGCCAAAATCCCCTCTCGATTCGTTTCATGAACGAGAGGTCCACAAATTGAACGATCAAACCTTTAAACAGTTAGGATCGTCTCAAATTCCCATCTTGGTCAAACCTTTAAACAGTTAGGACCAAAACCAAAATCCCCTCTCGATTCGTTCCATGAACGAGAGGTCCACAAATTGAACGATCAAACCTTTAAACAGTTAGGATCGTCTCAAAACTCCAACTTGGTCAAACCTTACTACAGTTAGGACCAAAACCAAAATCCCCTTTCGATTCCTTCCATGAACGAAAGGTCCACAAATTGAACGATCAAACCTTCCTACGGTTAAGATCGTCTCAAAATTCCCATTTTGGTCAAACCTTTAAACAGTTAGGACCAAAGCCAAAATCCCCTCTCGATTCGTTCCATGAACGAGAGGTCCACAAATTGAACGATCAAACCTTTAAACAATTAGGATCGTCTCAAATTCCCATCTTGGTCAAACCTTTAAACAGTTAGGACCAAAGCCAAAATCCCCTCTCGATTCGTTCCATGAACGAGAGGTCCACAAATTGAACGATCAAACCTTTAAACAGTTAGGATCGTCTCAAATTCCCATCTTGGTCAAACCTTTAAACAGTTAGGACCAAAGCCAAAATCCCCTCTCGATTCGTTCCATGAACGAGAGGTCCACAAATTGAACGATCAAACCTTTAAACAGTTAGGATCGTCTCAAATTCCCATCTTGGTCAAACCTTTAAACAGTTAGGACCAAAGCCAAAATCCCCTCTCGATTCGTTCCATGAACGAGAGGTCCACAAATTGAACGATCAAACCTTTAAACAGTTAGGATCGTCTCAAATTCCCATCTTGGTCAAACCTTTAAACAGTTAGGACCAAAGCCAAAATCCCCTCTCGATTCGTTCCATGAACGAGAGGTCCACAAATTGAACGATCAAACCTTTAAACAGTTAGGATCGTCTCAAATTCCCATCTTGGTCAAACCTTTAAACAGTTAGGACCAAAGCCAAAATCCCCTCTCGATTCGTTCCATGAACGAGAGGTCCACAAATTGAACGATCAAACCTTTAAACAGTTAGGATCGTCTCAAATTCCCATCTTGGTCAAACCTTTAAACAGTTAGGACCAAAGCCAAAATCCCCTCTCGATTCGTTCCATGAACGAGAGGTCCACAAATTGAACGATCAAACCCAGCTCCCCCACTTGTGCCCTAGCCCCTCTCTTTTCTTCACCTACCCGATGGTTCTCACCCCCTCCTAAGTCTTCGTGATCTGATGGCCGCCGCTTGCTCCCATCCGTAGGTCGGCTCCCTCCTTCGTTTTCTTCCCTAGCTCCTCTCCCTTGTCGGCTGCCCCCATCCCTATATATGGGTAATGGGTTGGTAGTAGCTTGGGAGAGGGAGGAAGAGGAAGAAGAGATAGAGAGGTGAAGATTTGAGCTTGAGCTCTCCTCTGATTTGTGTGATCTCTCTCTTTCTGTGAGCTTTGTGCTCCTGTGGGCTTTGTGCTCTCAACCCCTTTGTGCGATCCTCTTTGTGAGTGACGGTTGGAGGAGATCAGTGAACTCTCCCTTTGTGTTC
Source organism: Asparagus officinalis (assembly GCF_001876935.1). Classification (NCBI taxonomy): domain Eukaryota; kingdom Viridiplantae; phylum Streptophyta; class Magnoliopsida; order Asparagales; family Asparagaceae; genus Asparagus; species Asparagus officinalis. The sequence goes on from NC_033796.1 coordinate 19,479,250, forward strand.
TTGGTGGTGCACTGTGAGAGAAGAACAGGACTGATTGTGCAGACCTCTGAGCCAAACAACAGCGACTAGATCCTCAACAAATAGGAAAGTGAGACGTGTGTTACCTTGGGTTAGGGTGAGATGAAAAGAGATAATTGGTTCCCACTTAATACTTGAATTCTCTCTGATTTTATAAACTCAGAAAGAACCGCCGCGCGAACCAGTAACACAACCCGTTTATAGAGTGGAGTATAATTTTGTCCCAGATTCCCAACTGAACTTGGAGTCCCGGTGGAAATAATTTATCGATGTGATTATATATGACTTGTTTCCAATTAATCGGCGCCGGTAATAATTTTACCCATATTGAAAGTTGAATGTGAATATAAGTTATAATTGGAATCGCATCAATATCAACTCTAATTAGAAGAGGATTAGAACTTTAATAATTCTGATTAAAGAACTTGAACTGAAAATAGTGAGCAATAGATTTTTAAGGTGGATTGTTCATGGTAATCCTTTCTCATCTTTGACCGATTTTGGGAGTCCTTATGAAGCCCTCGTTTCATTACCACCACGTGCCTTTATTTTCTTTTTCTTTTCGGTTTCATAATGAGCGTATGAGCTCAGGAACAACGTTTTCTTCCAATAACCTGGCACTCTTAATATTTTGGCTCCTACTCTCGTCGAGTATTGCTTCGACTCATTTTCATCATCGATCGCGGTACTTCGCGACTCTTGGCAACGTTGAAGTTATATTTCTTCAGCCTTACATTTGAAACAAAAGAAGCAAAAGAGTCTTTCTGATCAAATTCAGACATCTGATGGTATGTTTATTTTTATTTTAGTATTTCATCAGCGTACGCGAGAACAGAAGATCCTTGCGGAACAAAGAGACCCTTTGATTCAAATACCAATATCAGTCTTTTAAATTTTCTAATCTTTTCCTCTTATCTCTTCTTCGCATTCACCCCCATTCTTCTTTATGTACGTTTTGTATCTATTTTTTTAGTTAAGAAATTTCCTAAATATTGTGTCCTTGTTCTTAAAAGAAAGAGAGAGAATACAACGTGAACGGTTGCCAGGGGGAAAAAAAATGAAACGCCAAAATCAAGCAAGGATTCCCGGAACCAGGCTTTATCGATCGCACATGAGCTTGAGGGTCCATACTACTAAATTGTTCACATCAAACATTTATAAACATTATACACTCAAATAAATACCAGATAAGAACCCCTCTTAGATCTTTGGTCCACCTTAATTGCCTCAAACGTAGGTCAGAAAATACTAGATGACAAATGCCGGCTTGATCTAATAAATGTGGACCAAGATTAGAACAAGCAAATATAAATTATGTCACACTTTCGTTAGTCAGCAGTCATCTATTTTTGACCTAACAAGCCCTATGTTCACATCTTGTGACTTTGTTGCTTCCACCTGACGCAACACAAACAAACTTTGTGGAAGATTTTCCTGCCAAAGTAAATGAAAGTTGTTGTCATAAGATTTGTCCATCCATATACATGAAGTTGGCTAGAGGTACTTGTGCTAGCGTCATTATGACATAGTTTTTACATCATCTTATTCTTTTATCCTCATCCTTGATCACCTCCTCTTTACTTCGCATTATTGGCACAATTCTTCATTTTTTAACATTTATATTTCACCATCAAAATGTTAATTTATCACGGTATCTTTCTTGAACCATATTCATTTATGTTTCTTATTCAAGACAAATCATAATTATTCACCAAATACTAAACAGTTTTGATGGAAGAAAACTATTCTGGATTCTGATGACAATTGATTCAATATACTGATTTGTGTCAGCACTGCATCAATCGGTTTCTTTGTGTCAATATTTTATTGTCGTTGCATCCAATACTGGCTGCAAGCCATATATGGAATCTTGGCTTGCTATAAATACTAACAATGTTTTTCTTTTTTGGGTGTCTTATTGTTAAATCTACATCATTAATTAAAATCAAGCGAAGTAGACTCCTTGTCCTTTATATATCATGTACTATGATACCAAGAAGGATATTACCAATATTTTTAAACTATTAAAGTTATGACCATATGGTCATTACCGCAGTCAGCTTTGTAAAGTTTTCAATTGCTTGGGATGGAACAACTTTTTTGGCTTGAAAGTTTTAAGAAAAGATGAGCACTAACAAGTCTAGAGCCACAGAATTGAACGCTGAAGATTAAGCTTCTTAATTTATTGTAATGTTTAAGGTGAAGAAGAAACCTTGACTTTGGTCCTACACGAAAGTAGAGCCTTTAAGACTCCAACCACCCTCTTCTTTATATTTCACACAGAGAGTTTACAGAGAAACAAACTCATGGATTCAGTTCCTACTCTTCATCTCTTGCTCTCCTTCCTCATCTTCTCCTCTTTCAACAGCAGTTTACTCATCAAAGCATCTGATTCAATCTCAAGAGGGCAGTTTCTCTCTGGCAACAATACCATAACCTCCAAAGGTGCAAAATTTGAGCTTGGCTTCTTCAAACCAGGTTCCTCTAAAAACTACTACATAGGCATCTGGTACAAAAACATCCCAGTCCAAACCATCATCTGGGTTGCAAACAGAGAAACCCCAGTTACCAATCCTTCAACTTCAAAGCTCAAATTTTCAAAAACTGGCAATTTAGCCCTCTACAATAACAGCTCAAGCACCCCAGTTTGGTCATCCAATTCATCTTCCTCCACTCCAGAATCAATCTCTGCCGTCCTTCTTGATACTGGAAATCTAGTACTAATCAACGGGTCAGACTCTGATTCGTATCTCTGGCAGAGTTTCGATCACCCAACCGATACTTGGATGCCTGGGGGCTGGCTCGGTGTGAACAAGATCACCAGAGAGTATCAGAGCCTGACATCTTGGAAAAACCCTGATGACCCTGCACCGGGATTGTTTGCTCAGAGTATGGACCCTGATGGATCTAATCAGTATGTTATACTCTGGAATGGGTCTGAAATATATTGGACTAGTGGTCTCTGGAATGGCCAGTTCTTTAGCAATGTCCCCGGAACTAAAGAACATACAGTTTTCAATTTCAGTTTTATTGATAATAGCAAGCGAAAGTTTGCGACTTATACAATTTTGGCGAACTCGGTGATTACAAGATGTGTTATGGATTCAACTGGGCAAGTTTTACAATGGTACTGGCTTAAGGAACAGTGGCAACCTGTATTCACTCAGCCACTGCATCATTGTGATGTTTACTCTTTGTGTGGGCCTTTTGGTGTGTGTGATGAGAAAAGCTCGAGTATTTGTCGGTGTTCTGATGGATTTCACCCAGCAAATGATCGAGATTGGGAACTGAATGATTGGACTCTGGGGTGTTCAAGGAAATCCCGGTTGCAGTGTGGAGACAAAGACGGGTTTTTGGAGATGGCTAATGTGAAATTGCCTGCAGATCGAGAGAATTTGATGGTTCATAGTAGCAAAGAATGCGAATCCAAATGCATGAACAATTGTTCTTGCAATGCTTATGCTTATGATAGCGGTGGTTGCTCGATTTGGAAGGGCGATCTTCGAAATCTTCAGCAATTGCATGATGGGGATATCGGAGGTAGTACTCTTTTTATTCGTCTTTTAGCTACTGATATCCCGACTTCAGGAAATTCACATCACAACGCAATACCACTTATCCTCGGTGTGGTATTTGGTGTTATTGCAATCATCTGTGTTGTGTTTGCGCTAGCTTTCGTTTATCGCAGGAGGAAGCGAGCTCAAGCATTGAAGCAAGTAGAGGGTTCACTGATTCAATTCAGATTCAGCGAGCTGCAGAGGATGACCAAGAACTTTTCAGAGAAATTAGGCAGTGGAGGTTTTGGTACAGTTTTTAAAGGCACAATGCCAGACTCAACTGCTATCGCTGTTAAAAAGCTAGAAGGTCTCAGGCAAGGAGAGAAGCAATTCCGAACAGAAGTAAGCACTCTAGGAGCCGTTCAACATGTCAATTTAGTCCGTCTTCGTGGTTTCTGCTACAAAGGCAGTGACAGACTTCTCGTCTATGATTACATGAAAGAAGGATCATTAGACTCTCAACTCTTTCGCGATAATCCAACATTTTTAAATTGGGTGACAAGGTTTCAAATTATTCTCGGGACTGCAAGGGGATTGGCTTACCTCCACGAGAAATGCAGAGAGTGCATCGTTCATTGTGACGTTAAGCCAGACAACATTCTTTTAGACGATGGGTTTTGTGCAAAAGTAGCGGATTTTGGCATGGCAAAGCTAATCGGCCGAGATTTCAGTCGTGTATTAACAACTATGAGAGGGACTGTAGGATATCTCGCACCTGAATGGATTTCGGGATTACCCATCACGCCAAAGGTCGATGTTTACAGCTTTGGAATGATGTTGTTTGAGATTGTTTCAGGTAGAAGGAATACTATGCATGCAGAGGATGGGAGTTTAAGCTTTTACCCTTCTTGGGCCGCGAGAAAGATTATTGAAGGGGAGGTGATGAGCGTATTGGATGAGAGATTGGAGAATGTTGCGGATATTGACGAACTGAGCAGGGTCTGTAAAGTTGCGGTTTGGTGCATTCAGGATTTGGAGGATCACAGGCCAGCGATGGGGCAAGTAGTGCAGACACTAGAGGGGGCTCTTGAGGTTAACATGCCTCCAATTCCTGTTGCACTGCAGAATATTGGACAAGAGCAGGAGCCACTGCATTACTTTTCGACCTAATCAAACGGAGGTTTCAGTTTCGTGGCCTCAAGTACCATAAGGAATGTTTCGCTGATAATGATAAGTACTTCCTATGAGGATGTTATCAAATGTGATAATCGATGTAAAGTTTGTAATAGACGTAGAGATATATGTTAGTAATGTTACTATGTGTTGTCCAGTAGTTTTCTACATAATAAAACTAGCTTCAAATCCCCTCTTTTGATTCATCTAGTCACTTGTCTAACTAAGAATACACAACAAGTCTACTGTGGGAATCAAATCCCTAATTAGACCTTTTTAAACATCATCTTTAATTGTTCACGGAGATATAGGTGAATGCTTGAGCGTAAAAGCTTGGAGTTTGCAGAGGTGCCTGATCCTGGTGGTGCCCGTGTGCCACTTTAGCATGGTCATAAAGCCACATGCATTGGACAAAGACATCTTAGACTCAAAAGTCTGGAGAGAAAACGTAGAGATAGAGGCTGATGTCTCAATTTCATGATATTTTTTTATAGAACAAGAATTAATGTTATGACTAAACTCTCGTCCGTTCTTGCTAATATTAGTGCTCATAATGTTGTTAATTTCATGGCTGAATTTTTGCGCCGATTTTTTCCTTGGTGAGATACAGGCTGATATTTCAGATTCTACTTAATGAGCGTTGCGTGAGTTAAAAAAAAAAAGGGAATAGATGTTATGACTGGTCAAATGCAGGTCCTCCAGATATGGAACGCAATATGGGCATCAACACAACGTCCACGATAGCTGACACTATAAGCTTTAAATACGACCACTTTCGAGCTGTTCAACTTGTCAGCTAAAAATCAGAGGACATCTCTACCGTAAAATCAAGGTATTCCCAAATTCAAGTCATCACTACAATCTTTGCTTGAAGGAAAAAACAACGAGAAGAAACTTGGCTAATCTGTTATACACGTGCCAGTATACATATCCTATATACTAATATTAATAGACACATTTCGAATAAATGTAAGTTATAAATGTTGGATTTGGGGGTGAAGACCAAACCTCAACTCCGGCGAGCTCGAGCTCCACGCAGGCGAGCGTGGACGACAACTTAATTTCAGGCGAGCTCGAGATCAGCGGCTTCAGGCGAACTCGAAGGCGAGTGCAAGCGAGCTCGAGAACCCCGCGCAGGCGAGCTCGTGCAGGCGATGTCGATGGAATCTTCAGGCGAATTCGAGGCTCTGCAGGCGAGGTCGAATCGTTGCAGGCGAGGTCGAGCTCAAGTGCTACATGCGAGCTCGAGCTCAAGCGCTGCTGGCGAGCTTCCCAGGCTGTCGACAGCTCAGCTAGGGTTTCCCTATAAAAAGGAAAACCCCAAGGCACGAGATCTTCTCTCTTCCCCCTTGGCTTTTTCGGTGGCGGCTCTCCCTCTCTTCTTAGTTGCTTCCCTCTCTCTCTCTCTCTCGCGTTTTTCTGGCG
>NC_033796.1:19485386-19497947 GCF_001876935.1 Asparagus officinalis
TGGCGGCGGCTCTCTCACTCTCTCCTCTCTCCTCTCTCGCGATCTCTCTCTCTCTTTTCTCCTGTGCTCACGTGATTGGGAAGGGAATTAAGAGAAAGGAAATTTATTGAGGAAGAATTTATTAAGCGGGGAATCAATACTGTAGCTATAGTATTGATTTGTATTTATTGAGAGATCTCAAGCTCTCTTGCATTGTAATTTCTTACTGTTTAATAAGAAATTAATTGTATGGCTCCCGAGGACGTAAGCAGTTGCCAAACCTCGTTAAATCTTAGTTTATTTTCTATATACTGTGTTTCTGCTGTTTTAAGGGTTTCGGCGTAAAATTCCTAATAACTGGTATCAGAGACTGAAACGATTTAGAGGAAGTCATATTCAAGTGGGAGCGATGGTCACAAATGAATAAAATGTGAGATTAGAAAAGTTTGATGGAACTGATTTCAGATTCTGAAAAATGCAGATAGAGGATTATCTGTATCAGAAAAATCTGTATCAACCACTTTCGGGAAAGAAGCCGGAGTTTATGAAGGAGGATGAGTGGAACCTTCTAGACAAACAAGCCCTCAGAGTTATCAGATTAATGTTGACTCGCAATGTTGCGTTCAACATAACGTAGGAGAAGACCACGGTGGGTCTTATGACAGCACTCTTAAATATGTATGAGAAGCCATCAGCCGCAAACAAAGTTTATTTGATACGGTGGTTATCCAATCTGAGAATAGCGGAAGGCCTGTCAGTAGCACAACATCTCAATGAACTCAACACGGTCACAACCCAATTGAGTTCAGTTGAAATTGAGTTTGATGAGGAATTTCGGGCGTTGATACTTTTGTCTTCCCTACCAGAAAGCTGAAATACTACAGTCACGACTATGAGTGGCTCATCGGGAAGCAACAAGTTAAAGTTCGATGACGTTCGTGATCTGGTTCTTAGTGAGGAGATCCGACGGAGAGAGTCGGGTGAAGTTACAACCTCTTCAGTATTGCATACAGAGTCAAGAGGTAGAAATTCAACCAGAGAGAACGGACGAGGTAAATCAAACTACAGAGGTAGATCAAAGGACAGGAGGTTCAAATCCAGGAATCCAAGCAATAGCTCGAAGGCTATCGAGTGTTGGAATTGTGGAAAGACCGAGCACTATAAGAATCAGTGCAAGAGTGCACAGAATGAGAAGGATGTGAAGGCAGAGGTGAATGTCACTTCCACTTCATGAGGAAACGATGTATTGATATGCTCTTTGGAGAGCAAGGAGGAATCTTGGGTGTTAGATACAGGAGCGTCGTTCCATGCTACTTCTCAGAAAGAATTCTTTGAGAAGTATGTTCCCAGAAATTTTGGATACGTATATCTTGGTGATGATCAATCGTGTGCTATTGTGGGAAAAGGTGTAGTAAAAATTAAGTTGAATGGGTCAGTATGGGAGCTAAAGGATGTCGGGTATATTCCCGACCTGAGAAAGAACTTAATATCCATAGACCAGTTGGCTGGCGAAGGATACACTACAACCTTCCACGAAGATAATTGGAAGATCTCAAAGGACGTAATAATGATTGCCCGAGGCAAGAAGACTAATCTGTATATGACAGCAGGTGCACATTGTTTGATCTCAGTTACAGCAGGCAATGAGACTTCAAGCTGTGGCACCATAGACTCGGTCATATGAGTGAGAAGGGGATGAAAATCATGCACACAAAGGGAAAACTCCCAGGTCTAGAATCAGTTGATTTAGATATGTGTGAAAAATGCATACTTGAAAAGCATAAGAGAGTTAGGTTTCAGACAAGTGACAGAACCCCCAGGAAGGAGAAGCTAGAGCTTGTTCACTCAGATGTTTGGGAACTAACCACCATGAGTGTTTGCACTTTGATAAGGGAGAGGTGGAAGTGCAAGGGTACGTAGATGCAGATTTTGAAGGTGAAGTCGATCACCGAAGAAGCACCACTGGCTATGTATTCACTGTCGAAACTATAACTGTTAGTTGGATGTCATAGATACAGAAGATTGTCACTATATCCACTACAAAAGCTAAGTATGTAGCAACGACTGAAGCTAGTAAAAAGATAATATAGCTTTAGGGTTTGTTAACTGAGCTGGGATTCAAACAAGAGAGGAATGTCTTGCACAGCGATAGTCAGAGTGCGATTCACTTGGCTAAGAATTCCGCATTTCATTCTAGAACGAAGCATATTAGGCTTCGGTACCACTTCATCATAACCCTGTTGGAAGATGACGTGTTGAAACTGGAGAAGATTCCATGAAGTAAGAATCCAGCAGATATGTTAACAAAGACGGTGACCGTTTAGAAATTAGAGTTATGCGTAACTTCAGTTGGCCTTCATGCATAAGTGATGAGAGCGGAGCCACAAGAGGAGGTGCATGATGAGATAGCCTGCTGATTGCGGGTTGGTCTTCAAGTGGGAGATTGTTGGATTTGGGGGTGAAGACCAAACCTTAACTCCGGCGAGCTCAAGATCCACGCAAGCGAGCGTGGACAGCAACTTTCAGGTGAGCTCGAGATCAGTGGCTTCAGGCGAACTCGAAGGCGAGTGCAGGCGAGCTCGAGAACCCCGTGTAGGCGAGATTGTGCAGGCGATGTCGACAAAACCTTCAGGCGAATTTGAGGCTCTGCAGGCAAGGTCGAATCGCTGCAGGGGAGCTCGAGCTCAAGCGTGTTTTCGAGGAAAGTTGCCTTCATCATTGATTTCATTAAACTTTAGTCATTACAAATGAATTCAAATAACGAAAATTAAAAATTACAACTTTCTTGAAAATAAACGCAAGATCCGTTTATCGTCTCTTGCTTGCGTGGGTCTTTGGCCTGTGACGGGGACGTCGATATCCGTGGACTACCTAGCAATCAGATCTGATCCAGAAAAATCGGGCAGAGCTTCGTCGATCCGCGAGGAGATCTAGAAGCTTGAAGCGCCTATCTCAGCTAAAACGAGATATTTGCTCTTCTTAGGATTACCGGCGAAGGGTAATGCTAAGGAACGGACACGGGTGATGAAGACCTCTCTTGTGTTGAAGCGCTAGACAACTCTTCACTGCAGCAGGGCTTCGCCAACTCTCCAAAAATCCAGATCCTCCAAAAGTGAGGCCTAAGGTTCCTATTTATAGGCAATGAGGGAACCTAGGGCGCCTAGACACCCCTGGGGTGTCTAGGCAAAGCCTAGACACCCCTGGGGTGTCTCAGAAAATCCGAGACACCCCAGGGGTGTCTCGGAATTTCCGAGACACCCTTGGGGTGTCTCGGAATTTTCAAGACACCCCTAGGGTGTCTCGGAATTTCCGAGACACCCCTCGGAATTTTTGAGACACCCTTGGGTGTCTCGGAATTTCTGAGACACCCCTGGGGGTGTTTTGGAATTTCTGAGACATTCCGTTGAGGTGCATTCGTCCACTTCCGCTGTAAATTCTTCGTCCGAACTCGGATTTGAGTGATTCCAAGTGCGTTGGAAGCTTGACGAAGATTTCTATCTGCTCCAATGGTTGGATTATCTGTAGAATGAACGAGATACGAAGGGCGTTGTTCTTTTTGTAACATCGCAGGGTTCCCGATTGGCCCGTGCCTTCGTTATTCCGCAATTCTATCAGCTCACGTAGTTCGTCGATTCACTTCAATCGTTCATCGATGTCAATCGAACTCCTGTGGATCGGATAGTGACGTTCATCGTCGCTCTTTAGCACTGAACTGTTCGTGGAGACCTATAGGCAATTTTCGATGCCTACAAAGCGCTACAGGCGAGCTCGAGCTCAAGCGCTTCAGGCGAGCTCGAGCTCGAGCGCTGCTAGCAAGCTTCCCAGGCTGTCAATAGCTTAGCTAGGGTTTCCCTATAAAAAGTGAAACCCCATGGCACGAGATCTTCTCTCTTCCCCCTTGGCTTTTTCGGTGGCAGCTCTCCCTCTCTTCTTAGTTGCTTCCCTCTCTCTCTCTCTCGTGTTTTTCTAGCGACGACTCTCTCCCTCTCTCCTCTCTCACGATCTCTCTCTCTTTTCTCCTGTGCCCACGTGATTGGGAAGGGAATTAAGAGAAAGGGAATTTATTGAGGAAGAATTTATTAAGGGGCAATCAATATTGTAGCTACAGTATTGATTTGTATTTATTAAGAGATCTCAAGCTCTCTTGCATTGTAATTTCTTACTGTTTAATAAGAAATTAATTGTGTGGCTCCCGAGGACGTAGATAGTTATCGAACCTCGTTAAATCTTGGTGTATTTTATTTATACTGTATTTATGCTGTTTTAGGGGTTTCGGCGTAAAATTCCCAATAATAAAATGAATAAATCAAGAGTTAGCTCTTTGATGTCGTTCACTACATAGTTGTTGTCAATACAGCATAAAATGCCTTCCACCATGAATGATGCATTACATGAATTTTTCATGAAGATGGGTAAATCGTAGCAATATCTACATATTCCTATACTTAATTCCTTAGTCCAATATAATCTTAGATTTTCTCCAAACATAATGATAATCTAAGGACCCATTCTCGTGAATTAGTAGCCTGGTTATACAAAATTGAAATATCAATTCCACTTGAAGAAATTTTAAAAGAAGTTCAGTAAATTTCATTCAGATCTTTATATCTGCTCTGGCAGCTTTTTTATTAGCAAAAGTGCAATGCTCATATTCAGGCCTCCCACCCCCCTACTGGGATCTAATTTTCTGTCAATAAGAAAAAACACATAAGATTAAAAAAGTCTGGGATATCTAGCGGAATTTTCTTGATCCAAGAACTCTAAGATACTTGCCTTTGATGAATGTAATAGAAGTAAGCTACTTATTGAGTGATAGTTGGGAAAATTAAAAGACTCGTACCATCGAAGCAGAATCCATGAAATCGGAGAAAGATGAATATGTCGAATCGCGCCAAGTATTCAAATTTCAGTTCAAGACCACCATTCTCTTCAACGAGACCTATGGATTTATCAGGAGGAAACCTTTATACACAATACAAATCTCGCATANCCTTCGTTTCTCCAGGAACTCTTTTATAAAGCTCTCTCCAAATTAGACAACAATAATGCATATCATTCTAAAAAAAATAATGATAATGCATATCATTGCACAAGTATACCAACATTTGGCCAAGCATTATGTTTTCCACATTAGCGACAGTCATATTTTGACATGAGAGACCTTTGAAACGAGAAAATTCAACACGGTCTATTTTCCAGCTAGAAAGAAAAGGTCATAGTAGACTGATCCAAGATTATGAATTTATCTGATTTTGCCACGACTTCTTTGAATAAAAAATTCTTTAACACTATTTATAGTGTAGAAATGACGTCAAAATCCATGAGGGAATAAGCAGACAGTTTCATAGTAGACTGCACATGGCGCTGCGGTCGACCGCACATGGCGCTGCGGTCGACCGCAACATGCACAACACTGTAGTATGGCTCTGGATTTTTGGCAGTCGACCGCACATGGTTCTGTGGTCGACCGCGTCCGAACCCAGAAGTTGGGAAACTTTCTGGAGTTTTTACGATCGATCGTGATATGTGTTCTGCAATCGACCGCGATACGGGTTTGGGCCAGGTTTAGTTTTCCAGACCCGTTTCGTTGTGAGCTTGTATATAATCCTAACCACGAATTTTAGGGTTATGTGAGGAGGGTTTTGAGCTGCCAAAAGAGGTTATTTGTTGCATCCTTTGTGGGAGGCTTTGAGAGAGATCTAGAGAGCTTATTAGGTAGGTTTTAGTAAGATTTATAACCCTATTTGTATTCTCTTAATTTCTAATAGTATAAACTCTCCTCTCCTTACCCTATGAACGTATGCAACTTGTCAAACCACGTAAATTCGTGTGTCTTGCTATGATTGGTGCTTTTGGTTGTATTGGTTGTGATCTATCTTGTTCTTGTGTGTACGATTTGATTGGTTTTCGAGTTTCGCTGCGCACAACAAGTGGTATCAGAGCTCCGATTTTTTATTTGGGGTTTGGTCGAAGGACTCGCTGTTGGATTCTTGTTTGGAAAGGTGGATCTACAATATGGGTAAAACAAGCACATCGGGGTCGTCTTTGACGAAGGCGATACAGAGTTTGAGCATCAATAATACAAAGATTGATGTTCTAAAGTTCGACGACAAAATCAATTTCGGTTTGTGGAGGTGTCAGGTGATGGATGTGTTGGACATCCAAAATTTGGAGGAGACTCTTGAATTACAAGAGAAATCCGAGGATACGGAGGAAAATGTTTGGAAGAAAATGAATAGTAGGTCTTACGATCCAAGTATGCTCTTCAAATTTAGTGTTAATACGCATCCTGAGGGCATTTCAAGTGTGGGAAGTTCAAGGGTGCTGGAGACGGATGGGGAACTTTGTACGTATCAGATACGGATTATTCATGGGGGGGAAATGAAAATATGGGTGTTCGAGAATTATACGTATCGAAAAAGGATTAAGAAATACAGTATCGATTTGACAAGAATGCATAATCGGTCGAGTCGTTTATGCAGTAACAGTGAGAGTCTGAAATGGGAGCATCCTGTTCTGTGGTGAAGCATGGAGGAGGGACTACTATGACCCTAAGAGCAAGAGTTTTATTAACGAAAGTAATATTATGTTTAACGGTATCGAGCATGGTACTGCTTATACTGAGAGTTTAGTCTGGCCGACAGTGAAGGAAGACAACATTATAGCTGATAACGAATGTTTCTGGCTTGTGTTCTTTTCTGACATTGGCATATTGTTGCCGCGAAGATAAAATTTAAACACTGATCAAATCTAGTTATACTAGCTATTTATTGTATTTTATGTTTTCTTTCCTTGCAAAATAATTGTAAGTCATATTTATAAGGAAGCTTTGTGAATGATGGCCTGATAGCAGCTTGGATATAGATCATTTTATATATCTGTCAAATTTTGTATATTGATCGTCTAATTGTTATCTAATATTAAGTAGGGGTTATGTGACAAAAAAAGCCCCGGAATTAATTTAAGGCGGTTTATGTCAAATTAACCCTCATAATTGGCAGGGTGAAAGTTCAAGAGAAATAGAGAAAGTAAACTTCAGTTTATTAAAATATTACTCAAATCTTCTCCCGGAAAAATGTATAAATTTGACCTCAGGGTTATATATTTAGACATTTTTTTTAATGACGAGCCAGACGCTCACAAATGTTTGGGTGCAAATGTAAGTGTGCACAACAGAAGCACGCCTTTGTTGCAAACAGGATAAGGAAAAGAAGAGTTGACAACAAGAAGATAAGAGTATAATATGCAAAAACCAAACCAATATCGTGATTCCGCGTTCTCATAATACATGACACCACAAAGCTTGGTCGTTACTCATTCACGAATGTAATTTAAATAAATAAACAAAGGGAAAATTATTTCTAGGCCCCAAAATAACTCCAATTGTCTCCCCACACAAGACTTTTTCAAAGCTCCCAAAATCCCTAATTAAAGTTAAACCCACAATTCTTTTAGCCCAAAAACACAAAACCCAACACTTTTAAACATTAAACCATAATCATCCCCGCCCCTCGCCCACTCCCTCATCTTTTAAACAAATGATCCACTATTAGGCATGGTAAAGTCTTTTCTTTTTCTTTGTTTCTTCTTTGCGTCGCGCTTGGGGTAGAACTACGATCTTGAAGACGTTGGTGACAAGCAAAAGACAGAGCGTCAATTCGACGACGCTGGCGGATCTGAGGTGAGTTACGGTGGATTCAACGTCGTTGTTCCTAAGTAAAATGTGGGAACTCCGGCAACTCCAGATGGGAGCTGCAAAGAGAAGCTAAGGATCAAGATCTGGAAATGGTTGAATCTGAGTGCTATATTTTTTTGTTATTTTGCATATTGTTGTAGTTTTTTTAAAATCGATGACTTGAGATTAAAGCAAAGTCTGTAAATTTAAATATTCTTATTATTTTACTGTAATGAGTTTGTTGTTAAGGTTATGAGTTAGTTGTGAAATAATGTTATGGGTTGGTTGCGAAGGTTATGAGTTAATTATGAAGGTTATGGGTTGGTTGTTAATGTCATGAGTTGATTTTAATAAAAAAACTCATTACCAAAGTTCACAACCAACTCATAACCCTCACAACCAACTTATAACATTAACAACCAACTCATAACCTTAATAACAAACTCATTACAGTAAAATAACAATAATATGTGAATTTACAGACTCTACTTTAATTTCAAGTCATCGATTTAAAAAAAAAAATTTACAACAATATGTAAAATAACAATAGAGAGTTATGAAAAGGATGACTTGAGATTAAAGCAAAGTTTGTAATTTACATATTGTTGTTATTTTACTGTAATGGGTTTGTTGTTAAGTATAAGTTGGTTGTGAAGGAAGATTACCAATTGGTTGTGAAGATTATGAGTTTATTGTTAAGGTTATAAGTTGGTTGTGAAGGTTATGAGTTTGTTGTGAAGGTCATGAGTTGGTTGTGAACCTCGGTGATGAGTTTGTTGTTAAAATCAAGTTTGTTGTTAAAATCGAGTTTGTTGTTTGTAAGGGCCATGGATTTTATTACTAGTTAAAATAATTTTCTAGTATTTTAAAATATTCAATTATTATTTTTAAAAGAATATTTGTATTTTTCTTGATTTTCTATAATTTTTTATGATTTAAAATCCAAGTGTTATATTTATTTAAATGATATTAATATTTATAAATTAATTTTGTGCGGTAAAAATTTTTAAAATTTATCTGTTGTCTTACTGATACTATTAAGTATCATTTTGAATAATACGTGATATTAGTATTATTATTATGTATATTTTCATATAATATGTTGTATTATTAATTACGTATTATTTGTATAATTTGTTGTATTATTTTTACTGTTACATATTATCTATCGTATTAGTATACCTAGTACGTTTTACTGTGTACATAATTATCCCATAATTATTTGATTTTAAATATAAGTAAATATATTTTTATTATTAATTATTATCGTTTAATTGTACAATATGTGTATATTTTGACTATTTCGTATCAACTGTTATACTAGCATAACATATATGTTTTCATTTGTAGATAATTACTATGTAATTAGTTTAATTTTTAAGTACCCGTAATTATTTATTTTAATTAATTTTTGTTTAATTATCTAACCCTAACCCTAACCATAATCTACATCATACTCCCTTTAAAAGTACGAGTTTGGAAAAATCTTTTCATGGTCAATATTACCCTTAATTTTTTAAAATATTACATTATTATCCTAATCTATTCTAATTATCCTATCTTCTTTAAATTGGTAACTAATGATTTATCATATTCATAATGAGACTTAACATGTTATTAGATAAAAGAGATATGTTTCATATAATTCAAATCCTTTACTTGTTTTAAATTGTAGAGAAATCTAAAAAACATATGCCAGCTAGCATCTAAATATTTTTGGACTTTGTAAAAATATTCTTCAAGTTTTTTAAATTGCAAAAACACCCTTATAAATTCAAAATTTTATTAAAGCATCTTGAAAATTATAAATTTTACTTATTTCAATTCAGTGAGAAATCTGAAAAACATATACTAGCGAGAAACTAAAAGTTTTTTGACTTTGGAGAAAATATCTTGTAAGTTTTGAAAATTACAAAACACCCCTAAAATTTTAAAATTTATAAAAAACACTTTAAAAATTTTAAACCTATATACACACTAAAAACCTACAAATAACACAAACAAGCCCCAAAATTTTATGAAATTTACAATAAACACACTAAACTTTTTACAAATTGCAAAATAAAACCCTCAAAATTATAAAATTTACAAAAATTCTGATAATTTCTAACCTAACAGTGCATTAAAAATATAGGAATTACAAATATCCCCTACATAATTTATAATTTATAATTTATACAAAACACTATTAAAGTTTTAAAAAATACAAACAAACTCTTAAAATTTAAATTTTACAAAAAACACCCTGAGAATTTTAAACTCATTAGTAAATTAAAAGCATAGAAATTATAAATAGTCTATAAATAATTTATAATCTGTAGAAAAGACCCATAAGTTTAAAAAATTACAAATAGCCCAAAAATTTTACAATTTATGAAAAAAACACCATGGGAATTTCTAATCTATAGTTATTAAAATGAATATGCAAAATTACTAAGAACCCCTAAAAAATAAAAATTTTACAAAAATATCATACACCCTTTAAAAATATAGGTTTAGGAAAAACTTTTCATGGTCAATATTATCCATAACATTTTTAAAAAGAACATAACTAATTAAAAATCTATTAAATTTAAAATTTAGTACATTACAAATTACCCCTCCAAAGTTTAAAAATTTTTAATGATTTTTTGTAATTCTTTAATTTCAATGTAATGTTTAATAGTTTTGTATATTTGTAAATTACAAGATTTTAGGGTGTTTTGTATAATTTTTAAAACTTTTGAGGGTGTTTATTTTGTAGTTTTCTAAATATGCATTGTGTTTTTAGTGTAATGCATAGATACTTCAATAAATAATGATATTAAAGAGTAAGTTATCCTTAAGATTATTAGGCTATAGTTAAGTGTGCACATCACTATTCCTATGCAGTTTAATTTATATATGTAAAACTTTTCAAACAATCTATATAGTGGTTACAAAGATTTTGACTTTAATATACTACTTTTTATAAATTATATTTAATGTGACCCCAACTGAGTTTGACTATGATCATCATAATTTTAATATGTTTGATTGATTGACTATATATATATATTGATCATAAATTACTTTACTTTCTCACATGAGCTAATAGTTGGTGCTTAATAATTTAAATTATTACTTTTAAATTTAATATAAAGAGGAGCTCTAATAATATTTATTTATTTACCTACAGGATAATCCAATCTCAATTCCTATTTTTTGCTTGAGATTTATTCTATAGTTACGAGTATCAAATTAGTAACTAAAATAATAATTATTTATGCTTAAATTAGGATGATTGTAGTTGGTCACTCGCTATAAAATTTTCATGAAGATATACACTTTACTTTTTATAACTATTTCAACTGCCCATGTATATTTTATAAATTAGTTATTAATTTGACATATTAAATTACTTTTTCTTTGAAGAAGTTTCTTCTTTGACTTTTGGATCGTGTAATCGCTATATCATCATTCTAGCGTAGAAAAAACCTTACTCTAAATGGTTTCTAGCTAATGTTTAAGTTAAATTAAACTGAAGTATATATTGTTGCTAGTATATGTATATATTTTTTAAGAAAATAATATCAACATTTTTAAAATAGAAAAAAATATTCTAACATTTGATATTATAAAAACTATATATAGTCAATTGAGTGATTAGTAAAAGAGAACTTACATCAGAAAAACATGAATAATAAGATAAAGAGGAAGGATAATGATATTGCCAATAGTACTACAAATAGCAAACTATAGTGTAAAGTTAACCTATTTTGTGGAGACCACCTACTGGCTATAAGCATTGAGGTTTCCACGTATATACTTTTATAATTTATTAAAAAGGGTCATATAATCTTATATAATAAAATTAATTCAGTACTGAAAAATAATATCGTTATAATAATATCCTTATCAGGAAAAATTCTTCATGAACCAATATGTTCTTTATAATATATAAGCTATGCACTCCAAATTCTTGGGTCTTTATAGAGCCAAAAAGTTTAAATATGAGCCTCTAACATATTGTTCTCACAACAGCAAAATGCACTTAGCAGCTGTGAATATTTCAGATGAGTTATATGTCTTATATACAATATAATTGCCCTAGGCAAATGAATTATAATAGTATTTTTTATTCACATCGTTTGGGGTAAGATTTGATAGGGACATTATATTAAAGAATTTTTTTTATATTTAGAGCTCATGGCAAAATATATCATAATCTCTCTGCTCTAATTTCGTAAGAAAATAATTCTTTATACTTTTAGTTTTACTTCTATGGTACAGAGAATGAGCTATAAATTAATTGAATAAGAATGTTTTATAATATAATTATGAGTGAAATCACAACTAAAAGTTAACGTGAATATGAGTCAAACCACAACTAAAAGTTTAACAGATATATTACAAGTAAATTCATATACAAAATTTCTTTGTGAATTGAATGATCACCCATCTTTTGAAGACTTCAATATACTAATAAATAGAGATGTTGTACTAGATTAATTTGTTTATAACTCTTAAATAGTAGATCATGTGGCCACAGTCTGGGTTGAAGAAAATAATAACAATATTTTATTTGAGAGAGAGATTATTGAGTTGATGATCAATCCTAAAAAAATTATTTTCTTTTTTTTACTCTTTTTTTATCAATTTAAATAATCATGATATTCAACCACGTGCATTGCACGTGCATCTCAACTAGTGTGTGTGTGTGTGTGTGTGTGTGTGTGTGTGTATGAGAAATATGGGTATGCTTAGTACCAAGCATAAATTTTATGCTTGGTAGTGAGGTGGCATAATCTCCTCCACTCATTTAAATGGTGGACCACATTCACATGAGTTGAGAAGTGTATGGGGATATGCAACCATTTGAATGAGTGGATGAGATTATGCCACCTCACTACCAAGCACAACTTTTTGTGCTTGGTACCAAGCATACC
>NC_033796.1:19498221-19502128 GCF_001876935.1 Asparagus officinalis
CGCCAGCCTTCACCACCACCAACTGCCCACAACACATCCAACTTCCCCCATCTCAACACGCCACCACCTCCTCCCTCATTCGTCACTGCCGTCATCACCTCCAGCGCCACCAACCCACACCTCCACCCTCTCCCATCCCCGCCAGACCACCGACGACCCAGGCAACCTCCTCCTACCTCCGGCAAGCCTGGACAGTGGGGATAAGCTCCGAACAATGAGGAATGAGCACGAACAACGAGCAGATTTCTACAGTTTTGTGCCGACTTCGTACACGCTTTTCGGCTGTCTCCGACCTCCATTTCCATCGCTTTTCCTCTAGTAAGTAGCCCTATATGTTTTCTATCACTCATAATTTTTATCACACTCTAACTCACTTTCTATATCTCTCGGTAATGTCTGAAACATCGCTCGACGGCAGCAGCGAGCAGATTTCAGCAGTGTTGTGCCGACTTCGCGCGTGTTTTCCGGCCACCTTCGATCTCCGTTTTCGACACCATCTTCGTCGGTGTGTAGCCCTTTAGATTTTTTATCACATGATATCTCCATTTCACTTGGGCTCATTTTCTACCTCTCGTTATATCGCTTCGAATATGGCTAATCATTACTAACACCTCCTTTTTTTGTATTCTATCACATGGTTGACTTTCCGACAAGCCACGAAACCCGTTGTGACTCGTACAGCCACCCGATAACCCCCACTGCCCTCTATGATATCCTTGACAATATTCTGAGGCAATATACTGATTCTCGTTTTGTTTCGTTTCAATTCTTATATTTATCGTACGTGCGAATTAACATTTTTTAATTATTTTATTAGAATTTTAGGTCTGTTAATAATTATCTGCGTGAGTTTGATGAATAATATTAAATGAATTGTAATTATTTGATAAAAATATTTTTAGAATAATTATAATATTTTTAAGAATTTATTTTGTGAAAGGAAATTATTTTAGAATGATAAATATTTTTAAAAATGAATTTATTTTAGAAAAATTATAATAATTTAAAAGGAATTATTTTAGAAAAAAAATCATTTTTGATAATTATGATGAGAAGGAATTTATTTGGAAAATATGTTAGTTTTGAATAGTTATTAAAATAGATAATTTAAAATAATTTATTTTGAAAAAAACGAGTTATTTTGAATTGTTAAAGTATTATGAGAAAAGAATTTATTTTGGAAGAGGAAATATTAAAAAGAATACTTAAAGAATTTTTTAGAATTATTTAAAAGAGTTTATTTTGGAATAAGTGATTATTTAAAAGAAATTATTTTGAAAAAGGGTTTATGTTGAATTAGTATATGAGAAAATAATTTAAAAAATTTATTCTGGAAAAGAGAATGTTTTGGATTATTATAATGAGAAATAACTTTAAAAGAAATTATTTTAAAAAATGAATTATTTTCTGAATTACATAGTTGTTGTTTATGATCACATTTCACGTTTTGTATTTATTTAATGTATTTGACATGTCTGCTATGTATTGCCCATGTTGTGATTGAGAATCATTAGTAGTTCATGACTTAGGGATCTCGTGCATCATGAATAGACCCAGTGACATGTGTGGGTGTGTTGACTGAATTTAGGTAGTGAACCAGAGATATTGTGGACTTTGATTGTTGACTTAGAAAAACGAGAAGAGTTGGGATGAAGTCCATGTTCATGTGATCGGATAAGGCCGTTGATGTATCTTTCAGTCTCGCACTAGTGAACCATTTCACATTGGGGTTAGTTTGTTAGGCAAAGTGAACCATTTCGCACTTGGTCAGTGAAATCGTTTCGTCACCCGAGTTTTGCTTGAGTTCGAACCAGGTCGAAATCGGATTGCGTGTAGTCCTCTCACCGAACTGTTTCGTAGATTTGGATGCACGTAGGGGATTTGTGAACAGTCAGTTATCCAATGATATGAGCGTTGACTCTGTGTGAGATGTGATCAGTGACTTGTTATAGAATGGCTAGTTACATGACCTCGTTATTCAGATGATTACGGATTCTTATAAGATGTAGGCCAGTTGTGTTTTTTTCATACATAGATCGGGATTAATATTTAATTATTTACAATTCAAGATATATGATATATACATGAGGGTTTTCTTATTTGGATTATTTCGCTCGACGTACTACGTCTCTTGTTGTGGATTTTTAAGTATTAATTTCATCTAGTTGTATGACCTTGTTACTTGGATGATTATTCTGATCGTTAGCTGCATGATCGACTTATTACCCGATTGATTTTTAGATTCTTTTGATTATTATATTTTAGTAGTGGATTGCATTTTGATTTTGTTGGATTTCTAGTTGCACGTTCCTTTTGTCATTTCTGTCGTTGTATCATTTTTCGCATTGGGTTTTTGATCGTTCTATTTTATTTTGTGGGGTCTTGTCGTGTGCCATGCACGCTGACGTATACCTATTTTCTCTGGTGTACGTCAGACTTAGAGGAAGAACAGGTTCAACTTGGAGATGCATCAGAGCCCGAGTATTCTCAGTAGGAGTGCCTAGCGGACGGAGCAGAAGAAGAACTGAATCTTAGTTATTCCTTTCAGTTTGCTTTTGTAGCATTTCCTTTTTCGCTTGATCATTGTATTTTATAATTCTCCAATATTCATTTATTCAGATAGTTTTGTATAAGGGCATGTTTGACCCGTATTATTATGTCTTGGATGATATTTCTTTAATGATATGGATTATTTTGTTCTGAGTTTGTTTATTATATTCTTGCTAACTGTGATCGGGGACCTGTGACTTCGTATTGTATTTATTTTTAGATATTTAGCGTATTAGGTTGAGCAGAAATATTTATTTTTATTTATTCTCCTTAATCTAATACGTGCGGGCTTGTTCAAGTTCTGATTCCCCTGTATTTTGGGAAGCGGGGTATGACATTGTTAAAATCAACTCATAACCTTCACAACCAACTCATAACATTTACAACCAACCCATAACCTCCACAATCAACTCATAACCTTCATAACCTGCTCATAACTTTAACAACTCACTCATAACCTTAACAACCAACTCATAAGGTTTACAACCAACTCATAACATTAACAACAAACTTATTAACTTAACAACTAACTCATAAGGAGCATGAAGTGTTTAAAATGATTACACGATTTGATATTTTTAATTAAGATCACCCTCCACAAATAACTAATCGCATAATTAAACCATTAGCCAAGCCAAACCCAGCGCTTTATTATTTGCAAATTGAACCCTCACCGGCACCATAAAAAATTACAACAATATGTAAAATTCAAATCGAATTAGATCGATATAGAGTGTTGTAATAACCATAAATTTTCGATACTAGTTAAAATAATTTTTCTAGTATTTTAAAATAATCAATTATTATTTTTAAAAGAGTATATATATTTTCTCAATTTTTTAGAATTTTTTATGATTTAAAAATCTAATTTTATATTTATTTAAATAATTTTGATAATTATAAATTAACTTGATGCAGTGAAAACTTTAAATTAATATTTGTTATGTTATTATTATTGTTACGTATTAATTATAAATATTTTTTCCTAATTATTCTATTTTTCTTAATTTAATTTCTTAATTATGTATTAACCCTAACTCTAACCCTAACCCTAACCCTAACCCTAATCTATTTATATATAAATATCCCTTTTGTTTTTGAAAACTTTAAATTAATATTTGTTATGTTATTATTATTGTTACGTATTAATTATAAATATTTTTTCCTAATTATTCTATTTTTCTTAATTTAATTTCTTAATTATGTATTAACCCTAACTCTAACCCTAACCCTAACCCTAACCCTAATCTATTTATATATAAATATCCCTTTTGTTTTTTCACGTTAACACCCCCTCCCCCCCAGCCTTTCTTCTCTCTCTCTTCTCTATTTCATCCTCCCGCTCCTCACATGTCCT
>NC_033796.1:19504743-19523617 GCF_001876935.1 Asparagus officinalis
CGCCGCCGTGCCCTAACGCCCAGATCCATGTTGTCATGCTCCTCACACCGCCGACCAGCAGCCCCTCCTCTACCTTCAGATCTGTCGCGCCACACCGCATTAACGCCGCCGACTTGTTCACAGCGCCGCCGTGCCCTAACGCCCAGATCCATGTTGTCATGCTCCTCACACCGCCGACCAGCAGCCCCTCCTCTACCTTCAGATCTGTCGCGCCACACCGCATTAACGCCGCCGACTTGTTCACAGGCTCTAGGCGTCGTAGGCAAGATCCCCCGCCGCCGTGCCCTAACGCCCAGATCCATGTTGTCATGCTCCTCACACCGCCGACCAGCAGCCCCTCCTCTACCTTCAGATCTGTCGCGCCACACCGCATTAACGCCGCCGACTTGTTCACAGGCTCTAGGCGTCGTAGGCAAGATCCCCAACCTTGATTGTTGTTTATTTTAATTTTTAGATTATCGTAAAAATTATTAGGCGCAAGATCCATATTTTCCCCGTTTATTATTTTGTACAATTTTTAGATTTATTAATTATGCATAAGATTCCGATTATAGATTAGTTTATGGCAATTCTAGTATATGTCGTGCGAATTTATATTTTTAACTGTTATTCATTAGAATTTTGGATCGGTTAATAATTATCTGTGTGGGTTTGATGAATAATATTAAATAAATTATAATTATGTGATAATTAGTATTTTTAGAATAATTATAATAAATTAAAGAATTTATTTTGATAGCGGGATTATTTTAGCATAATTATAATATTTTTTAAGAGTTTATTTTGTGAAAGAAAATCATTTTAGAATGATAAATATTTTTAAAAGAATTTATTTTGGGAAATAGACTATTTTGAATTAATGAGAATTTTTATCTTGTAAAAAGATTATTTTTAAATTTATGAATTTATTATTTTAAAAGATTATTTTTAGAATAATTATGGTGAGAGACAATTTGAAAGAAATTTATTTTGCAAAAGAATTATTTATTTTGAATATTAATTTAGCTTATGAACGTATTATGGATGGTTGTTGACCGCGATATTTTATGTGCAAAATATTCATCGATTCCATGATTCTTATTTTAATTACGTGACATACCATGTTTTATTTGCATAGAATTATCTGCATTTATTGTTTCATGTTGTGTTTGAGAATCATTAGTAGTTCATGACTTAGTGGCCTTGTGCGTCATGACCAAGATTTAGTGACATGTGTGGGTATGTTGACCAACTTATAGGGTGAACGAGTGATCTGTTATAGACCTAGAAACACAAGAGATGTTGGAGTGGGAAGGTCTTAGTTTGCATGATCGGATGTGGTTGTTGATTATCTTCCATGCTCGCACTAATGAATCATTTCGCACTGGGGTTAGTCTTTTGGGCCCGTGAATCGTTTCGCACGTGGTAAGTGAAATTGTTTCATCACCCGAATTTTGCTTGAGTTCGGACCATGCTAAAATCGGATTGCGTGTAGTCCTCTTACCGAATCGTTTCACTGTATTGGATGCGCATAGAGGATCGTGAACAGTCAGTTATCCGGAAATGCGAACATTGATCTATTCGAGATATGGACTAGTGAGCTATTTAGGATGGCTAGTACTCAACCTTGTTATTTATATGTTGTTGGCCCCTTATGATTATTATGATCTAGTGGTGGGTTACATTTTGATTTGTTAGATTTCCCGTTGTACGTTCTATTATCATTTCTGTTGTTACATCGGTTATTGTATTGGTCATTCGACCGTTTCTAGTTTCCCTTGTGGGGTCTTGTCGTGTGCCATGTACGCTGATGTACACCTGTTTTCTCTAGTGTACGTTAGATTTAGAGGACGGACAGACCCAGTATGGAGATGCCTTACTGTCGGAGTGTATTCCAAATGGAGCAGAAAAGCTAGCTGGAGCTTAGTCTTTTCTTTCCATAGTTGCTGACGTATATTAGATTATTCATATAGTACTTTCTCTTTTAGTATTTGAGGGATTTAGATATTTTTACAGTACTTCCGTTTATGTTGTTGGACTATGTATTTTTCATATTTTGTTGGACTATTTTGTAATAATGGCATGTTTGACCCAAACTTTGTGTTTCAGATGATATTCCATTTGTGATATGATTTTTCTATTCTGAGTTGTTTATTATATTCTTGCTAATTATGATCGGGGACCTATGACTTTGCATTTTATATTGATTGACGTTTAGCGTATTAGGTTGAGAATAAATGTTTTTATTTATTCTCCTCAATCTAATACGTCGCGGGCTTGTTCATGTTCCGATCCCCCGATATTTTAGGAAGCGGGGCGTGACAAGTGTCCATTTCCAGATCTTGATCCCTAGTTCACTTTGCAGCTCACATCAGGAGTCACCTTAGTTCCCGCCTTTTTTGTGGGAACGGCAACGCTGAATCCATCGCAACTCATCTCAAATCCGCCAGCGTCGTCGATTAAATGCTCTGTCATTTGCTCGTCACCAATGTCTTCAAGATCACAATGTTCTTTACCTCATGAACGAACGCCGGGAAAGTTTCGTTTCTAATCATCGGGGAAATGTTCTTCAAGATATTGTTGGAAGGATTTGGAGGGAACTAGAATTTTTTCCCTCCAAAACCCATTTCTAATCATCATGAGAGAGAGAGAGAGAGAGCATTATGGTTTTTAAATATTTGAAAGTACAAAGAGTTCTTGAATTTTGGGTTTTTAGGGCTCAGAAGATTGTGGGTTTGAATTTAAGGGATTTTGAAGCTTTGAAAAAGTCTTAGGTTAGGGGAAGATACTTGGAGTTATTTTGGGGGCTAGAAAAATTTTCCCATAAACAAAATGACGGAGGAAACACATGTTAATGATGAACATATACGTGAAATTGTATATGATTGCTTTTTGAGAAAGCTAAGGGCCTTTTTAGCATAAATCAACTTAAAAGGAAAACATGATAAACGAACTTTGAAAAGACTCCAATTTCTTCTTTTCAAGAAATGCTCACCTCGTCAGTTTTGGACTGACGCAAGGTAGATTTTTAATATAAAAAATAAAAAATTTTGGTCAGAATTTGATTGAATTACAATCTAGTGATGTACAAATAATTTTAATCAAATCTCTCTTTTCATTGCACGCATAGAATTCCCGACGCATAAGATCCACTAAGGGGCTGTTTGGTTATTTCATAAAAAAACCAAAAAATAGAAATGCAAACCAAGAAAACTCAAAAAGTACAATTTCATACATTTTCATCCCTAAAACTCACCCACAACATCTAATAAAATCAAGAAAACTCAAAAAGTACAATTTCATACATTTTCATCCCTAAAACTCACCCACAACATCTAATAAAATATTATTTTTATCCAACAACTCATCCATCCACATTTTTTATCCAACAACTCATCCATCACATCTAATAAAATATTATTTTTATCCAACAACTCATCCATCATATCCACCACATCTAATAAAATATTATTTTCATCCACAACATCACTCAATTCATCTCATCTCATATTTAAAAATTACTCACATCATCCAATAAGATTGTGACAACTCATCTCATCTCATTAACATTTCATTTCTTTGTTTTCCTCCTAAAAAGCTAGGAAAACAATTTCCTTAAGTATGGGTCACATCATCCAATAATATAATGACAACTCATCTCATCTCATATATTTTCTTATTTTTAAGAAATAACCAAGCAAAAGAAAACAACCTATTACAAGAAATAGGTTTCTTATAATTTATTTCATTATTTTTTTCGCCAACCAAACAACATCAAAACAAGTTTTCTTAAAAAATCACTCACATCATCCTATAATAAGGTGACAACTCATCTTTATTTCTTTGATTTCCTTCTTTTTTTTAGCAAACCAAACACTCCCAAAACAATTCTTTGGTTTAATAGTTTTCCATTTCTTTGATTTTCAATTTTTTTAGGCAAACAAACAGGCTTGTTATCAACGTCTAAAGAGAGATTTCAGGATATTAATACTAGAATATACTCAAATTAGATCATAATAGTTTATACCTTTAGACATTTATGTTCAAGCTAGTTCTAAGACAATTCCAACTTGGAGGAAGTAAGTGACGCAGCACGGAAGTAGTAGCCTTGGAATTCACCAAGGAAAATCTTTGAATCCACGAAGAGCTTCGAATCCATAAAAAAATATTGAGGAAAAACAAAATTTTATTAATCAAAAGTTATGCCTCTAGGGCTTACAAGACTCTTCTTAAATAGAAAAAAAAGAAACAAGACTCCTACAAGGACTCAAACTCTACCAAAAATAGTAAAAAAATTCCTAAAATATTAAAACTCCTAAAAAGACTCCTATTACTAGGAAAGTCCACCGGTCAAATCTGAGATCAAATCGGATTTGTTTCCTAAATAAAACAGACTCCTAAAATATTACTAAAAATAGTAAAAAACGGACAAAATGCAAATATCTCTCAAACTGTAAGGAATTTGGAGAAACGGAGAACGCAAACCAAACCCAAAAGAGTGGGTTTGGATGGCTCCGTCTCATCGAGATAGTCGATTTTAATATATAATTCGTCCTATTCCGACGTACGGTTTGAAAGTTACGGCCGTTTCTTCGAAACTAGTTATTTTCTTCGACCAGGCCCGCATTTGGGCTTACGACTGACCCACTTTGACATAAACGCGTCTGTTGTGTGTTCTACATCAGTAAGATAGGGACTGTTTAAAATAAAATATTAGATGATTGGACTTGATTACAATTTATGCATTGCAGCATGGTAATTCCTTTAAAATCCCCATCGTTCTTGACCAGCACATTCTATTTGTAGCTAGGTTATAAATAATCACTTGGACAAACTTTTACCCGGGAAGAGTCACAGGATTGGTGAACTTTTCCTTTGGTTCTCAACTTTAATTTGGACATGATACTATAAATGTAGTTAGACATTTATTTTTCCAGCTAAATCATGATAAGAGAAGTCCAACTTGGAGCACATATAATAAAGAAATGTATAATAAGTATTAGGTGATTTGACTTGATGGAAATTTATGCATTACATACCTGTACATTGCCTTTAATAATCCACACTGTTATTGACCAGTACTTTCTATTTGTTATCCTCTTTATAAGTAACAAGTTGAACAAAACGATACATGTGATGAATCACAGGGCCCGTAAACTTTCTAGTTGGTTCGCAGCAAAGGGTTTAAATGGAACCCACATGAACAAGTTGTGTTATGATCTGTTCTTTTGAGTTAAGGATTTTATCAGAACATTCTATAGAAATGAGTGATCTATACCCTTCACAGGCGCTTAGAGTATTAGTTTTGTAATTTTGACTATTATATCAATTGTATAAATCACTCTACTCCCATAAGAGTGGTCTTTTTCGAGAAAACCAAGGTATGCCTGCTAGTATTTTCCATTTTCTCAGTGTCTTTTGATAGGTTCCTAAGAGCATAAAACGAATTTCATTAAAAAAAATTTCGGGCTAAGTATCATAAAACCCCTTAACTTTGGAAATTTATTAGAAAACCCCCCTTAATTTTCAAAATTTTAGAAAAACCCATTAAGTTTAGGGGCTATCAGAACCCTCAAAAACGTAAAGTTAAAGAGGGTTTTCTGACAAAATCTAAAAGTTAGAGGGGGTTGATATTAAGCTAGGGGGGTTTTCAATAATCGTCCAAAGCTGGGGTTTTTTTTTTTTTTTTTTGGGGGGGGGGGGGGGGTTGGGGGGGGGGGGGGGTCCTGATATTTACCCAAATTTGAACCGTTTCTTTCTCCCAGTTACTTGTCAAACATACATTAGTCCCATTTATCTTTATTATTTTGGAAAGTAGTCCAACAAATAATTTAAGTTGCTGTTAGATTTCATAAATCTTAACTTATTTCAAAATTAGTTCATCAAAGCATTAAAATTATTATTAGGTCTCCACAATTTTCATCAGTTGACAAAATTAGCTTTTCTAATTGCTACCTCTATTGAAGGGACTAATTCAGAAAAAAGAAAGAAATTGGGAATCTAATAGCAATTTGAATGATTTGAGAGACTAATTTCAAGATATTAAAGATGCAAGGGACTAATATCAAAGAAAGAACCCAAAAATATGGGTTTTTTAGATATCAATCCCTTAAATCTTCGACAGTTGCATATCAGTCCCTTAACTCTTAGAAATTGCATAATAATCCCTCAAAATCTCTGGGCTCTTCCTAAATGATTCCTTTATTAGTATTTCAGTTAAAATAGTTAATCATGGTTGGGTAAGCTCGTAGTCCAACATCTACAATCACCAAACTGTCCATCTCCTAATCCAACGTTTACAATTACCAAACTGTTCATCTTTTTTATGCTTCAAAACTTTATGATGCTCAACTTTTGGTTAGGCTTCTTTTCTAACCGTTAGAGAAGAAGATTTCATGTAGATTTGAATTTTTTACGTGAGTATTGGTTAAACACATTAAGGAATGAGCTATGGAACACGATAGATGGGGTAAAATAGTTTCTGCCTCTAATCGTAAAATTAAATAGAATATTCCCCTCAGATCTAATGTGATTTATTTTGAAGGACTGTTTTGCAAGACCATCTAAGATTTGAGGGACTAATATGAAATTTTTAAGATTTAATGTGAAATTATTGAATATTTAAGGGACAAATATCTTTAAAAAACCCCAAAAAAGAATATAAGGGCACCTTAAGTGGAGAG
This sequence comes from Asparagus officinalis, assembly GCF_001876935.1. Taxonomy (NCBI): domain Eukaryota; kingdom Viridiplantae; phylum Streptophyta; class Magnoliopsida; order Asparagales; family Asparagaceae; genus Asparagus; species Asparagus officinalis. The sequence continues at coordinate 19,511,406 of NC_033796.1, forward strand.
GAAACATTGCGCAATTTTCCTACCTCTAAGGGTCCTATCTGCAAGAAGACCTCCCGAAAGTCCAAAACCCACCTATTTCTTCTTGCGCCTTCCTTCCACTTCACTCACTCTATTCCCCTATTCCCTCTCACGCTTACCCTTTTTAAAGAATCAAAACCCAACGAATCAATAGAATAAATCATCAATCAAACCCTAACCCTAACAACGATGCAGAGCAGCTCCGACTCGCCCAACCCCAATCCCCCGCCAAATCCCCCACCGCTCCGCCGCCGCCGCAGACCCCAACCATCCAACCCTCATCCCCGCCGCTTCTTCTTCTCATCGCCGTCCGCCCGCCAACCCTCACGCCGCCTCCCACCGCCGATCGCGTATCGCCGTCCGATTCTCTGACGAGTCCGCCTACGCCCGTCAAATGTGAGGCCGTACAACAATTACCTCCGCCCCGGCGACGCCGTCATCCTCCTCCACGTCCGCCCTACCTCCGTCCTCTACGGCGCCGACTGGGGATCGATCGACCTCTCTCCGCCCTCTGAAACTACAAATGAAGAATCTCAGCAGAAGCTTGAGGACGATTTCGATGCTTTCACTTCGACCAAGGCTCAAGATCTCGCTCAGCCGTTGGTCGAATCACAGATCCCCTTCAAGATTCATATCGTGAAGGATCATGATATGAAGGAGAGGCTTTGTCTTGAGGTTGAGAGGCTTGGGCTGAGTGCGGTGATCATGGGGAGTCGAGGATTTGGGGCTTCTAGAAGGGGAAGTAAGGGGAGGCTGGGGAGTGTTAGTGATTACTGTGTGCATCACTGCGTTTGCCCTGTGGTGGTGGTGAGGTTTCCGGATGAAGGGGCCCGGGCGGCGAGCGGACCGCGTGGCGGAGAAGGAGGCGGAGGTGGAGCTGCACCCAGTGCCGGAGGAGGAGCAGGAGTATCATGATGCTGACGAGGAACAGAAAGGTACGACGGGTTCTTGAATGGTTTTATCATTTAGCATTAAAATGCAATCTTTGATGGTAATTATTCGAAAAGGAATTGTCTTGCTTATTCTTTGGTGTGGTATGTTGTTGATTATGATGGTGATCAGAACAATTGGGCAGGTTAAATGATATTGATCACTAGAACGTAGTTAACTTTGATGATGATAATTCTATAACATGCACCTATATATCAAGAAGAGTGCTGCTACGGGGACCCAAAATATGGGACCAATGGAGGGGACAGGTGAGGTGTCCCGTCCCTATTGCATAATGAGTTGGCATCTACGTTACATGGACTCGGGTACGAGTATCCGATACGGGTGCGGATCCGAGTATCCGATACGAAATTTCTGAAAATTTGGGATACGGGAACACCGTCTTAAATTTCGACACGGGTACGGGGATACGGCAATAAAAAATATTAAAATTTCATAAAAAAATTCGTACCCGTATACACTTTTAAAATTTCATAAACTATATGAAGAAGTGACGGTACAACTAATTTATTTTTTAAAATTATTAGGTGTATGTATGATGTATATAAAATGTTCTTGGGTGATCAAGTGAAAATAAGAATATCAATTTAAAAAATAATAATTTAATTTATTTAATGAAGTAAAACTAATTAAATTTCATTCCTCTAACCCGTATACACTTTTAATTGCTTCAAATATCTATTGTAAATCCAAGAATTTCAAAAATTATACATCTGTAACAACTTAAGCCTAAATTTACAGAAAAACAAAGTTTAATCAACAACTCAACATGTGAAAAGCTTTGTAACTTTTCAACTTCCATTTTTAACTCTTCAATCTTCATTACCTGCAAGCAAAAGAAATCGTGTTAGACAACTGTTATGGAAATTAATTGCTCCAACCACGTCATTATTACTCAGCCTATAGTCAAATTCACGGATTCACCCCCTCACCGATAGTCACATTCACGTTCGTATTCATCCCCTCACATTCGCACCTCATATTAGGGGGGGAAAGGAAAAAGAAAAGGGGAAAGCAACGGTGACGGCGAAATTATCAACGGCGACGGCGAAATTAAGCCATTGCACTCGTCTCGACCTCGCGTGCAAAAGCCCCATCACCACTACAAACAATTTCGAAGATCATCTGAAGCAATTTCCAGATCTAGTGTTTACTATTCAAACCCTAGATCTCAAAATATTTTAATGGCTGTTTGTCTGTGCAATTGATCTGCCAATTCGACGTTTTTTGGTATGTAATTTCATCTTTTCTTTCTCTATTTCTTTGGGTTTTCGATTCACACACCTCGTCGTATCCGAGAGCCGACCACCGTATCCGACCCGTATTTCATACCCGGATCGGTGTCGGGTCGGATCGACACCGATACGGTGGTCAAACCGCCGTGTCCGAGTAACATAGGTTGGCATGAGTTGGCATGGCTAACTCATTATGCAATAGGGAGGAGACACCTCACCTGTCCCCTCCCTTGGTCCCATATTTTGGGTCCTTAAATCATTTTCCTATCAAGAAAGAAGAAAGGTTGAGGCACATCTGGATCAGTAAAATATGTTATATTTTATTCTGTTTCTATGCTTTACATACTGGAGCTGGGGGATATCAACGATTAGGTATATTGATTTTCTTCTTTAGAAGGATGTGATAAAAGCTGAAGTGAATAAATAGGAAGTAGTAGTCAGTATATAATTCATAGTTATGTCTTGTCCAATTACTTTGTGATTCGGGCTGATGAAATAAGTTAGCTAGTGATTTGATATGGGAGAAATTTGATAGTTATTGATTTTGTTGTTTATCATGTTGCTAATGAGGAATTATTAATTCTTGTGATGTTAATGATGCGGGATATAGAAGTTAGATCTCTTGATTGATGGACTTTATGTGATTGTTTTGTACCTGTAGAAAGACACACCTTTACTCTTGGTTTATGAGAGATTGAGAGGCTTATTCTGTTTAATCTCTGTCATGGTTTTTGTCCTTTTTCCTAATTTTAACAAGTAGGATTGATTAGAAATGTATAGTTGTTGCCTTGTTGGTGAATTAATGTAGCGCGCCAAAAAGGTTTTTGACTTTGTTGATTCTGTTTGGTCTTCTGATGCTTATGGTGATTAGGGCCTTCAAGTAGTTATCTAAATATATTGTGTACTCTTCTTGTCTTCTTGTGAAAGGGATGGTATTTGTTGGTTACTATGTGATACATGCTAGATGAAGAGCTTAATTTAGTTGATTTTTAGGTATAACAATGATGATGAGTAGAAATGTTAGATTCCTTTTTACAGGTAGTGAAATAGAAACATGCAGTTAAATCTTTTCCATGATTTTCTATTCATTGAGTAGCTTGTATATTCAAGTTTAGTGATGCTAATAACGATCTCTTTGTGGACTTTCTTTTACTCTATAGTCTATACTTTATTCTATTTCCTAATGTTAGCAATGTACAGTGGTCAAATAGGATTATTTTCTTCTCGAGACCTTTTACTTTTTTTTTCCTTATGTGGGAGTTAGAATTAATTCCTGGCTCTTATTGGATAAAGATGTGTTCTCTGATTGCAATTTCTTGAAAAATGTGGATTTGCTAAATACTATCCAGTTAAACAGCAAATATTGTGAAAAATATGTGGAAGAGTTTAAACATTTCCCCCCCTTCATCTGCTATTGAGTAAGCAGGTTTGATATAGGATAATATATCTGGCAGTGGTCAATATATTGAGTTTGTTAGTTTTTGTTTCTCCCTCGAAACACATTTCCTGAAGAGTTGACTTGTGGTCTTTTTGATTTTCCAAGATTTAATATGCAGGCTGGGGACTTCTATATAACTCAATATGTCTCGCTAGAGTGCTAAGATTTGGTTAACTTAGTTTGAGCTTTTTCTAGTGCAATATATCATTTTTAGGGCCTTAGATCACACAGGCAAATTTCTGATTATTTGCTTGGGTTGCTTCCAGTTGGTCATGATCTTTGTTGCTGACGTGTTAGTACTTGCAGTTGCAGCAAAATAATTTAATTTTGTTTAGTTGGGGTTATTTCTTCTTCTGTTTGAGCATTCCCCTCAGGTATTTGGTTTCTGGAATTCAAATATTTTATAGCTTCTTATAGTATTTTATTTTTTATGTTGTCACTAGCTGATGTTTTCCCTTTTTCCAGAATTAATTATATGCGATAAGAGATAAAGCTGATGTCATTTATTTTGCTTAGCTTCTCGATCATCCAATATTTGATTTGATTGTTTCCACACTTTTAGAAGGCCTGGAAGCTAACGAATATTTTATTCTGATCATGTCCATCTATTCATGGAGTTTATATGTGGCATGGGTATGATTAGTTTCTTTCTATAAAGTTTAAATATGATTCAAATTCACTTAATGGCTCATTATATCTTGTTTTAGTTACAGTCAATATTTGGAAAGTTTGAGGTATCAATAATGATTTTGTTCCAATTATCTATCTGTTTATAGAAACATTTTGTTTGGTTACAGATGGTGTTTTCAATGCAGGTTTTATGTTTTCTCATTTATCTTTATCAGACAGTTTTTAGGAAAAAGCAAGATCTGATATTGGAGGGGGTGGGTGGGTGTGTGTGTTGTGGTTTGGTTCCATTTGCTTTACTGCACTTAGACCTCACACATGTCAAAATATCTTTCTTTTAGACATATTAGTAGTCAATTACACTAATTTCATACATATGAGCGCTGTAATTCGTGGTTGTTTCGATCCTGGAACTTTGTCGTTTTGCCTGTTTGTGCATGTATTTCGCTTGTTCGACTGTTGGTACCCTGTCCTTATATGTCTTTCTCATGTTGTCCCTCTTTCCTGCGCAAAGGCTTTTGAAAATATAGTTTAGGAATATTTTTCTTCTCAATTTTTTTTCTTTTTGCATTTCTTTGTTAGTCTTGACAACTCACACATGGATAGTCAATTTTGCTTTATGAGTATCACTCTATCTTAAATTAGCAATTAGTTTTAATACTCAATATTGTTTTTGAGTAACGTAGTCACTAGTATTTTGACATGAGTTTTTAAGTTTGTGGTTCTACGTGGTAAAGGGAATCTGATTCTGTAATTTGTGATATGATTTACCTTCATACTTTCTTCTTTTAATATTCAATCTTTTCCCTTTCCTTAGTTTCCACCCTCCCTCATGGTAAACTGTGGCACGGATATCATCTTCGTTGAATGTATTGTGCTTGTTCTTGTTGCGCATATGCCTGTTATGAACATGACATATCATCTCGTGAAAAAGAAATCTTAGTAGCAAATTCTAATGCAACTCTTCACAGATAAAGAATTGGCTGAAATGTTTGGTGGATGTTATGGCCCTCCTTAATCAAAGGCAAAGCATAATTACTCACTGAAGTAGGATATCATGATGTATTTCTATAGAGTTCTTACAAAGAATCTCTGTTTTTGGTTTATGGATTGGGGATGCGAATCCCAGTCAAATAATTAAATAAACAAAGAATAATATTCTTCCATGTTCCGCATTGTGATTGTTCTTGATATGTTGAATTTTTTTTCATGTTTCAGTCAGTTTTAGGCAGATCAGCTGATTTGTTTGACGCATGTACCAGTTGCAACTTAGAAATTGATCTGACCGGACTTAACACTCCGTTGGTTATTATGACATTAACGTATTGTACTTGGTTCGTATATGCTTGATATTTTCTCATTTGATTGGTTGATCGGATATCATGCCTACTTGTGAGGAAATTATAATCCAAAGATATTGTTAGTGGTTATGTTTGTTTGTCATCAGACTTTCTATTCTCTAATTTATATTTGTTCTTCTTACTGCAGATAATTAAATGGGACACCCCGATGGAGATAATTAAACTTGTTCTGGCATTTATAGAGCAGAGCCTGCTATGTGTTGAAAGTGGTGGTAGTCTTGCATTGTTGCTTGTTTTTACTGTCTGTCATCTACCTTTCAAAAACTGGATGATTGTTGTCTCTTTTTAGCTCCTGAATTGCGTGGTTTCTCGTGGTTACCACCTGAAGGTTGTACTGCTTTTGCCTTGAGATTTTATGTTGAAATGTTGCCCGTATGAATGTTTACAATTAGATGTTCCCTCAAGTATGCATGTTTATATGTTGCCCTATGTTAGGAGGCTGCCTTTCTATTATTGTTATTGTCTGTTAGATGCTACTATTGTTGTTTTATATCGGTGAACAACTTGCTGCAGTGATGTGGTGGCTAATTATTCTTACGGTGGCTGGTGTTCATATTCAAGTATACGCTGCTGATCTTGTGAACTTGAAGTGTCTGTGTATCAAAAATAGTGTCTGTGTATCAAAAATCTTAACCCCACCCCCCGTTTTTCCTTTTCTTGTTTCTCCTTGAAGCATTGACAGCGAAGGCGTAAATTCCATAAAAAAGAAATTTGTTTAGCGAGAGCAGGAAGTAAAAGTGATGTGGCTGTGGCTGTATATATCTGTGGTGCGGCTGTCTAATAATTAGGGGTGCTAAACCGTATCCATATCCGAGAAAATATCCGTAACCAATATAACCGATAGGATATGGATATGATTACTCAAATCTATAACCGATAGGATATGGTTACGAATATGTTTTTATTGTGAAATATCATTATCCGTAACCGAAATATCCGAGTACATATTAGACATACTCTTACGATAGTTTCGTTTCTTAGATTATGGATTTGTGGTTAATTTTAATAATTAAGATGTCTAATCGTAACTTTTCAATTATAATAAACATATTAACGAACTCTTTTGTATCACAAGAATTATGTTTTTCTCAATACTATCTAGTTTTTTCATATCCATTTTGTATTTGCATACATGTCCTCTTATATGTCCGCATATATATCCGTAACCGTATCCGCCGTATCCAATTTCAGCGGATATGATTATGAATTTTCTAAAACTGAATACAAATCCCATTGTACTTCAATACCATTAATAGGAACAACTTAAAACTGAATACAAAACCCATTGTACTTCAATACCATTAATAGGAACTTAAAAGGCAACCATACATCAAGAACCTAACTGTTCCACTTGTGCTTATTCATTACAAATAAAACTCGATAAAAGGGGGAATGCCTCAAAGTGTACCCTCACTTCGGCTTCGCCTTATGGGATTACTGGGCTTCAAGCTCACCGCCTTCTTCTCACTATACGGCAAAAGACAAGCGGTAGGTTTAGCTACCACAGGAGGCAAGCCAACATGACGACCCTCCACAACTCTGCTTCTGTACTGCTTCAGCGATGCTCCAATAGCATGGTTAGACCGAGCATTGCTTAGTGCTGACTTATGAAGACCCGAACCATGGGATCCTCTTCGAGAGAGCTTGTTCTCTGATCTTGTTACAGATCGAGATGAACCTTGTTGTAGTAAACAAGATTTGGAAGGAGGCTGAGAAGGTACTTTTTGAGTTGATCATTTCCCACATTTCTCTGCGCAGGGTTTCCTTCTACGTTGATTGCTTGCAAGGAACCATAATTAGCTGCTAGCTGGCCAAGACCTTTAGTTGTTGAGATTTTATTGCCTCGCAGGTCGAGGGTGTGAAGTTTGAGGAGACGATGAAGGCCTTCTATTTCGCTTATCTTGTTACCAGCTAGGTACAGTTCTTTGATGGAGGAACAAGAGGCCAAACCTACAAAATTCAACAGATATTTACATCCTGATATTGATACAATGCCTTCATTAAGGTAAACTTTTATAACCTTTCTTCGTCTTCTATTATAGGTTTGGGAAAGAAGTATGCTTATAAATATTGGAGCATGATAAATAGGATGTGATGCAACATAATGAAGACTTGACTTCAATATGCAAATAAAATGATAATAGTAACACATAAGAGCTTGGTTAAGGCTCTTTCTCTACATAGGACCATATCTTGGACTCTTAGGAGTTACGCCAACAATTTGGCCATGCATCTGCTAGACTGTGTCCCCAAGTCCTCTGGCTAGCATCTTCACATGGTATACTATTGATTATTGGTGTAAGGAAAAATTCTTGTGCAACCTCCAATATTGAGCTTATATCAGTCACCTTAGGATTCTTCTCAATTTTTAGTACTTTAGGTTAACAAGGTTTGAATCAGACACTATACAAAACAATATATGTAAAATAATGCAACATTAGGAACAATTTACATGGTAGCCTATACCTATCTGAATAAAACAAAACCTGACCCCCTAAACAAAATATGCTACTCATATAATAAGAAAAAGGGTTAACTGTGGATGGACCCCCTGTATTATCACCAAATTGAGCTTACTACCCCTGTAATTCTGTTGTTGCAGATAGAACCCCTGAAGGAGTTTTATGTTGCAGATAGGACCCCGAGTGAAAATGTATTGTTGCGGATAGGCCCCCAGAAAAGGGTCAAAAAATTTCATTCAGGGGTCTATCTGCAACAGTAGAGCTACAGTGATAGTAAGTTCAATTTGACGACAGTAGAGGGGCCAGGGGGTCTATCCGCAAGTAACCCTAAGAAAAATGATCAAGATTTCTTGCTAAGACAGTATAAGGCAAACTTTTTAGAGAAGTGCATAGATGCCTCTAAATGGTAACCCAGAACTAAACAAGCTTAGCAAGTCGACAACACAATAAGGTATGCATTGATAAAAAATCACACCCTGATCTCCATGTTGTCAGCTCAAGGAATCCACTGATGCAAATAAATAAATAAACCAGTCACTTATTGTGATCTCTCCATATTAATGAAACAAACCACGTGTAACTAAATGGGAAATAACCTGGTTACGAAATAAAAACCTTTGGAGTGCGTACTATCCTCAAATACAACTTCGATAAACAAAAAAGTTATAATGTGCATCGGGTAGTCCTGTCAGTATGCGTAACTAGTTAACTTTGTACACTCTACAATAACTCCAGTTTAAGTACTTTCTATTTGCCCATTTAAATTTAATACAGTATTTATGTTATAGTATAAATTAAGTTCACAACAAGTTCATATGATTGTCTAATAGTTCGTTAATCCAAACCCTTTTTTATGCTTCTAGTGACCCTTTTAAATTCATTTTGCCACATATATAATTGTGTTTGTTGATTCTTTTAACCATTTGTTCTTTGGGTGCAAAAGCTTAATATACAGTTAAACTGAATAACCACCAAAATAGGTCCTCCTAACCACCAATGGCCTCTAGTAATTACTGTCTGTAGTTTCTTCAGCCAGGGGTGCTAATGGAAACAGTTACTTGATGACATTTGATGACATATTATATGGATTAAACAAACCATTAAAAAAAGAGAAAATAGGTGTAACCTGATGACTTACATCTAGAAGCACAATATTTCCGCCAAAAAAAAGGAGCAAAGGGGAGATAGTATGATAAAGAAAGATATCAGTTACTGGACATGCTGTTGTCAAGAACACAACAACAAATAGCCTTCTACATGCAAAGATCCACATATTTTAGAATGAGATGTCATACCATGGCCGATTCTAACAATTCGGTTGTAACTCAGGTCCAGTATGCGGAGGCGTGTCAGATCACGAAGACCTTCAATGGTTGCAATATTATTCTTTGACAAATTCAGCATGTGAAGTCCTCTTGGAAGAGATCCTGCAGTTATCCGAACTGCACATGGATTTTTAAAAAGTATAAGTAAATATACCTAAAACAACATAGAGTCTAGTGACAATAAACATGAAAAATGAAGTTTAACCGGACTAGTATATATTGAAAAGTTCTTGGTGCTCTAGGAAGCATACCTATAAAATTTCCTGATAAGTTAAGAACTCTCAAGCTAGAAAATGCGCTTAGAAACGGAACTGCAACCAATCCAAGGTTGGCCATTTGTGCTGAAGATGAGGTAGCAGTCAAGGATGAGATAAATTTGTAAGCTACATCCATGCCAAAGTTGCTTTTAGCATCAGGCTTTATCGGAGGAATACTGATTTCAACTTGAGGTTCCAGACCGGAGAATGAAGATAAGCTTTCACCAGATTCTTCTACATTATCATTTTCAATATCAATTTGGCTGATCCACTCCTCTATGCGCTTAATGCGGAACACTTTGGAATTCAGTTCAGCACAGTTCTGGATTATAGACTCTAGCTGAGGATTCTCGATCTTTTCATCATATGTTTCTGTTTCTTTCCCTTCATTCGCTGAGGTAAAATGGTCATTGGAATGATAACTGTTAACAGTAGTTTGATTATCACAAGCTAAACTTTCAGCCCAGTATTTTCCACATGCCTCCTGTCCTCCAATTAACACACCACTTGTATCAGAGTGAGGGTGTTCATCCCCTGAATCTACAGGGCATGGCGAGCCTTTCCTATCTTCATCAGATTCTGGTAGCAAATTATAAGAATTTGATATGAGTTTGATATGATTTGACTCAGGAGAAACTACTTCATCACCATCATGAAACTCAGGCTTCTCTCCATGATGAGAATGTAAATCAACAGATCTAGATCGACACCTCATTTTACGAGTCTCAGTATCTTCCATTGATTTATCAGTATCCAGTCCGAGGTTAGCTGCTGAACGTGATCTTGCAAGAACAGAATGATTATCTGACGACAAACATCCACAGTCAACTATGATGTCATTTGATTCCCCGTCAACATCTGCATGATGGTTGTCATCTAATTGCTTCATGACCTCGATGGAGAAGAGAGAATCATGAGGGACGTGATGAGCAGCCAAATCAAAAGGTTCAACAAAATCATGTTCCTTATGCTGGGTATTAAAATTCGTTCCCAAGTTCTCATGGCTGTATAACCCAGGGGAAGTGTTTCCATCAGGTGAATCATTAATTCTCTCCATGCTCTTCTCATGGGGGAATTCAAATGAAAATTGTTGATGTACTTCATCATCAATATCTGTGCCATCACCACCAGAGGAATCTTTCTCTTTATCTAGGATGCTTCCAAGGGACCGACTTTTCTTTATGCCCGACATCTGAAGATATTCTTTACTATTACCTGTATGGACATCCCCTACAGAATAGTCTAATTTCCAGTATTCACCATGAGAAGATGGACTGCTGGGTTGCTCCATACTGCTATTTGAAGCATTATTAACAATATTATTTGAATTTTTACTTGCAGAATCAAAATTAACTTTTTTCTCTTGATATTCGGATCTTTTTGCCAGGGTAGAATGCATTTTACCACCTAAATCTTGAACTTTCTGAAAGAATAACAGGATTTTTGGTTTCAGAGCTTAAATAAAGATTCTGTTCACAATGCAAGGAAAGACACAAGCAACAAAATAGAACACTTTCACATACCTTTGGTCTTTGGTAAAGGCTGGGATTTGAAAAGCAAGAAAATCTGACCATTATACTCAAGGGAACAACGCTTCAAAAGATCATTATTTCAACACCAAGAAGCAAGTTTAGACTTGGACCTTATCCAGCTAGAATTGGAAAAATAACCCAATTACCCAAAGCAACAAGCTAGGTAAGACTTATCAAATGATCAACAACTGACAGGCAGTAGAATTTACGTCGCTGTCTATATTAGCCGTAATCAAGAAAAAGACCCTCCAAAACACGACAGAGTCTCCAAATAAAGGATGATCTTGATCCACGAAGAAAGAATGATGAGATCACCCAGTCATTACAACCCCACACCCACTTAGAGGTGCGAGAATGACAAGATGGTTTTACAGCGGCCAGAGTGGAAAAAAGCTTTATCAGCTAGTGAGCTCCAAAACCAAATGCTTAAGGGAGATGCTAACCTGCAAAATATTAAGAACTGATAATTGAAAAAACAAAATCAGGAGAATTTTAACAAGTACAGTAGACCTTAATTGAAAAAATAAAATATTAAGAACTGATAATTGAAAAAACAAAATCAGGAGAATTTTAATTAAGGACAGTAACAGACTATCAAGACAAAAGATGTAAAATTTCTCCTGCACCAACAGAGCTTACTGTAGTATTAGATGCAACCATTCTAGTGTTCCAATACTACCGCAAAGTTTAAATCTGTATATCAACAATAAGAAAATCCCGAACACATGCATGCATGCATATGTGTGTACACAAATACACATATATGGCTCGAACTTCATGATCCGTCTTATACTCTAAAACATAAAAAAGGGAAAATACCAAAAGGATTTCCTATCATTTTTGCTTAACTTGGAGAAACTAATCAATTGATATAAAAAAATCAGAATCAAAATAGAATTAACTGGACTTTGTTAGAGACATGATTTTTCAACTTTCCTACATTTGATGCATTCTGCACAAAAGTTTGAAGATGGTAAATCGCAGATAAACCCCTTCACCTATAACT
>NC_033796.1:19523990-19550809 GCF_001876935.1 Asparagus officinalis
CCCCTTTTTAAATTATTTATTAGCACCTAGAACCCCAGGATTGTCGTTTTTAGAAAGATAAATTGCAGGTAACACCCCTCTACTCATGAATCAAGTGTGGGCTACATGCTAATAAACAAGTCGAGGGCAATTATTGGCTATTGAGGGTATAAACGAGGGGGTAATCTGAAATTTACTCTTTTGAACATAAAATTGGTGAAATATAGATCACCTTAACATATTATAATATTCCATAGAAAGCTTCCATATCAACTTTTTTTTTCTGGGGGGAGAGGGAGGAAGGAGAGTTGGGGGATCCGAATTCAAATTTGATTAATTAGTTACAACCAAAAATAAAACATCAAGTAAAAAAAGAAAATTTTGGTCAGCCTTTTACCGATCTTAGAATAGCAAGCAAGATCCAACTTCGGCTAATGTACACTAACAAATAAGCACAATTTAATCCTCTCTAAATGTGCATAATATCTTATCTACTTTCATGTGTTTTGTTCTTAAATTTTCTTTTAGGAAAAGCTAACAGAATTTGGGAGACAGGTGGAAAAATATGTTACCAGTAACTCCCCATATGATTTTCTATAGAGGGCACTCCATATGATTCTCTTCTGCCCGTATCTGGGACAATGAGATATGCAAATCAGCACAAGGGACATCAGGCTGAACAATCAAAAGGCTCCTACAGAGGCGAAATTCCTGAGGTGAAGAAGAGTACGTCCCTCCACCACCTCCCCCTAACCTCGTCATGTCAGTTCATACATTATGTACTATCTTGACAATGACCCACTACCAAGGACAGGATATGGATCAGATACCACTCACCAAACCAAAAATTACAAAACTTTGAAAGAGAATGATGATCTAAGATAACTGAAGGAAATTATGTAAGAGTTGTCTGAAATAATGGAAAATAGAATCATGACCTAACCTTAATGGAAGAATTTATGCAAGTGCTACCAAAGATAACCAAACTGATCGGATCAGTGCAGCATAAAAAATTAACACGAGAGACAGGATTTTTTTCATACAGTTTTGTTTTCAATTGAGACCCCTAAATCCAACTCCCGCTGATAATAAGGACCAATGAAACTAATCTGCTCAAAAGCTGCATAATATCCTATTCAATGGATAAACAGCCTAATACTCTGCAGGTTATTCCCTCTTGGTGACATTTACTCATTTCATTAAATGTTTTAAAATGTTAAGTCTTAGATCTTGAGATAACCTTAACATATCATCTCTATTTTAAGTCTTTGATCTTGAGATAACCTTAACATAAATTTTTAAGTCTTTGATCTTGAGATACTTTGACTTAAAATTTTAAGTCTTTGATCTTGAGATAACCTTAACATATCATCTCTATTTCATAATCTTACAATAGAAAGATAGTCAAAGTATCTAGCGCTACCGAATCCACTCTAATCCAGAATTTGTAGTAGATACGAATGATAAGTAATCTGACCTAATCCATACCAATTTCTCAGAATTTTTGAAAGAATTGCTTCAATCAATAAAAAAAAAACTGAAGAATCTTTAAAGATTAGAACACGGGAAAAAAACCTTCAGTCAGATTAAATAATTGTCTACCCAAAAACAAAATTAAAAATGTTTCTGCCCCACTTTTCCATCAACCTTTCAGGAGAAAGAACTACTAAATATCTTAAACTATTGAAGCAAGGTTCTATTCTCACAGTTGTTCTCCAATAAGGTTAAAGGAGGAAATTCATCTTGTTGTCAAAGCAATAATATAAAAAAATTGTTAAAACAACCAAGGAATTCATATCAGTCAAATAACTGGAACTTACGGCGACAAAGTTTCCCATCCTATTTAGTAGTACTCCTCCCCAAACAATGCAAATGCACCAATTTCTTCCATACAATCTCATCGTCATCTCCCGATAAGTCCAAACCAATGAATTACCCAAGACTATGAAGCCATATCTTTAGATAAGATGCCATATCAATCTCAAAGATCGAAAATCACCCAATTCCTCTCACAAAATAATGTTTTCTTCTACCACTTTCTCACTAAACTTCTACTGCACCCAAACAATATATAACCTAACTTACCTAACTCAACCTCTCCTTAAAATATGCAAATAAACCTCTCAAGATCTCTCAACAAACGAACTTTTAATCCTATTAAACAATTCAAAGATCCAAAAACTAGACTTTTTTCCGCTCCCCACCAACCATCAACATATATTAAAGCTCAAATATCAAAAACTATCAATACCCAATCTTTCATTTAATATCAAACCAAAAATCCTAACAAAAATCTACAAATATACCAAGATATAATCAAAGAAACAAATAGAGGTAGGAAAAGATCGCACCTCTTACCAGCCAGATTGGATCAGACACTTCACGATAAGTAATGTCGCCTTATTAGATTCAAGAAAATAACAAAGAACAAAATTTATGCGGTATGAAAGTATTAGGAAAAAAAAAAAGGAAAATAATTGGGGGAAAAAGATTGGAGTGAAAATTTGAGGTTGAGATGAGGAGAGAGAGATGGCGGTGGGTATTTATAAGTGAAAAGGGAGCGGAGGCGCGTTCAGCGCAGAGCCCTAACCACAGAGGGATTTCAGCTGGGTCCCACCAACAACCCTTATGGCAAATAGAAATATTTTCATTATTGTTATTATTGTTATTATTATTATTTGCATAATGAAAATCTTTGTCCTGATTCGTAAAGTATTGTTTTTGAGAAAGAGAACTATATCTGGCGAACTTTGTTATTTTCCTTCTCCTATTTAAGGTCATAATTCTAAATATAGGAAAAAACTGTAATTTTAAATGAAGAGATAAAAAGAAAAAAGACACCTAATTCTTATGCAATAAATTGGATGGGATCTATCTTTAACCTCGGTACAGCCCCTCCATTAAATAAGTAGTTAGAGCCAACTTATGCTAGCTATTGCTGGGTTTATATTATGACTAAATTAAGCAATTATGTTGAACAAATTTAATTAAGGCTATGAAAGCTCGTAAACGTTTAAAAGAGCTCCTATCTTGTCTTTTGTTTATTCTACTTCAATAAAAAATTTAGTGGAATTAAAATTTTGTTTTATCACATCATTGCACGTTAGTGAGATTTAACAGAAGTTTGTAGGTAACGTTGTGAACTTTAATTATTAACTTCCAAATTTAAAAGAACTAGATGAAATTTGGCCGGTACATAAAGGAGCTCTATGAAGTTTTGCTTAATTGAATAACTATCTCATGCTTGGGATTGGGTCTCTATTCTGCCAAATGTTTGTTTGCCTCGTAGCTTGCAATTTCGGCCTTTACGAAGACGCAGACAAAAGGCCTTTATTATTGCGTTATTAGGGTTTCGTTTGGAACCACAGTGTTTTCTTTATTGTGTTTTTATAAAAAAACATCGTGGTGTTGCGTTTTTTCCTTAAAATATTTTTAAAACACCATATTAAGTATTTATGGTCAACGCTAGTTTGACCATTATAATATTAATATTAAACATAATATTAATATATTATAAATTAATTATAATAAAATATATTATAAATAAAATGTTATAATATTTAGTTTACATTATTATAGTATTAGAAGTACTAAATATAATGAAATATAAGAATTGTATAAGTATTATAATATTATATTAACTGATAACATCGTGAGTGTATACATTATAATTAGTAATGTATTATGATATTATTTTCAAATAATTATATATTTAATTATTTTGGTATATTATTTTTTATTGTTATATATTGATTAATACTTGTTTATAATAGATGTTATTTATTATTAATAAATTATAATATATAAATATAATAATTATATTATATATACGGTTTATTCCATATAAAACAATTATTATTAATATGTTAATATATGTTATTACTAATTATATATAATAATATTAATGATCATTTATATTAATATTATGTACTATATCTATGTCTTTAATGATAGAGTTCTATAAAATAATGTTAATAATATATTAATTAACTTATGATATAAATAAATAATTATTAATATTACGAATATTATTTTTATATTAAATTTGTTAGCAAAAATTATTCTTTATTATATAATATATTAATATTTTATATATTATAATTATATTTACTATACATATATTATTATAAAATATTATTATTTATATTTTATTTTTAAATATTTTAATATTATATAATATTTTATAATTATTAATTTATTATAGTTTATTTATTAAAAAGTTAATAATATTAATATAGCGATTATACTATTGTGTAGTATATTATTATATCATTATTATATTATTATTTATTATCAATAACTTTTTATTATTTTTATTAGTTTATTTATATTTTATTATTATTTATTATTATTTATTATTATATAATACATTGTTAACATATTAAATAATAGTATTTAATATGTTATTATATTGTTATATAAGATATTTTATGTATTATATTTTTATATTGTTTAATAAATATTACTAATATATTAGATTAACTATAGTATAGTATACTATATTATAGTATAGTATAATTAGCATGTTGATAATAACTCTATATTAATTACATTTAATATATTATGTTAGATATTATATTAACAAATTCTCAAACACAAAACCAAAACATCAAAGTTAAAACCCATTTTAGGTGTTTTAAAATAAGTATTGTGTTTTTAGTTTGAGGATGATTTAACTCAAAAAAAATTATGGTTTACAAACGCATAATGTTTTGTTTTTGGCAAAAACATCATGGAAACAAGTAAAACATCACGATATCCAAACGGAGCCTAACTTATTACCCTTATATTTGTTCCTATAGAACTAACGGTACAGAATGGAATGAACCAAATAATTAATAAAATATTTGATTATTATTCGTCTAGATATTTAATCATGTTCGATTCCGTAGTTTATTTAATAATGAATAAATAGTTTTTTAGTATTTGACTCATAAACAAATTGAATTTAATCAGAGGTATACTTGATTCGATTGATTAAATATTTGTTTATGCTTTATTCCTCTAAATTTAATTTATCATAAACTATTTATCCTTTAAAGTGACATTTGAGATATTCATCATGCCAACATATATCTTAACAAAATACTTATAAGAAATAATTATATTCTAATTTTAATTAAATTTTAATTCTTAAGTTGCTAAAACAACTTTGCTAGAAAATGTATTTATATAGACTTCAAATATATAATGAGATGAGATGGTGCTCTACTTTTTACATTATGTGCATTAAACTAACTTTTTATATTATATAACATTATAAATATTACTATTACTATTGATATATGTATAAATTTATAACTAAATATATAAATTTAATAATTTTAGTTGTGAAATATCATAATAATCATCATCTAGTTATGCAAAATGTAAAAAGAAAACATAACAAATAATTTACCAACATAACTCAACTAAGTGTGCTAACAAGTATCTATGAATACTTACTGAATAATGGTTAAATTAAACAAATCGAATTTGAATGTCTCTGATCTATTTAACACGGATACGAGTTCAAATTTGATAGAGCCGAATTCGAATTCGGATGTAAATGTATTCGATCAAATTCGATTCATTTCCACCCTTACTAGACGGTGTCGGGGTACTCTAATGGTGTGTTTGGGAGTTTACTTAGGAAAGGGAAGGAAGGGGAAGGAAGGAGGGAAATTCCCCTTCCTTTCCTTCCCCTCCATTACACTCCAATTTGGAGTGTAAGAATTTGGACCAAATTTTTCCTCCATTCCCCTACTCTATCCTCCTAAATGATACTCCCAAACAATATTAAAATAAAATTTCCCTTCCCTTCCCCCTCTCTACCTGTTAGACCCTAGAGGGGGATGATTAAAGTCTTATGCTAATCTAATCCGATTTTATGCCAATTAAAATTAATAATAAATTATTCTTGCAAGAGAGATATACAATATGTTACAAGCAAGAATAAGCAATATGAACAAAGAGCAATATCCTAGCAATGAGATATACTATGAGATATATGCAAGGATATATAATTAACACAAGGGTAAACAATCTAAACTAGATAGTGGGCAATATAATCAACAAGCAATATACAAAGGCGATATAAGATATAAAATCAAGTGCGCCAATGCAATCACAAACAAACGATATGATTACGGAGTTCGGTCCCCACGACTACGACTCCTCTCCTCACCTCGAGGAGATCTCCACTATCACAACCTGGTTTTCTACATTTACCCGAACAACGTTTACACCGCACAATATGGTTTTCTAGTTTACCAAAAACTCTACAACTAATACACTCTTGTAATCCCACTCTACACTCTCTTAAGTGTTGAACTAGACGTGTCTCCCTCAAGTACTCGGATACAACATCTCCCTAGGTTCATCAACCGACGCCACTCCTCTTGGACGATCCCCGACTCTCGCCACACACTTCTCTCGGTGTACAAGTATATTACAAAGTGATCCTCACAATAAGCACAAGTACAATAAATGATTATCCTCTAATATGGATGAGAACACAATGAAAGCTCACACTCAATTTTTACAACCCCACAACCCAAATTATACTATAAATGTAAATACAATAAGCTCAATGTGGGTGAGTGTAACAATGCGATATAAATCAAAACTAAACTCAAATAACAAACTAGCAATAATAAGAATATGAAAATCAATAATAATATTGCTAGAGAAAAGAGTTAGAAAACTTTTCTATAAACACAAAGAGAGGATGAGAAGATATTGAAGATGAACTCCTCAACAGATGATGCAAGCTCCTCTTTGTAAAAGCAAACCCCAAAAAAACAAACTAAACAAACTGTAAAACCCTCTTAAACTTGTTTGAAACTTTCTCTAATTGTTTTCGGTAGAAGAGGGGTTGAGGGGCTTTTATAGGAAGAGAAACCAACAGCCAACACCCCAAACAAAGCAACAAAAATCCCAAAAAATAAGGAATACGATTATGTACCAAAAATAGCCGTTGGACTATCGACGATCAACCGCGAGGCACGTTTGAACCTCAGAAAATTTACAGAGAGTTCGGCGGTCGACTGTGGGAATTTTTAGCTTGGCGGTCGATCGTGAAAGTTTCTGCTGCATCCTGAGGGAAAAACAAAGGCGCGGTCGACCGTGACGGTCGACCGCAAACTGATACAAAATATTTCAGGTTTGAAAATGAAATGCTGATTTTAAAATCCTGTTTAAAAATATCAAATAAATTCCAAAAATTATGAAACTTTGAGAAATAATTGTAGGCATGATAATAAACATGCTACAAAAACTGGTTTTCAAAAAGGACTTCCCAAATGAAAAATATCACTATTTTGCAAAATAGTCCAAAACATGAAAATATGAACATATGAGTTTTGACATTTTAGCTTAACCATGTTTTAAAACATTACAAAATGATTTTATAGACTTAAAGAAAGATGTAAGCTATTGTTATGAAGTCTATAAATAATGAATATAGTATTTTATCAAAATACACATATAATGCACTAAAACATGATTTTATTGAACTAAATAAAATTGATATTTATGAAATCATATATATGCGTATAAGTATGAAACAAAAATATGTTTTTAAATTGTTTCATATTTAAAACTTGAAAACTATCAAACCAAAACATATATGTATATATATAACTATATACTAACACACATAATATAAAACCTAAACTAAATTACCCAAGCTATCTTGATCTTCAATAAGCTTGACTTGATAAACTTGTGGATGAAGCTTGAACTTGGATCTTCAACTTAAATTGTATGGCTTTAATCTACTATTCCGCCAACTTTTATTTGATATGATCGTTATGACGCAATTCCATCCAACCTCCAACATATTGTTTGCCTAGAATAAATACGAAAACACAAACATTAGACAAACAACATTAGTTATAAATTATTTATTAAACATCATCAAAACAAGAAGGCCAACACTACCCTCCATCTAAACAGACAGCAAGAGTCCAAGGACACGAGGGCTTCTAGGAATTCACACGAATACTATATTTAACACATCTACACTAGTTCCTGAATAGCTGCATGGAGACGGGGAAAGCGCATTGGCGGAAAAGCCCCGTTAGATTGTATTAGGATATTGTTGACATTTATCGAAAGATATGATGATATTTATTTTTTATGCTTTTTTTAATGAAGATAAAGTTTGGTAACCATTTAATCCTTCTCTTCCAATCGAGAAAAATATATACATGCATCTATACATAAACCATACCTACACATACATAACCCCTAATTAGATTCATATTCATAACACCCCAAATAATTATATTTTATCATGACTATGTTGTTTACATTTTTATAGCCTCCCATGAGCATATTAATCTCTTTCATTAACCATGTACAAAATCAGCAAATTCTTTATACGTATATTTAGGGCTGTCCATTTTACCCCGTGGCCCGGGCCCGGGCCGGAGCCCGGCCCGGCCCGGAGCCTCGGCCCGGAAATCCGGGCCAGGCCGGGTTCCGGGCCCGGGTTGCCTCAGCGGCTCCCGGCCCGGCCCGGCCCGGAACAGTAGGGCGCCGGGCATCATCCGGGCCGGGCAGCCCGGGCCTGAGCCAGGCCGGGCCGGGCCGGGCCGGGCACAACGGCTAGATTTGGCCTTTTGACCCTTTTGCCCCCCAAAACGGTAAAAAACGACTATTTTGTGAGGTTATTTTGGTCATTTGCCTAGGGGGCTGGTTCTATAAATAGAGGGGGGTTTTTATTTGTTTTCTTCACACCAAAAACTCATCTCTTCTCTCTTATACTCTTATACTCTCTCTTATACTCTTATACTCTCTTATTTATACATTCTAATTCTTTCATCAAATGGCTTCCGGGTCTGATTATGAAGAGCAAAACATTTCACCTGATCCTGAAATGAGTCCTCCTACTATAAGTCCTCCTACCGAAGTTAATCCCGAATCCGGTGGAGACGAATCTGCACCAAGAGCTCCTAAACGGCCAAGATCCGATGTGTGGAATTTTTACGAGAAGATCGACGTCACCAAAGATGAACACGGTAGGATCCTCACCCAGAAGGCTAAGTGTGCTTTGTGCGGCAAGATTTTTCAAGCTCATCATAAGAGCGGCACCAACCACCTCAAACGCCATTTAGATAAACACAACAAAGGCCAGCCTCCTCAAGGTGATATCCGACAATCCATGATTTCTCAATCCTCCTCTTCTGGTAGTCTCGGTAGTTGGAACTATGACGCTGCCAGAGCCAGGAAATGCGTAATCAGGTTTATCATTCTTAAAAACCTTCCTTTTAAATTAGTAGAAGATGATGAATTTGAAGATATGTTTAGAGATGGTTTTTATCCTGCATTTAAAAAATTTTCTCGTCAAACCTGTCAACGTGATATTTTAAAATATTATCAGCAAGAACAAGAAAAAATAATTTCTTATTTTAAAAATTTAAACTGTAAATTTTCTTTAACTTCTGATATTTGGACATCTAGAGCACAAACTGGATATTTATGTATCACAGCACACTGGATTGATGAAAATTGGCAAATGTTTAAAAGAGTTGTTTCTTTTATTGCAATAGAAGAGTCACATACTGGTGCTAATGTTGCAAATTTAATAATTGAAGAACTTATGAAATTAGAAATTTCACAAAGAATATTTTCTCTTTCACTAGATAATGCAAGTAATAACAATGTAGCTGTTGATTTTATCAGATCATCTTTATCATTGCCATGTCATGGTGATCTTTTTCATATTAGGTGCATCTGTCATATTTTAAATTTAATTGTTCAAAGTGCATTTACTGAAATTAAACCCATGATAGAAAAGGTTAGAACAGTTGCTTACATGCATAGTGCTTCTGAACAAAGACTTAAAAGATGGAAACAATTTTGTAAAAGAAAAAATGTAAAGCCTAGACTAATTCCAAAAGATGTTGACCATAGGTGGAATTCCACATATGCAATGTTAAGTGTAGCAATAGAATATAAAGACATTATAACTGATTTTATAAACTATTATGCTTCTAGTTCTAGTTCTGGTAGCACTTATGGAATAACTGAAGATGAATGGACAGTTATATGTAATTTAAATGAAATGTTACAAGTTTTTTATGATGCTACCATGTTATTATCTGGCTGTTATTATCCAACCATTACTTTAGCTGCTTTACAAATTTTAAATATTCAAATTTTTTTTGATAAATATCGTTTGGAAGCTACTTTTGGACCTATGGTTTTTGAAAAGGAGAGCAAATTTAATAAGTATTTTAGACCTATTCCTCATATTTTTGGTTTGGGGGTTCTTATTGATCCATGCTTGAAGGATATTGATCTTCGAAGTTTGTTACAGTCATTGTATGGTAGACAGGTTATAGACTTAGATGATGGAACCACCCTGAATGCTACTACTCATCATTTACTTATTAGAAATTATTTTCAAACCTTATATGATAAGTATGCAGCTAGACATGGTGTAGCTGCACAACAGTCTACAGCTTCGATTTCTTCGAGCTCATCCCGAGCCCGGGGTAAAAGTGTAAGTTTTGATAGGTATGCAATGGTAGCCGAGCTAACTGGTGGATCTGGACTTGGATCGGTATGCAATGGTAGCCGAGCTAACTGGTGGATCTGGACTTGGATCGTCATCATCGGAGGTTTCTGAAATAGATGAATATTTTTCTGCTTCTTTAGTTAGATGTCAAGGAAATGCTTTAGATATTTTGCAATGGTGGAAAGTATATGGATCAGTTTCATATCCTATACTTTCCACCATGGTTCGTGACTTACTAACAGTGCAGGTTTCGACGGTAGCTTCGGAATCCGCCTTCAGCACAGCAGGTCGTTTGATCGACGATCACAGGACATGCTTGGATCCGTATACTGTACAAGCGGTGATGTGCTTACAAGATTGGTGGAGGTACGAGAAGCGAACGCAAGGCATCGATCGGATGGCTGGAATTGAAGATAAATTTGAAGAATTGGGACTAGCAGATAGATATAAAGAATAGATTGTAGTTTTTATATCTTAGCTTAAAATTTGTAAAGAATTATTTTAGAAATAATTACAAATGATAGTGATATAGGTGAGTAGGTGCCAACCTAGTTGGGATTTACTTATCTATTGTGATGCGATTAATTCCAAAATAAATTTGTACTTGTAATTTGTAAATGATTTATTAATTATTAATAAAGAATTTGTTTTTATCATTTTTTTATTTGTAATTTATGTCATTTTAAGTAATTAATAAAATTATTGTTATTATTATTATTTTTTGTCTTTTTTTATAATTTATAATTTAAATAACATTAAAAAAATATGAAAAAAAAGAAAATCACCCGGGCCAGCCCGGAACCTGGCCCGGTTGGGCCCGGGTCCGGGTCCCAGTTTTGTCCGGCCCGGGCCTGGATTTCCGGGCCGGTCCGGGCCGGCCCGGATGGACAGGCCTATGTATATTGCACATGTGACTTTTGAGTTAGTAGAATTGTTCTTTTGTCTTTTCAATTGTCTCTTATTCTACATGATTAATATCCACTCACTCTGTAAAATTTATAATTTGTGGCTCATCATACCTATCCATCATAAACTGTTCTTAAAATTTATAATAGACTTTTTAAAAATTCTAATTATTAAACATATTTATATATGGCAACAATAGTTATTGGATATATTTTCATATTTATAAATGTGATAGTCATTATTACTGGAAAAAATAGTTGTAAGTCAAATCTCATAAAATCTCATCAAAATTTTAAATTACTAGACATTTTTATTTACGGCAACATTATTAGCCGCTATCATTAAGGAATAGCGGTCATGATATCAAATAATCTCACTAAATCTATATCTATACTATTTATAAAAGAGAATACTCATGTTAAAACTTTTGATTTTCTTTTTCATCCTCTCAAATTTTGATAATTTACAATTATACCATTACTTTTAATTAATTTTTAACTAATTATCTATAACATCTTATTAATTGGGGCCTTCTTACTTTCCCATATATTTAGGCATTCACTAAAATGTAATTAATATAAATAGATTTATAATGATAAGAAAATTTATAAAATATGTTATAATTTGTTAAGATAATTATTGATTATAATAAAATAGTATAAATTTATTAGTGTAATAAAATATTTCATAAAATAGCTATACATAATTTATTAAATAATATATTATTAAATTGTTAAATGCCTATTTACAAATAATAATAAAATAATATTCTAAATAAAATAATATATCATTAAATATTCTTAAAAAGTATATTTCCATCCACTATTTTAAATATGTTATTAAATTGTTAAATTCCTATTTATAAATTATAATAAAATAATAAAATATTATTATAAATAAAATAACACAATATTAAATATTCTTAAAAAGTTTATTATCATTCAATAAATACTAATAAAATCGACTAAATATTTAATAGTAAAATAATATAATTATTTTAATATTATAGATTAACTAAGAATTACACTATTATTTAATACATTAGAGTGAATAATAGTCCTGTAATTATACTACATATAAATATAATAAATAAGAATGGTTATAAATAGCATATAATTTAGTATAATTATTCTAAGTTACAATAAAAAATATTATATTATATAATATAATATTAACTAATCCTTTAATTTGTGATAAGTATCTAAATAAATTATGATTAAATTATAATAATTATCTAAAATATAAAAATTACTCATACAATTCTTTATACACAACTTTATTTATTAATGTAAAGATTATAATTGTTCAATTTAAGAATTTATAATATTATAAAAGTCATTTCATAATTTTGCACTCAAAGAAAAAGAATTGAAGACAAAAAATAGTATGTCCACGTGCAAAGCACGTACATTATACTAGTAATGGAAACATTTAATAATTAAGTTATTTATCCTCATCTAACCTGATAGTTGCTTACGCTGACATATCGATTATACTTCAAATTGGATTTGGATCCTCTCCATTACGAAAAAGTAGCGGAGAGACAACTGCTTTATTTGGAGCTATTGATTTCTAAGGAGTTGTTGTTTCATTCCAAATATAGCACTCATCATACTTCCCTTGAATTACATTCTTTCCAAATATACAGTTAAAGACAAATCACAATCACACATTGAATAAATCAATGGTTGTGGACAAAAGTAGTGGTCTTTCCACTGTTTTTGTAGTGAAGAGTATCTAAATCTGTTGGATTTTTTGGTCAAAATCGCTTTCCAAAATAAGTATTCAAACTATATATATATATTAACTACAAGTAATTTTCATAAATGCTTAGCAGCTTAGTGGAAAGTTAATGTTTTTGTGTTTCAAAAGGTCCTCTATTCGAGGCTTGCCAACGGCAAGCCGAGAAGCGTTTTATTTTTTTTATTTTAATTAATCACTCATAAGTTCTAGTGGGTCGTGGGCTTTGGGTCGTGGGCTCGTGGGCTGTGAGCTCGTGGGTCATGGGCCAATGGGCCAGGGATCGGGGCTAATCAGACTGAGGTGCTTTGTTAGGCGCACTTTGCACGGAGGCATCGGGGCTAGGTGACGCACGGAGACATCGGGGCTAGGTGGCGCCCTTTGACGCGTTAGCTGCCACTATGGTCACCATGAAGGTTGCCTTGCATTGAGGCATCGGGGCTAGGTGCTGCCATGAAGGTTGCCTCACAGGCTGCTTCGCACCATGAGGACGAGCTACGCATTCGCACAAGGGTGTGACCCTAATATTCTCAAAATCAGACGAGGTTCTCTCGTCAAATGAGGTTCGCCTGTTTGACGAGGTTCGCTCGTCAAACGAGGTTTGCCTGTTTGCCGAGGTTCACTCGTCAAACGACGTTCGCCCGTTCGACGAGGTTCACTCATCAAACGAGGTTCACCTATTTGACGAGGTTCGCTCTTTTGACGAGGTTCGCCCGTTCGACGAGGTTTGTCCGTTCGACGTGGTTCGTCTGATTTGCTGAGAAGTGACCCTCGTGTTTTATAGTAACACATCCATTAATTGTCTCGTATTCAGGAGTTACTGTATGCAGCAATTACAATGGTATTTAGAGCAATTTAATATATTGATGTTATAATCATAATTTCTATTCTGAATTGTAACAGACGCATTAATTAAGGGTGACTCTTGAGCTGGTCTTAGAGGCCTATAAATAGCGCCCCTTGGGAAGCTCTTGTAGTTAGCTAGAGAACTTAGAATACAAACATCAGATTAAGGAGATCTTGACGTTGTTTTGTTGTTATGTTGCTGCTGTAAAAACTGTACCCGTAGGAACTTGCCCTGAAATCGAAAGATTTTGAACCGAAAGGTTCTGAGATCGAGGAGATCTTTGCCTTGACCGAAAGGTCTTATAGATCAAGGAGATCTTGACAGTACTGGGTTGGTGGACATTAAAGTATTGTACTGCTATTCTTGGAAATAATTTGGCCTTGGGATCCTTACACCGTAGTAGACCAAATATTGCTTTAAGCACAACATTTCACAAACGCACAACAGTGAACTGAAAAAGTTTAAAAATTACAACGCGTCTACTTTTATTGTTTTATTCTAGATTTAACCATAATTTCCAACAATCTTTAAGCAATATTTGTTGATTTACTATGGATCATGCGAGGAATTTTGGAGTGGACTGTCTCAAGTTAGAGAATTTTGACAGATCTAACTTTAACGCATGATGTCAGAAAGTGATTTTCAGGATACAACTCCTGAAAATTTACTATGTGGTTTCTGAGGAGAAACCTGACTTTGAAGAAGACTCTGAGTCTGAAGCCTATTGGGATAAAGATGATCATTTCTGCAAGAGTTATCTCCTTAACTATCTGGCTGATCATTTGGCAGATGCTTACACGAACAAGCTCTCTGCAAAGAAAATTTGGAATGCTCTAGAGGAGTAAGGAGTAATACAAGGATGAGGAGAAGATTTCCAAGTCTCACCTCATTGACAAGTTTCTTGACTTTAAATTCGAAGATGACATTAAGGTTTTGCCTCAAGTCAAAGAGCTCGAAAAGCTTGTTATAAAGTTGAAGGATGAAAAGATTAATCTTTGTCAAACATTCATTTCTGGAACAATTATCAATAAGCTTTCTCCATCTTGGATGTCATTCTCCACGAACATTCGAAGAAGGAAAAGATAGGTGACTCTGTCTGATTTGAAAAGGTTTATTCGGATCGAGGATGAGATTCGGACTCGCACGAAGAATGAACTCCTAGCTAAGCAGAAGGCGCCTGGTAACATGGTGGCTGCTAGCTCTGAGAAGGGTACCAGTTCTTATTCTAAGAAAAAGAAGTCCTTTAATAAAAAAAGAACCATAATCCGAAGAACCTGAATGTTCAAAAGAAAAATTTTAAGAAGAATGGCAAATACTTCAACTGTGGGAAGCAAGAACATTTTGCCAAGGACTGCAAAATACCAAAGAAGAGAACAACACATAATGTTAATCAAGTTGACATTGTATGGCTATGCTCTTCCAAGTGACAACTCCCAACAATGTCTCTGGTTGGTGGTTAGATATAGGTACTACATGCCATGTCTGTTCCAACAGAGATATGTTCTCTTTCTATGTTGTTGCCAAAGAGAACGTATCAATGACTAATCATTCTGTGATTTTTGTTCTTAGAACTGGGACTGTGGTGCCGACTTTTTCTTCAGGGGAGACGCTCACATTGAAGGATGTGAAACATGTTCCCTCAATTGCTAAAAAATTAGTCTTTGGAAGCATGATATGTGGGCCGGTATGAGGCTAGATTTCCAAGGAGGAAAGGCTGTGTTATCATTTAAATAATGTATTTTGGCAATGCATATCGTACTGATGGCATATATAAGATCAGTACCATTATACCCAACTCAGTTGTAAATAAAGTATCATCTTCTGCTTACTCCTCTGTATTATGACACAATAGGCTCATACATGTAAATTATAGAAAACTGTCTAGCATAGAGAAATTAGGATTACTTCTAAAATATGGGGGTAACAAACCTAAGAAGTGTGAATTCTGTACAAAAGCTAAGCTGACAAGGAAGCACTTTTCAAGTGTCACAAGGAGCACTAATCTATTTGGTTTGATTCACTCAGGTACTTGTGATTTAAAAAGTTTCTTCACTCGAGGCAGCATAAAATACTTCATCACCTTCATTGATGACCATTCTTGCTTCTGTCACGTCTACCTACTGAAATCTAAAGATGAAGTCTTTAGCAAGTTTATCGAGTTTCGGACTTGAGTGGAGAAACATGTTCGACTTCAGGTGAAAAAACTCAGGAGCGACAGAGGATGAGAGTATCGATCAAAGGAGTCAGAGGCATACTTCAAGGAGCATAGAATCACTGCTGAAACTACTGCTCGGTATTCTCCATGATCTAATAGAATTATAAAAAAGAAAGAATCGCACATTGACCGAGATGGTGAATTCAATACTAATCACATCTGGTCTACCTACATGCTATTAGGGAGAGGCTTTACTGATGACAAACTGGATTCTGAACAGAGTACCATATTCCAAAACTGATAGTACTCCTTATCAGTTATGGTTGGGATATCTAGATCCTTTGGATAGTCTCAAAGTATGTGGGTGTCTCGCATATATTTAAGTTCCAGATATCAAAAGGCCTAAGCTCGGACCAAAGACAAACAAATGTGTGTTTCTTAGATTTGCTGAAGATAGTGATGCTTGTAGGTTCCTTGATCTTGGAACCATACTCCATCATTGAAGCTCAGGATGCAGATAAGTTTATCAAAGATAAAGGTTCATTGTTTAAAGATATAGCAGAGAATGCTAGTATGTCAGATGCATCAGAGGAGTCAGTTTTGTGAGAAACTAAAAGTGTCAATGATGAAGGAGTTACTGAACCATCTTCTAAGCGTGTCAGGAGACAGAAAGATTTTAGAGATGACTGCATCACCTATAATGTGGAAGGAGACTCATTGACTTTCTAAGAAGCAATGCAGTTAACAGACGCTCTCATGTGAAAAGAAGTTATAGATGATGAAATTGACTCATTGATGCAAAATCACACGTGGGAGCTAGTGGATGTACCCGAAGGTTCAAGGCTTATCATTTGCAAGTGGATCTTTAAGAAGAAGCTTTGTCCTAATGGTACTATTGAGAAGTACAAAGCAAGACTGGTGGCAAAAGAATTCTCTCAGAGAGAAGGAATAGATTTCTTTGATATCTATGCATCAGCTTGCAAGATCACTACCATCAGAGTGCTTATCACATGAGCGGCGATAAAAAGGTTCGTCATACATCAGATGGATGTGAAGACTACCTTTCTCAATGGAGACCTCACAGAAGAGATCTACATGAAGAAACCAGAAGGACTTGATGCTCTATCTGGTAAAGTTTGTAAACTTATTAAGTCTCTATATGGACTTAAGCAGGTACCAAAACTCTAGCAGGAAAAGTTCGATGGGGTTGTTCATATTAATGAGTATCAAGTCAGTGAGTCTGACAAGTGCCTATATATCAAGGTCGCTGGAGGAAAGGTGGTTGTTATAAGCCTCTATGTGAATGATATGCTCATCATCGAGAGTGATTTAGAGATAGTAACATCTACCAAAAAATTTCTATCAGCACAATTCAGCATGAAAGACCTTGGAAGTACGGACATGATTCTCGGAATCAAAATCATATACTCTAAAGAAGGTGTTGGATTGTCCTAATCTTATTATGTCGAGAGCATACTAAGAAAGTATGGCTACTACGACCTACCAGAACTGTCAGTGTCGTATGATTATAACAAGAAGCTTCGACCGAACACTGGAAGACCAGTAGAGCAGCTAAGGTACTCAAAGATAATTGGAAGTCCGAACACTGGAAGACCAGTAGAGCAGCTAAGGTACTCAAAGATAATTGGAAGTCTTATGTACGTGATGAGCTGCACAAGAGAGCAGCTAAGGTACTCAAAGATAATTGGAAGTCTTATGTACGTGATGAGCTGCACAAGGCCAGATATAACGTTTGTTGTAATAATGTTTAGTAAATTAACAAGTAATCCTGAAAAGCTTCATTAGGATGCTGTCTAGAGATTAAGGAGATACTTGAAAGGAACTACAGGTCTGGGCCTATTCTACACTACATATCCAGCTGTAATCGAAGATTGTTCAGATACGAGCTGGTGCTGAGAACCAGATAAGTGCTGATCTACTTGAGGTTTTATCTTCACTATAGGTGGAGCTGCCATCTCGTGAAAATATAAGAAGCAAACTATGATTGCATAGTCATCGATGGAATTTGAGTTCTTCGCACTCTGTGCTGTAAGAGATGAAGTTGAGTGGCTCAGCTGTATTCTTCGAGACCTTCCATTGATAGAAGTGTAAGGCGCAATTACTATCTATTATGATAATTAGGCAACGGGTGCTGTGGCAGCGAACTCGTTGTTTAATAAAAAGAAGCAGACCATTCGTCTGAAGCATGGTTATTTGAGAGAACTCATTTGCCAATGAGTCATCTCGGTAATTAACGTTCGATCTTCAAAGAATATGGCTGATCCTTTGACTAAAGGTTTGAAAAAACATAGTCGAAATGATACCTGTTGGAATAGGTCTCAAAATTTTGTGAGTCTTATAAATACTTACCATTTACATCAAGTTATTAGTTTAAAGCTTATGCTACTAGTGACAAGATGATTGATTCAAAAGTCAAGTAAGATTTATAAGTGAAATCCTATCATGGTAAAGAGGATGGCTATTAAGCCTTAATGAGTCCAAAGCATTTCGGATGCCGGATGTTAGATAGGTAACATGCCTAAAGGACTCACCGATGATCATATAATGTAAAGGGATTCGCTGTTAAGCCTTAATGAGTTCAAAGTTTTTCGAATGCAGGGTGTTAGATAGGAAACACGCCTAAAGGACTCACCTAGAATCCTATCATGAGAGAGGATGACTCTTAAGCCTTAATGAGTTCAAAGCATTTTGAATATGTGATGTTTGATAGGAAACATGCCTAAAGAACTCACCTATGCATGGGTAGAGATTTGGTTGTCTCCTATGGTATCTTGTGGAAAGATACCTAGAGCCCTAGCAGAAACCAGGATATGCACAGGGCCATAAATGTGCATAGCAAATGCAAGTGTGGTTCAAAGTAAAAACTACCACAGATGAGTTTGATCTTATGTAATCGCTAGATTTTAGACATGTGCTGGTTCAAGTCTCTGCGACACCATGTATCTATTTTCTATTCAGTTGGTCTAAGGGGGATTCAAGTCATTGTGATATCTACCTTATGCATAACGATTGAAATAACAACATCATAACACGACACTAGTTTAAAATTTTGTGAGGAATTGTTGGATTTTTTTTGGTCAAAACTGCTTTTCAAAATGAGTTTTCAAACTATATATATATATTAACTACAAATACTTTTCATAAATGCTTAGTAGCCTAGTGGAAAGTTAATGTTTTGGTGTTTCAAAAGGTCCTCTGTTCGAGGTTTGCCAATGACAAGTCGAGAAGTATTTTATTTTAATTAATCCCTCATAAGTTCTAGTGGGTCGTGGCCTCGTGGGTCATGGGTCGTGGGTCATGGGCTCGTGAGCCGTGGGCCGTGGGCCAATAGGTTGGGGATCAGGGCTAATCGAGCTGAGACGCTAAGTGGTGCTTTGTTAGGCGTACTCTGCACTTCGTACGGAGGCATCGGGGCTAAGCGGCTCCACGTTGGCTGCCATTATGGTCGCTACGAAGGTCGCCTCACAGGCTGCTTCGCAGCATGAGGACGAACTACGCGTTCGCACAAGGGTGTGACTCTAATGTTCTCGAAATCAGACGAGTTTTGTCTGATTCACAAGATCAGATGAGGTTCACTCGTCAAACGAGGTTCGTCTGTTTAACGAGGTTCACTCGTCAAATAAGGTTCACCTGTTTGCCGAGGTTCGCTCGTCAAATGAGGTTCGCCCGTTCGACGAGGTTCGCCTGTTTGATGAGGTTCGCTCGTCAAACGAGGTTCGCATGTTTGAAGAGGTTCGCTCGTTCGACGAGGTTTGACTATTCTACGAGGTTCGTCCGTTCGACGAGGTTCGTCCTACAGACGATGTCCGTCTGATTTTGCTGAGATGTGACCCTCGCGTTTCGTAGTAACGCGTCCATTGGTTGACTCGTATTCAGGAGTTACTGTATGCAGCAGTTACAACGATATTTAGAGCAATTTAATGCATTAATGTTATAGTCATAATTACCATTGTGAATTGTAATAGTCACATTAATTGAGGGTGACTCTTGAGCTGGTCTTAGAGGCCTATAAATAGCGCCCCTTAGGCAGCTCTTGTAGTTGGCCAGAGAACTTGGAATATGAACGCCAGATCAAGGAAATCTTGACGTTGTTGTTGTTGTTGAGCTGCTGTTGCAGAAATTGTGCTCGCAGGAACTTGCCCTGAAACCGAAAGGTTTTGAACCGAAAGGTTCTAAGATCGAGGAGATCTTTTCCTTGACCGAAAGGTCTTATAGATCGAGGAGATCTTGACAGTACTGGGTTGGTGTACATCAGAATACTGTACTGTTGTTCCTGGAAACAGTTTGGCCTTGGGATCCTTGCGCTGAAGTAGGCCAAATATTGTTTTAAGCACATCGTTTCACAAATGCACAGCAGTGAACTAAAAAAGTTTAAAATTACAACACATCAACTTTTACTATTTTATTCCATATTTAACCACAATTTCCAACAAAACCCATATCTATATATGATTCATTCATTTACTTTGTCAAAAATCATGACCGTAATAATGAGAAATTAGTTTTGAACCAAAAACCATGAAATAATTACGAGATATGGGACAGCTGATATGTTTCTTTATTAGTCAATTGACCTTGGTATTGATTTTGGTTGGAATTCTAAGAAAATAAAACCTATCAACTTGTCTCCAAGTAACGTCATGAAGTTTGAGTTCAAAAAGAAGTATACATTCAATATACACTAATAGTTATCTTGATTCCATGCATACATGATAATATTAAATACATGTTCAGAGTAATGGGTAGTATTAGATCGAAACCGTCATGAAGTATACAATTATCTTACTGGACCGGAATTTCATAGGATAGCATGTTAGTCGTCATTCATAAGATAATTAATCATGCATCAGTGATGTGAGTATGATTAGGTCCCCAGCTTATCAAATAGAGCAGAAATCAGGATATATTTATTATCATTAATCTAAAAGATCGGCATTTGACACAAATGAAAAGCACTGAGAAAGACTGCTCAATACAACTTGAAATATTGAATTATTTGTCATCTTATTGCTGCTCATGTTATTATTGTTTAGTTTCAAATATTTGAAACGATTATGAAGGAAAATTTGATATATATTTTATATGTTCTTTCATAGGGTGTAACCAACAAATTCTTCAAAAAAAGGTGCAAACCGGGTTTAAGCCAGGAAAACTATAACCTGGGATGTTCCTTTGGTTTTAAAAAAAAATATTAATATCACATTTTTCTGAAACATAAAATTCAAATTTCTGAGCGGTACTAAATCATATTTGGACTAACTCAGTACATCCTGATATTTTCTATACATGTGAAAGCTTTCTATAAATAAAATCAGAGACGTAAGTATACTATTAGTGAAATGTTAAGAAAGCATCACTACATGGTGAACATGTTGAGATGTAATTTGCCAAACCCAAAGTTGAAAAGGACATTAGTAAAACCTCAGAAAAGAAGGATAACGTGAATATTTCACGGAAAGGTTATTTTGCAATATGCAATTGTTCAAAATAGAAGGTTTTAGTTGAAAAGAGGCATAAATAAACTTAAAACAAATAATATATAAAACCATATTCCCTCTCTTTTTCTTCCCAACGAAGGTATATCAGTCACGTAATAATTCATAAAGTTTTGGATCCGGATCGTCACATATTTTAATCAATCATTTTGTGGGAAGATATGGAAGATATTTAATTGACACAAAGATCCAATTCGATTGTTATTTGTATCGGTATCAAGTTAACAAGCAAATGCACTTTTTTGGAGTTGAATTAAAACTCAACAAAATAATGGTGCTTCGATGAAGTTTCATATCCAAGTTCCACGGCAAAAGAGAACATCAAAGTAAACAAATAATTGAAAATAAATTCAACAAACAAAAATTTATTGTTGCAACTGTTATAACTAAATTTTCAACTTGATTTAACAAGAATTCCAAAAGCAACCAGCCACTAAATTTAATGTTTACTCAGCTTACAGAAAGGGATTTAGCATCGCACTAATTTCAATTTCATTACACATTTAATCTGAAATTATCAAAGGCAAGGGCAACACTTAATTAGGAGAATATTAGTCCAGTTTAAACAGAAATATTCTTATTCTATGCCAGTGGTCTATAATGTTAGCTTCACTCTGTGGGGCTTCTATGGTCCTCATGTTTCAAGATCATTGACAACTTAAAAACTGATCTTAGTATTTTAGATGAGTTGTTAATTCCCAAATAATTGAGATGCCTTAACCCATATCTAAGGGAATGTCTTTACTTTGAAAAATTATTCTGAGACATGTGATTAGAGCAGGCTTTTGATCGATCTGGTGTGGATGAAAAAACAATTATTATCTTATTATTTTAGCAAGAATATTTTGTTTAGTCGTGTTGAAATTGCTGGCCTCAAGTTAGTATTGGGGAAAATCCCACCTTTGAGTGAATTGGATGCTAAAGTCTTTGGCTAAAAATTCCTTCCTCTAAGCAAAAGATTATTGTCAGAATGACAACAATCTCTTCGTGGTCTGCTGTGTAAATTTTTTTGAGGGAATCATATGCATATGTTATCCAAAAAGAAGAAGAAGGGGAAAAAAGCGCAAAAGGGCACTTAAATACCCTATTCTATTGTTTCATCACCTTTAAACTAAAATACTCCCAAGTTATAAAAAGTAGCACATAATTACTTAAGTTGTTCATCTTTAGAATATGATAAATGCCATTGCAAAAATCCATTAAGTCAAAAATAACCCTCAGCAGAAATTTAATAAAAATACGGAGGATAGGTATAGTATTGATAAATATGACAATAAATGGGATCAGTAATTATTATTATGCCATGTGTTAATCACATGGGAGTATTCTTAGGAATAATCCCATCATGCAACTAACAAAATGTACTAATGTGCTATATTTTTGTAACATTAGAGGATTAAAGTGCTACTCTTATATGTAGGGATTTTTTAGATCTCGCAAAAACCTCGAAAAGCCACTAAACGCATCAAATAAAATCACGCAAGATTTAACGTGGAAAATCCTCAACAGGGAAAAACCACGAGACTAAAATCAATCCACTTTTACCTCCAAATTACAATCTTTTGCACGGACAAAGATTGTCAAACCCTCTCTCTCTTTCTTTTTCTCTATACTTATTCTTCTTAGTTTTTCCTCTAACAATAGAAAGACATATATACAGGGAAACCAAAACCCTATCTCTAGCCTAACTTCCTAATTAGAATAAGATTCAAACTCCTAATCATGATGGAGCCCAAACTCCTAATCATGATAGATCTCTAACCCTATCTAATTCTCATAAAGTTCTACAAAGAATTAAAAACACTATACTAACTTGGAGTTTGAATTGATACCCAACATATCCTCCCTCGGCGAAAAATCTCCAAGTGTCTCAACGGCTTCAGAAAAACTTACTCTCTTCTTTTTGTTCTTCACCTCTTCATTGTGGACAAGAGTCTGAGAAGAGTAATCTACACTATTAACAGATCACTCATCTAAATAGCAAATATGGTTGCTATTCTTCCTCCCTCACAAAATCAAATAATCATCTCTATACACATTGCACCACTCTCCTTCATCCACATACTTGTACCCACGTGATACCATCTCACCCAACGAAATTAAATTAGCACCACATGACTGCACATATCTCACATGATGAAGAATTCCGACCTTCCCAGTGTGAAGCTTGAGGCGAACACTTCCAGCACCTTCAACCTTCATCTTCTTGTTGTTTCCAACAATCATGTCGTCAAATTCTTCATTTGTCTTCAATGTGTTAAAATAATTTTTATTGTTACAAACGTGCATAGAGGCTGCAGAATCTAACACCCAAGTGTTACTCGCATTAGTATTTGTACTCTGCATCAATAAACCTACATCTTCATCACACACAACCACCGAGGAGTCCGTCTTTTTTCCATTTTCTTGAAGCTTCAT
The DNA here is from genome assembly GCF_001876935.1 of Asparagus officinalis. Taxonomy (NCBI): domain Eukaryota; kingdom Viridiplantae; phylum Streptophyta; class Magnoliopsida; order Asparagales; family Asparagaceae; genus Asparagus; species Asparagus officinalis. Next base: position 19,548,059 of record NC_033796.1, read on the forward strand.
ATGTCTAATACTCTTCAAATCATCACGCGTCTGGGAACATCTGAACTGAATGTGACCCTTCTCTTCGCAATAATAGCACTCCTTTTCGCTGTCATCTCGGGCCAGAGATTTTGACCTTCCTCGATAACTGTTACATCTCCCCGTACTCCTCCCTCGATTAGAACCTTCAAAAGCTAGTGCACTCTTACCACCATTAGATGTGCTCTCCTTTCCCATCATTTTTTCATTCTCACGTAGGAGTGCTATCACATCGTCGAACTTCAAAGTCTGCTTCCATGCAATTATCATCTGAACTAACGGTTTGTACGACTTCGGCAAGGAAGACAATAGGTGTAGCGCCTTCTCTTCTTGAATCTCCTCATCAATATTCATAAGTTGGCAAACTAGCTGATTAAAGGTATTGATGTGGTCTTGAATTGTAGTATCTTCTTCCATTTTTAACGAATAAAGCTCCATCCTCAAACACAATCGGTTGGTCATCGACTTTGATGCATAAATCCCCTCGAACCTTTCTCACAACCCTCTTGGTGTGGTCTTTTGCATAACATTGTACTTGATCTCGGGGGGCGAGTACCAAACGAATTGTGCTAATCGTCCTCTTTTACATAGAAATCCATTCAGCATCCTTCAATCCTTCAGGTTTCTTATCCTCTAATGCTTGATCAACACCCTACTGCACAAAAATATCTTGAACCGTGTACTGTCATACTATAAAATTTATCTTATCATTGAATAGCGGAATATCAAACTTTAGACCCGAAGAAGTCATCATCCTCTAACCACAATCAAAATTCAAATTAGTCACTGTAGAGATTGAATTTAATAAAACCGACGTCAAAAATGAACTCAGCATGTCAAAAAAACCTTAGGAACGACTCTTGGATCATCAAAATCCACCTCCAAATCATCGATCAAAAGACAAATCAACCTCAACCGTCGGATCTGTGTGAACAGTGTCCGCTACAGTGTCATCGCTGCAGTACCTGGTATCTGCTACTGTATGTGCTGCTACAGTACCGTTGCCGGCCGCCGATGCCCTTGCAAATCGATCCATGCAAGGTTTAACGTGGAAAATCCTCAATAGGAAATAAGTTCACGCAAGGTTTAACGTGTAAAACCCTCAATAAGAAAAAACCACGAGACTAAAATCAATCCACTATTACCTCCAAATTATAATCTTTTGCACGAACAAAGACTGTCAAACCCTCTCTCTCTCTCTCTTTTTCTTTACACTTCTTCTTCTTAGTTTTTCCTCTAACAATAGAAAGACAAATATATAGAAAAACCAAAATCCTATCTCTAGCATAACTTCCTAATTAGAATAAGATTCAAACTTCTAATCATGATGGAACCCAAACACCTAATCATGATAGACCTCTAGACCTGTCCATCCGGCCCGGCTCGGCCCGAAAATCCGGGCCCTGGCCGGGCCAAACCGGAGCCCGAACCCGGACCCGGGTACTCCGGGCCCAGACCCGGGCCTAACTGGGTCGGGCTCTGGGCCGGCCCGGTTTTTTTAAATTTTTTTTCTTTTTTTTGATAAAAAAATACTAAAAAATATTATATTTTATATAATTATGTATTAGTATATACTTACAAATTATTATGTAACTATATATTTTATATACATATATTATATGTAAATATATTGTATATATTTATAAGTTATAACTTGAGAGAGAGAGAGAGAGAATCGTATAAGTAGCCATTGCCCGTTAGGCCAATGGGGAAGAAGTAGCCGTTGTAATATACTATACTTATATATACTTATATACTAAGAGAGAGAGTATACACGCACGTATTATACATATATAAGAGAGAATATACTTATATAAGAGGGAGTATACATATATAAGAGAAAATAATAATATACTTATATATACATATATACTAAGAGAGAGAGTATATATATATGCACACGTATATTATACATATATAAGAGAGTGTATACTTATATATACATATATACTAAGAGAGAGAGAGTATACACACACACACACACACATATTATACATATATAAGAGAGATTATACTTATATAAGAGGGAGTATACATATATAAGAGAGAGTATACTATATTATACATATATAAGAGAGATTATACTTATATAAGAGGGAGTATACATATATAAGAGAGAGTATACTTATATATACATATATACTAAGAGAGAGGGAGTATACATATATAAGAGAGAGTATACTTATATATACATATATACTAAGAGAGAGAGAGTATATGTATATATATATACACACATATATTATACATATATAAGAGAGTGTATACCTATATATATTTATATAAGAGAGAGTATACATATATAAGAGAGAGTATACTTATATATACATATATACTATAAGAAAGAGTATATATATACATACATTATACATACATACATTATACATATATAAGAGAGAGTATTCTTATATATACTTATATAAGAGAAAGTATATTTATATATACTTATACATATATATACTTATATAAGAGAGAGTATACTTATATATACTTATATACTAAGAGAGAGTATATATATACACACACATATTATACATATATAAAAATATATTATATATACATATATTATATATATATATATATATAAATTAATTATATATACATATATTATACATATTATATATATTTATATATACATATATTATACATATATAATACATATAAAAAATTTAAAAAAAATAAAAACACCATTATTCCGGGCCGGGCCGGGCCGTGGCCCGGCGGGCTTTTTGG
>NC_033796.1:19550851-19633330 GCF_001876935.1 Asparagus officinalis
TGGACACCCCTATAGACCTCTAACTCTATCTAATTCTCATGAAGTTTTACAAAGAATTAAAAACACTATATTAATTTGGAGTTTGAGTTGATACCCAACATTATAAATGTAGGTTATTAAAGTCCTATTTTTTACAACTTTGGACATTTAAGCACAAAGGTGGTGAAACAATGGGGTATTTAAGTGTAGTTTAACCCCAAAAAATGTAAATGTTGGATATAATTTATGCTATTGTTATCTTCTGCATTTGGTAACGTACCTATCAATATATGGTAGTGTATATACATCGTCCCTATCTAGTATTTAGATTTTCTATATTAGATTTCCTATCATCTATAAATTAACGTATCCTTGAATGATCAGTAAAGAGAAATTTCTTTTCTTCTTAACAGTATTATAAGATAAAATTGTCAGCTAAGAAAACAATATTATGTGTTGTTGGATATTAATTTTTTTAATCAAATCTCACATGGGCTGCTGCAGAGCCGCCTATGTTTTCATCAATTAAATAAAGTGGTGGGTCCTATTGAAAAAAAATTAGGAAATGAACCCCACTACATAGTAAAATAATAATATTTTATTAACGTATAGTGTTTTTTCAAACGCTATAAATAGACCCCAAATCTTTAAGGAAAATTCATTCCAAAAAACAACAATCAATATGTACAGATATATAAGTTGTAAAATAGCTGGTGCTTATAGAAACTTTGTCTTGACCGAAAGGTCTGATAGATTGAAGAGATTTTTATCTTATAGATCGAGGAGATCTTTGCCTTATAAATCGAGGAGATCTTTGCCCTATAAATCAAGAAGATCTTGACAGTACTGGGTTGGTGCACATCAGAGTACTGTACTGTTGTTCCTGGAAGCAATTTGGCCTTGAGATCTTTGCACCCGAGTAGGACAAATATTTCTTTAAGCATAATGTTTTACAAACGCACAACAACTGAGTTAAAAAATTAAAATTACTGCACTTCAGCTTTCTTTTAATTATTTATTGTTTTATATTTGTATTATTCCAGATTTAACCACAGAGGTCAACCTATGTCACATCGTTTCTTTTATGCATTCTAAATTTCAAAATTATGTCTTGTAACAAATAGCTAGTGTGATTTTTGTGTTGGTGAGTAATGACTTTGTGATACGTGTGAAACTTAAACATTTGCTCCCGGATACTATTCTCTATATAGTCTCGTAACAATGCGATCTCTTGAAGCACCAAGTCTAATGGGGATTTAAACTCAGTCGTTTCTGATATTATTGTCGTTGTTGTTGTTTTCTTTTGTTAAAGAAAGCAAACAAGATTTTTTCAGTTGAAAAACTGACGTAGCACGGAAGTAGTAGCATCGGAATCCATAAAAGACAATATTCGAATCCACGAAATAAATATTGAAGAAAAAAAGTTTATTAATTAAAAGTTATGCCTCTAGGGCTTACAAGACTCTACTTTAAATAGAAAAAGAAACAAGATTTCTACGATGACTCAAACTCCTACAATAACTCAAACTTTACCAAAAATAGTAAAAGAATTCCAAAAAAAATTAAAACTCCTAAAAAGACTTCTTATGACTAGGAAAGTTCACCGGTCAAATCTGAGATCAAATCGGATTTGTTTCCTAATCAATACAGACTCCTAAAACATTACTAAAAATAATAAAAAAACGGACAAAAATACAAAAATCTCTCAAACCTAAGGAATCTGGTGAAATAGAGGAAGCAAACCAAACCCTTAAGGGTGGGTTTGGATGGCTCCGTCTCGTCGAGATAGTTGATTTTCATATATAATTTGTCTAATTCCGGCGCATGGTTTGAAAGTTATAACTGTTACTTCGTAGGAAGTTATTATCGTTGACCGGGCTCACGTTTGAGCTTGCGACTGTCCCACTTTGATATAAACATATATGTCGTGTGTTCTACGTCACAAACGCATATAAGATGCTCTAAATTGAATATTTTATAGCTTAATATTTTCATTAGCCTCGTCCTTGCAAGTGCTAGTCCAGAGAATTTAGGAATTTACACCGGGTTCTGTTTAATTCTTTTGCATAAAGACTTGTATGAAAGAAGATATAGCAACAGTATAGATCTAATGCACTGTAACTATCCTGGCATCAAGTCATTCATGCATCTAGTCGGAATGTTGTAATCAGCTGATTTCCTGCCATAAAATATTATTCTCCAAGATGGGCCTAGGACACTAAACGACTAGGCCATGCTATTATTGTTGTTGATAAGTAGAACTTATATAAGTTTAAAATAGAAATTTTATAGGTTCTAACTGTGTAAAAAGTTATAAAATTAGCATTGTTTTTTTTTTACAGAAAAAACAGGGAGAGATTCCCTGTTCATTATATATATAATCTTACCAAACCATGATAATTACAAAAAGGGAACAACTTAGTGAGGAGGAAAAGCGTAGGACAATTGAACGATAGGGAGCGGACCTTGTCGTCACCTATCAGAAAAAGTGTCCAACGTTTCTCCCCTCACTAATGAAAAAGAAAAAACTACTATTTCACAAAGTATGATCAAAAGAAAGAAAGACCAAAACAGAGTTTAAGAAAGTACAGAACACAAAAACTACCCCTTGAAACACATGTATTGAGAGGAGACAGAGACTGTATCTTCTGGGAAGGGAGGCTCCGAAGACTCCCTAGAAATTGTTACCTGCAACATCATCGTTTCTCTTCTTCGCTATTTCCTGGAACTTCAACTTGATTGCTACCCTGTGGATTCTTCTTGCCATTCTATCTTCTTCCGCCCCTATACTAGAAGAATGTACCTTGCTATGTAAGAAGCAATATTATCTGGAGTCGGTAAAATATCTCTAAAAATTAAATTATTGCGACAGTTCCAAATCCACCAGCAACAGCAAGGTAACACAACTTTCCATACTAATCTGATGTCTGAGCTAATCAGGGGACTCTTGCTTCTGTTGATGAATTCATCCATGTGGGGAGGCCAGAAATCTGCACTGATATAAGGGAAAAGCAGGGACCAAACATCTCTTGCAAAATGACATTGAATAAATAAATGATCTTGACTCTCAACTTCCTGGTAACAAAACTGGCATCGGGGGTCTCCAATCCATCCTTTAGTTATCAGATTTGCCTTAGTGTTAAGTATATTCTTACTAACTATCCAGAAGAAAATCTCAACCTTAGTCGGTATAGGGGATTTCCAAATGAATTTGAAAAGGGGTGATTTCACACCCCCTGAGTTCACAACGGAGTAAAGGGACTTGACTGTAAAAATACCCGAAGGGTGAAGAGGCCACCAAAGATAATCGGAAGAATAACTATCTACATTGGACATAGTATCCAAGTAAGATCTCAGATTAGCAATATATGTTCTCTCTTCTATGGTGGCACCTCTTCTAAGAATGATGTGCCAGTTCCAGCCGTTGACAGTCCTGAACCCTTGGGAGTGAGTATTACAGATGGGGGAGAAGGCTAGATTAAAAGCTTTGGGGAACAAACTTCTGAGAGAATTGTCACATGCTCACCTATCAATCCAGAATCTGCAAGACTTACCATCACCTATTTTCCATCTAACAAAACTAAAGAAATTAGAGTGAATGGAGTTCATATCTTTAAGGAATTTGGAGGTCAGATATTTTCGATAGCAGATGACGGGGTTGGACCCATCCTTAGAATACAGAGAGAAGAACACACGGCTAATGAGATTGTTTCTGTCAAAGATTTTCCAAATCCATTTTGAAAGAAGGGCAGGATTGAAATTGGCTAGATTGATAACTTCTAAGCCCCCTTCTTGCTTAGCCTTGCACACTGTGTCCCAGGCCACAAGACACTTGGGTTTGGAAGACATTGGATTGTCATTCCAAAGAAAATTCCTTCTTATTTTGTCAATAGCTTTGATGAGCCAAGATGAGAGTTTAAAGAAGGACATGTAATAGAGTGGTAGGGATGACAGAACAGAATTGATCAAAGTTAAACGCCCCCAATCGACAAGGATTTTTGCTTCAAAAGAGATAATTTTTTGGAGAAGGAGTCTAAAAGAGGTTGCCATTCCCTTCTTGTAAGAGACCCTTTCTTGAGTGGCAACCCTAAGTAGGAAAATGGAAGGGATCCAACGGAACAGTTAAGAGTTCTAGCTAGAAATTGACCTTTGTGAGGAAATCTACCAAGATAGAAAAGATTAGTTTTGAGATTGTTAACCTTGAGACCTGAGATGTTAGCAAAGATAAGAAGGTTGGCCTTAAGAGTGATCATGTCTGAAGAAGAAGCCTTGGAGAAGATGATTGTATCGTCTGCAAATTGAAGGGATCTAATAGAGTTTAACTCTCCCTTATGATGAAGATCAGAGAGGTCTCCCGATGCTACACTAGTTGAGAGCATTCTATTGAGAACGTCAACAACTAGGAGAAAAAGCATAGGAGAAAGAGGGTCTCCTTGTCTAAGACCCCTATGACAAGGAAAAAATTTGGTTGGAGATCCATTTGTAGGCATCGAAAATTGCCTATAGGTCTCTACGAACAGCTCAGTGTTAAGGAATGACGATGAACGTCACTATCCGGTTCACAGGAGTTCGATTGACGTCGATGAACGCTTGAAGTGAATCGACGAACTACGTGAGCCGACAGAATTTCGGAATAACGAAGGTACGAGCTAATCGAGAGCCCCGCGTGTTTACAAAAGGAACAACGCCCTTCGTGTCTCGTTCATTCTACAGATAATACAACCATTGGAGCTGATAGAACTCTTCGTCAAACTTCCAACGCACTTCGAATCACTAAAATCCGAGTTCGGACGAAGAATTTACAGCGAAGCGGACAAATGCACCTCAACGTAGTGTCTCGGCCAATGTGAGACACCCCAGGGGTATCTCGGATTTTGTGAGACACCCCAGGGGTGTCTCAGATTTTCCAGGACACCCCAGGGGTGTCTCGGATTTTCCGAGACACCCCAAGGGTGTCTCGGATTTTCCGAGACACCCCAGGGTGTCTCGGATTTTCTGAGACACCCCAGGGGTGTCTCGGATTTCTCGGCCAATGTGAGACACCCCAGGGGTATCTCGGATTTTGTGAGACACCCCAGGGGTGTCTCGGATTTTCCAGGACACCCCAGGGGTGTCTCGGATTTTCCGAGACACCCCAGGGGTGTCTCGGATTTTATGAGACAACCCAGGGGTGTCCCGGATTTTGAGAGACACCCTCCAAGGCAGATTTGGGCCTTTAGCCCGTTTTAACCGCTCCGCAACCCCTCATGCCTATAAATACAAGCCTTAGGCCTCATTTTTTTAGATCTGGAATTCTCGTGCCTCGGCGAAGCCCTGCCGGATTGAAGACTTAAAAGTACACAGATACAGGCAAAGACACACACGCAAGCAGAAGACCGATAAACGATCTCTGCGTTTGTTTGATAAAGTTGTAAACTTTTTATTTTCATTGTGTAAGGAGATCTTATAAAAAGATCGACTTTTTATTTTATTCGAGTTTATTGTAACGACTAAAGTTGTAATAGATTCGATAACAATGAAAACATCAATTTTTTATGAAAACAAACTGGCGACCACAGTGGGAGCCAACAGCTTCGCTGCCGGAGCTGTCGTGCCGCAGCCGACGATCAAGATCCCGGTGCTCGAAGAGGTCGAATACGAGTTCGACCAGCAGAAGTTCGAGGAGTATGTCTCCTCCTCCTCCTCCAGATCCGCCTTTCCTGGCAAGCGCAGGAGTGCCTCCTCCTGCAGATCCGCCTCTCCTGGCAAGTGCAAGAGTACCTCCTCCTCCAGAAAGATCTGCTGGTCTTCAGATCTGAAGATCCAAGAAGACGATCTCTCCGCCGCTGTTGCTGTTGCACCTTGCAATGATCCACTGGCGTTCAATGAAGCCAAATTTGCAGATCTAAACTCCTTCACGATTAAGGAGTCGACTGCTGAAGGCGCGCCAACTCTATCAAAGAGAGCACGTCAAAGGAAACGACAACGCCTCGCGCGCCAATTCGCCAAGGCTTTGGATCAGATGGATGGTCTCCATTACCAAGCAGATCTGGAGCTCAGAAAGCGCCAAGTGGCTAATCTGTCGCCACGACCAGCATCAGAATCCTCCTCTCGATCTCCAATTAACGGATGGGTTCGTGTCCAAAGAACCCGCTCTACTCTCGAGGAGCGAATCCAGAAGCGTCGCACCTTGCTTACGGATGCTCGGACCCTTGTGCGAAAAGCACAAGAAATGCAAAAGGAAGAGGCAGTTAAGAGATCGCCGAGATCCAAACAAGTTTGGGTGCCAAAAGCCAAGTCAGCGCCTAAGGCAAAAGCAGGCGACGTTGCTCACCGGCCTTCGTCAACTTCAGATCCCGAACCTCCGGTAAGGCCCTACCGCAGCGTGGATTTCCCCAAGTTCAGGATTCCTCTGAAGGATCGTATCGGTGCCCTACCCGAGAATCGAGAAAAAGCGCTTGTTAAGGAAAGCTGGAGATCATTGAAGGAGCTTCGAGCCAACATCCGGACTGGGGGTCGTACGCGACCTCCTAACAAAGGGATTTCTGCAACGGCCCGATGTAAACAGCCGATAGGTTGCTCTGACCGCAACGTCGATGAGTTGTACTATCGGGTTGGGGGTACGAATAAATCTCGAAAGAGAAGTACCCGGGAAGCGGACTCTCACTGTCCGTGTAGTAAAATTATCAGGGCAGTATTATCAGCGTGTAGCTGCCCCAAGACCGCTCCACAGAGGGTCTCGGTATTCGAGAGGATCTCCGATGGAACGACGAAGCCCAAATCAAGGAGTTTCCACCAAAGAGGATCGTTTGCTCGAGATGATGAATTCCCAGAAGTTACCATCAACATGGTCAACAAGGGAAAATCTCCAATTGTTTCAAGTGGTTCCGACCCTAATTTCTCTCCAGGAAGCAGAGTCAATTAGGGAATAACCCAACGAATATCTCAGCTTCAGCTGGAAGCCGTCGGATATAACGATTACCCGGGGATCTACGAAGGAATCCATTCCGATGACGAACTCTCGGATTCTTATTCCGCATTCGCCTCCGACGATACAACGTCTAGCATAGGACAAGCTCAGGAAGTGTTCATGATCAACACCGAGCAAATAGCCAAAATCATTGAGGATGCTCTAGCCAAATAGAAAGAAGCATTCAAAAGCGAAATGGAAATGGCTATGCAGGAGATGAGACAAATGCACGACCAACAAATCCGAGCTTTGTCGAATCAGCTAGTTGAATCCTGCCATCGCGCCCAGAACGCCGCAGCTGACAGTGATCCAGAAGTGGACGAAATCATCATGGCCGACGCACCTCCCAAAAATACTGGGTATGGTTCAAATGCACACCCTACAGATAACAACGCTGGGGGTGGTCCCACCAAAGATGATAATGCTGGGGGTGGCCGCATTATTCCTCTCAGAAATTATCCAAAACATGATATAGGTGAGGATGAAAAGATGAAGGATCTCGAGAGCAAAATTGATGCATTGATGTCTGCTCAAGAGGTAAAGAAGACCGGCATTCCGTGTCCTTACCCGAAAGAATGGGAATCGATGCCGTATCCGGCGAAGTTCAACATGATTAACTTCATGCCGTTCGACGGGAAGGGTTCCCCCAATCAGCACTTGATCTATTTCAAGTCCCATTTGGGAGCGATCTCTGGCAACGAGCCTTTGATGGTCCGATCATTTGTTGGCACCCTTTGCGGGCCCGCCTTCGATTGGTACCGCCGCCTCAAGCCCGGAAGCATCAACAGCTGGGAACACCTGGAAAGCATGTTCCTCGCTCATTTCTTCGATGATGACGCCGAAGTGTCGATCAGGACACTCTTCGATGAGAAACAAAAAGATGGAGAGTCGGTGGATACCTTCATCAAACGCTTTCGCAATCAGGCAATGAACTGCAAGGATCCCGTCACGGAGGAATTTGTCTTGCAAACCTGTCATAATAACTTGTCCGTTAACATCTTGGACGTTATGGGAGTAGAGCCGCTCAATACCTGGAAAGAGTTGAAAGTGCGCGGAGAACAGGCCGAACGCTTCCTCAGAAGGAGGAAGGTCGAAAGAAACCAACCGATGACTAACCCTCTGAATCCGGGTCTTGTTTCCCATAATGAAGGGAGGGCGCCTACAACAGTTGTTGACGTTAATCAGACGTCGCAACAGCAGTCCCTAAGACAGCAGAATAGTTTGAATCCGAGGCTCCAAAAAGAGTACTCATTCAACGACGAAGACGTTCCAGCCATCTTCCAGACCCTTCTTGAAAACAACAAGATCAAGTTGCCGCCCATCACAAATCAGGAGGAAGCTGACAATACTACAGATCCGAAGTACTGTGCGTACCACAGGAGGATCTTTCATCCCACCAAGGCTTGCTTTACTTTAAAGAATAGCATCCAAACCTTGGTTGAAGCCGGCGTCATAACGCTAGGATAAGCCAAATAAGAACGGCAATACTCCGAAGAGTATACGAGTATAAACTGCTTCTCAACACTCCGAAGAGTATACGAGTATAAACCGCTTCTCAATACTCCGAAGAGTATACGAGTATAAACTGCTTCTCAATACTCCGAAGAGTATACGAGTATAAACTGCTCCCTGATACTCCAATAGGTATATGACTCTAAACTATTTTCTACCGTTGATGGAAAGTTCCTAAAGAATGTTACGCTAATATTCTTAAGGATAACCCGGACATGTAACGGAGTACAAAGTCAGACCCAGTTCCAAGAAAGAAGCTGGGGGTGGATGATTCATGTAATGGGAAGTTCCCAGAAGAACGCTATATGTAATTTTCTTAGGGATAACCCGATAATTACGAACAAGGTGATAAACACTAAACCCCCACTATGATTTGTACTCCCACTCTCACTGTCTACCTGGTCAAACCTTCCTATAGTTAGGACCACAACCAAAGTCCCCTCTCGATTCCTTCCATGAACGAGAGGTCCACTTTCAAATTGAACGATCAAGCCTGTAAAAGGTAAGATCATCTCAAACCTCCCACTTCCACTGCTTCCTTGGTCAAACCTATAAAAGTTAGGGCCACAACCAGATTCTCCTATTCTACTTTCTTTGCTTTCAGGTCAAACCTATAAAAGTTAGGACCATAACCAAAGTCCCCTCTCGATTCCTTCCATGAACGAGAGGTCCACTTTCAAAAAATTAAGCAATCAAATCTATAAAAGTTAGGATTGTTCCCAATCTCACTTAGTCAAACCTACAAATAGTTCAGACTAAGACCGAGTCATTCTTTTTCGATAAACGAAAGACTTCCATCTTTTCCTTTTTCAGCCAAACCTATAAAAATTAGGGTCGAAATCGGAATTTCCCCTCAATAAATGAGGGACTCTTTTTTGGATCGAATGACCAATCCTATAAAAGTTAAGGTCGTTTGAATCTTTCCGATTCTCGGAGTGGAGATCCTACTCTTAGTTTCATCATTTCGGATTCTGGGGGTGGAGATCCCACCTTGAGTTTCCTTTCTAACTGGAGATAGAATATAAAATCCTTCCTCTTCAGTGCCGGGAGATAGAATATAAAATTCTTCCTCTTCCATTTTCCAGTCCGTCTTTACCCTGAGAAAAGACACAATTCCCAACTTCCAATCCGTGCACTTTGTGCACGGGGAATTTTATCTCAACTCCTAAATAGAGATAAGACTACGCCTAACACGCGTTGCCGGTTTAGTCTTTCACTAATTGAAAAAGACACCAGAATCCAGTCTGGGGAATTTTATCCCGAAGCCTAAGCAGGGATAAGCCAACGCCTAACACGCGTTGCCGGTTTAGTCTTTCACTGATTGAAAAAGACACCAAGGTCTAAACTTGGGGAATTTTATCCTGAAGCCTAAGTAGGGATGAGTCAACACCTAACACGTGTTGCCGGGTAGCCTATTCCCGTAACAAGGGCGAAGTCTATGTATTCAAAATCATAGCATTAAGTCTAAGAGAAGCAATTCTCTTAGCACAACGTTACATGTGAAACGGGTTTTAATAATTCACATGCTAGCCCGATTCAAACGGTAATCGGTAAAGGCACGTCAAACCCGTTGATGGCTGGGGGTTTGCCAAAAATCCCAAAGCCTATGTCTAACACACATGGCCGGTTAGTCTTTGACCGTAAAAAGGACAAAAGACCACATATTCAACATTGTGGCAGGTTGTTATTAATAACACCATAATCCGTGCCTCACACGCACGGGGAATTTTATCCTGAATCCTAAGTAAGGATAAGTCAGCGCCTAACACGCGTTGCCGGGTAGTCTATTCCCGTGAGAAAGACGAAGTCTACGTATTCAATATCGTAGCACTAAAAGGGTTAACTCTTTTAGCTTAAACGTCACATAGGAGCGGACTTAAACAATCCGCATGCTAGCCCGACTCAAACGGTAGTGAAAAAGACACCAAGGTCTAAACTTGGGGAATTTTATCCCGAAGCCTAAGCAGGGATAAGTCAACGCCTAACACGCGTTGCCGGTTTAGTCTTTTACCGATTGAAGAAGACACCAGAATCCGAGTCTGGGGATTTTTATCCTGAATCCTAAGTAAGGATAAGTCAGCGCCTAACACGCGTTGCCGGGTAGTCTATTCCCGTGAGAAAGACGAAGTCTACGTATTCAATGTCGTAGCACTAAAAGAGTTAACTCTTTTAGCACAACGTTATGTGCAGAACGGATCTAAACAATCTGCATGCTAGCCCGACTCAAACGGTAGTCGGTAAAGGCTCATCAAACCCGTTGATGGCTGAGAATTTGCCAAAAATTCTATAAGTGCGAGTCATTGATGCATCAGCTCTGTTAGTTGGTCTCGTGACTCGATTATCCAACAACATTAAAATAAGATCCATAAATACAGATGAATCAGCTTTAACAGTTGGTCCTGCAACCCCGATACTTGGGACCGCCGTGCTCCAATACCTTAAGAGCTTAAACTGTGTATACTCCAGTAAACGTACGAGTATAAACTGTGTCAACATGCGACGTTCGAAACCTTAGGGTCAACGCCGGTCAACGCGTAACCCTAGGTCAACGCCAGTCAACGCATTGCGACCAAAAAGTCAACATTCGACGTTCGAAACCCTAGGGTTAACGCCGGTGTTTGTGGGAAAATTTGCAGTAAAAAGACAATGAAGGAAAATTGATTTGTATTCCTTTAATCTCAGTTACAATTGGATTTCCTGATTACAAAAGAGAAGAGAATGATCTGGATTCTCTCCTTTGTTTAAATCTGGGTTCTTCACGGTGGCGATGGAGTGCCTCCCTCGAATGCTCGCGTCGAGTTTGCTCTCCGTTGACGATCCGAATATCTTGATTCAATGGAACATGGTCTTCTCCTCACGATTTGACGTTGTGGAGAACTCTGAACGAGTTTAAAACTCTATGAAAGAGTTGATTTAACCGAAAAGTCGGTTATAAGCCAAGGATGAAGAAGATCTTGTTGCCGATCTCCAAAGCTCCAACCGAAGGATGAAGGATCCTCTTTTCGCTGCCAAGAAGTTCCAACAGACCCGAAAGATCCAGCCCTGATCTGATTATCCAAAATCCGATCTTTAACTCTGTTGAGTTTGTTGTTATTTATAGGGGATTAAGGGGTGTAACCACCTCCTTAATTCGCTCCTAAGTGGGGCTAATGCGATGTAACCGCCCCTTAAATCACTCCTGAGTGGAGTTATGATCCCCTCAGATTGTGGGAAACGGTTTTGAAATCGTTCAACTCGTGTTTGAACGAGTCAAACGCAGATCCTGCATTCTGGCATGAATTCTGTGTCCGAACGCAGTGATTGGAAGCTGCGTTTGCAGCGGATGAAAGCTGCGTTTGGCAGCAGTATAGAACTGCGTTCGAAGTCAGCTGGAGCTGCGTCTGGCAGCGGTTGAAGCTGCGTTCAGAAGCTGATTTGAGTTGCGTTCAGAGCTGATTTGAGTTGCGTTCAGAGTTGCGTTTGGCAGCGATTGGAGCTGCGTTTGAGCTGTGCTTGGCAGCGAGGATGGTGAAGGCTGTTGAACTAGAGCTCTCATCGGTTGTCGTGAAGGTCGTCAGATTGTAACCTTCAGCGATCTATGTGAAAGTCTTCAAATTATAGCCTTCTGGAAGTCGTCAGATTGTAACTTCCATCATCGGTGTTTGATGGGGATCAGCTATCTATTGTGATTTTTAGACAGCCTACAGCCGGTCAACGCGTAACCCTAGGTCAACGGCAGTCAACGCGTTGCGATCAAAAGTCAATATTCGACGTTCGAAACCCTAGGGTCAATGCTGGTCAACGCGTAACCCTAGGTCAACACCAGTCAACGCGTTGCGACCAAAAAGTCAAAGTTCGACGCTCGAAACACTAGGGTCAATGCCGGTCAACGCGTAACCCTAGGTCAACGCGTTGCGACCAAAAAAGTCAAAGTTCGACGTTCGAAACCCTAGGGTCAACGCCGGTCAACGCGTAACCCTAGGTCAACGCCAGTCAACGCGTTGCGACCAAAAAGTCAATATTCGACGTTCGAAACCCTAGGGTCAATACCGGTCAACGCGTAACCCTAGGTCAATGCCAGTCAACGCGTTGCGACCAAAAAGTCAAAGTTCGACGCTCGAAACACTAGGGTCAATGCCGGTCAACGCGTAACCCTAGGTCAATGCTAGTCAACGCGTTGCGACCAAAAAAGTCAAAGTTCGACGCTCGAAACCCTATGGTCAACGCCGGTCAACGCGTAACCCTAGGTCAACGCCAGTCAACGCGTTGCGACAAAAAGTCAACATACGGTGATCTGAAACCCTAAGTCAACACAATGTGACGGAGATAGTTCAAAGTCAACTCAATGACACGAGTCAAACTCAATTCATCAGCTGTAGACTCGAGACTCCAACGACGACCAAGCGATAAACGCAGCGCCGGAAGAACTTCGGCTATTCGTCAAAGCATTGAATAGACCGAAAATCGAAGGAGTTAAGAGTTGAAGCTAACTACAGGTCCTTTACGCCGACTGAAGGCTAGACCAATCATATCCAAAGTATTTCAGCCTCTTCTATAAAAGAAACGAGTCTGGAACGCTTTGGAGGGGGTATCTGTAGGCATCGAAAATTACCTATAGGTCTCTACGAACAGCTCAGTATTAAGGAATGACAATGAACGTTACTATCCGGTTCACAGGAGTTCGATTGACGTTGGTGAACGCTTGAAGTGAATCGACGAACTACGTGAGCCGACAGAATTTCAGAATAACGAAGGTACGGGCTAATCGAGAGCCCCGCGGTGTTTACAAAAAGAACAACGCCCTTCGTGTCTCATTCTAGAACTCTTCATCAGACTTCCAACGCACTTCGAATCACTAAAATCCGAGTTCGGACGAAGAATTTACAGCGGAAGCGGACGAATGCACCTCAACGTAGTGTCTCGGCCAATGTGAGACACCCTAGGGGTGTCTCGGATTTTGTGAGACACCCCAGGGGTGTCTCGGATTTTCT
This sequence comes from Asparagus officinalis, assembly GCF_001876935.1. Classification (NCBI taxonomy): domain Eukaryota; kingdom Viridiplantae; phylum Streptophyta; class Magnoliopsida; order Asparagales; family Asparagaceae; genus Asparagus; species Asparagus officinalis. The sequence goes on from NC_033796.1 coordinate 19,564,262, forward strand.
AGGACACCCCAGGGGTGTCTCGGATTTTCCGAGACACCCTAGGGGTGTCTCGGATTTTCCGAGACACCCCAGGGGTGTCCCGAATTTTGAGAGACACCCTCCAAGGCAGATTTGGGCCTTTAGCCCGTTTTAACCGCTCCGCAACCCCTCATGCCTATAAATACAAGCCTTAGGCCTCATTTTTTTAGATCTGGAATTCTCGTGCCTCGGCGAAGCCCTGCCGGATTGAAGACTTAAAGTGCACAGATTTCAAGAGAGGATGAGGAGAGATCGGATCTAGTTCTTCAACGCAAGAGAGTTCTTCGTCAGATCTACATCACCCGCACCCAATCCTTACTATTATCCCGTTGTGGTAATACTAAGAAGAGCAAATATCTCGCTTTTATCGAGATAGGCGCTACAGTTTTCTCGATCCCTTCGCGGATAGACGAAGCTCTGCCCAATTTTTCAGCAATCAGATCTGATCGACGGTGGTCCACGGATAAACCCCGGCACAGGCAAAGACACCCACGCTAGCAGAAGACCGATAAACGATCTCTGTGTTTGTTTGATAAAGTTGTAAACTTTTTATTTTCATTGTGTAAGGAGATCTTATAAAAAGATCGACTTTTTATTTTATTCGAGTTTATTGTAACGACTAAAGTTGTAATAGATTCGATAACAATGGAAACATCAATTTTTGACGAAAACACCATTTACCAGAATAGCTGCTTTTGATGAAGAGAGAATGTGTTTGATCCAAAAACACCATTTGGAACTAAAGCCTCTGGCTGCCATAAGAGATAGGAGAAAACTCCAGTCGACACAGTCAGAAGCCTTATAGAAATCAACCTTGATGGCACAAACCTTCTTTTTCCCCGAAGAACAGTAATTAATCATCTCATGAGCAAGCAGGATGTAGTCTAAAGTAGATTTATTCTTTTGGAAGGCTGATTGAGATCTATCAACAAGGAGGTGGATGAGTTTGCTCAGTCTGTTGGCCAAAAGTTTGGAGAAGATTTTACAAGAACTGTTGATAAGACTGATTGGCCTGAACTCCCCTGGAGAGTTAGCCCCTTCTTTTTTTGGAATGAGACAAATATATGAGAAGTTGATATTATGTAAGCATTGGGGGTGTGAATGAAGAGATTGGATGAAGGAAACCACATCTGCTTCAATTGTGTTCCAACATTTTTGGTAGAACGGGAGAGGAAATCCGTCTGGACCGGGAGATTTCTCAGGATTAAGATCAAAGACTGCTGCTTTGATTCCTCAGGAGAAAAGGGTAGGTCTAGCGAGGAAATATCAAGGGAAATACCTGGATATAAGAGGTTCCAGTCTACTAAAAGTCTGGATTCTGAAGGCTGCTGAAAAAGGTTGGAGAAGAAATCAAAGAATACATTCTTCATCTCTGATTCTGAAGAAATGATACAATTATCAATCTAAAGATGGGGAATAAAATTCTTTCTCCTTCTGAAGGAGGCGGCCTTATGGAAAAATTTAGTGTTATTATCCCCCTCTCTTAACCAAAGGATTCTGGATCTCTGCTTCCATTTAATCTCTTCAGCCCCTACCATGACTAAGAGATTATTTTTCAGGTTACTTCTGGTAGAGAGCTCCTCTGGAGATAGACCTCTGGATTCTTCTAACAAGTTGAGAGATTCAATGCGGGCCATAGCTCTGGAAGAAATAATTTTAAAGGAGCTAAGACAATGTCTTTTCCACCATTTGATTCTTCTTTTGATAAGTTTCAGTTTGAAAGAGAAGGAGGAGGAATTGCCCTCAGGAATGGAAAAGGAATTCCAACATGATTGAAGGAAAGGAATAAAAGAGGGGTGGAAAAGCCAAAATTTCTCAAATCTAAAAAGAGGGGTAGGCTGGGTGGAGCTAGTGTCAAGTATAATTGGGCAATGATCTGAGCAGGGGGCTTGGAAGGCATACTGGATCAAAAGGGGAAATTTCGATTCAAAATCCGGAGACACTAAGAACCTATCCAGCCTAGCACGAACAGGAGGGGATCTGCAGTTAGACCAAGTGAATCTCCTCCCACTGAGGAGGAGGTCAGAGAGATTGATGGAACGAAGAAGATGTTTAAAGTTTTCAATGTCCCTAATAGATCCAGAGCGACCACTACGTTCGGCAAGACTAAGGGTCATGTTAAAGTCCCTAAATACAATCCACGGAAGGGAGTGAGAATCTCTTATTCTTCTGAGTTCCCACCAACAGACCTCTCTGTCTGCGGGATCACAAGGCGCATAGACAGATATGACTGCAAACTCAAAATTAGAAGGTTTATGTTGGAGGATGGCCGTGACAGAAAAGATATCTGAGGACGAGAAGGAACATGAGAGAATATTCTCATTCCAACCTAAAAGAATGCCTCCTCTCGATTCCGTTGCTTCAAGAGAGGTCCAGGAGGAGGTAATGCCTCCCCCTAAATTCTTAAGAGTATTAGGATGGAAAGAATTCAGTTTAGTTTCTTGAAAACCAACAAGGTCAACTTTTGCTAACAACATACATTCCTTAACCAGTCTTCTCTTTGCAGGGTTGTTTAACCCCCTAACATTCCAAGAACCGATCTTCATAAAGAACAATTGCGAACAACATAATAACTGGAAGACACCCTAATTGACTTTAGTCCCTTGGCACTCCATGATTTGGATATCCCTCAGCCCTTAAGGATCTATAGGTTCTAGAATACCACAATTGGCTGATATTTCCCCTAATTTCGACAGGTCTAAAGAATTGATGGGAAGAGTAGAAGCTGAGGAGGAAGATTTACTCTTGGAGTTACCTGGATGCTTGCTCCTCCTCGTCAGCGCAATGTGCTTCTTATAGGGTAGATACGATTGCGACTTTTTGTTCATTTTTCTCTTAGAACTCTTGACTTGAGACTTCACGTTTCCAAAGCCAGGAGGAGGATCTGATGAAGAGGTAATGTCCATCGAGTCTGAGGAGGAAATTTGCATAGCCTGATCTTCCATGATAGGGGCTGGAAGGGGAGGAGACGGCTCTTCATCCGCTGACTGAGAGAGCGCAGGCAGAAGAATTTCCCATGAGGACTTAGCAATCTTAATCTGGATACCTTTGAATGTGACATCAACCATCTCAGGGGCTTCGCTAGTAGGAGGCTCTAGGGAAGGGACCTGCTGAGAACCTTCCGCAGCTATCATATGATTTTTGCCTTTCGGGTCGGCCTGAAGAGGAGGGGAGGGCACTGATGTAAGCTACACTGTTTCTTTAGAAACCGGATTGGGTGGATGCTTAATAGGGGGTGTCTTTAGAGGATGGTGATGAGACTCTCTCTTTACGGACGAAGGATTCAAAATTATCACGGTTCCTACCCTTGATCTCTGTGAGAGGCTTGCCAACAATCCTCAGACGAATTAAGCCCTCCATGATGTGGATACCGTCCGGAGATGCATACCTAAATACAACTTCCTGAGGGATTTTCGAAGGGTCTCTAACTTGAAGCATGACTTTGCAGTCTTTAGCCTCCCTCTTGAACATGATATCATCGGAGACCGTAATGACTTCACCAATGTCTCCAAAAATGGAAGAGAGGAATTCAGTGTCTCAAAGATGAAGAGGAAGGGATGAGATCTCAACCCACACATATACAAACTTGGGAAGGGCTTTGAGACCCGTTTGCTCAGTCCAAGGGGGAAAAAGACCACCGAAACTACCCATGCTGAAGAAGGGTTTGGAACAAGCATAATCAAAAGTTTCTGGATCTGGAAACTGAATAAAGAAAGAAGAGAAGGAGGATTTCCTAATGGGTGTTTTCCACTCGTCTACCTTAAGGTGGAACTCAAGATTTTTGATAAGTTCACTGAAAGAAGGGTTACCAACTTGAATCTGAAAAAGGGCACAAAGGGAAAGCTCGTCCATGAAGCTAACAACAGACTGGGGAAGAGGGACGTTAGGGATGAAAAGAGGGGGAGGACGACTGGATGACTCTTTAGGGTTAGGGATGATGCTCTGAGCTGGAGGATGGATCTTGTTTGGATAGCACATAGAGGTGTGACCTACCAAATTGCAGGCGAAACATTTAAAATCCCCTAGGGAGCAGCTCTTAGCCATATGGTCTTTGCTACCGCAGAAAAAGCACCGAGAAGGTTTCTGATGAGGATAGTTCTGGAGGGATGAATTAGAAGATCTTAGACGTTTAGCTCTTTTTTTGTGGGAGACAGTGGTCCATCCTTCTTCCGGGAGTGGAAGGAGACCACTGGATGAGGATGGATGAAAGGACTGAGATCTACTCAGCAGATCGGCAAAGGAAGGAATTTTTGTAGGAATGTGATGGTTATTGGGCCGAAAAGAGAAAGAGGGGCTAGGGTTTTGAAGCTTGGAGAGAGGGGGGGGGAACTTCTGTGGAATGGGGATTAGGAGGAAAAGAGGGCTTTGTTGGTAAAGCAGACGAAGAGGAGAAGGGGTGAGGGGAGACATTGATTTTACCATTAGCGAGTGATACGATGCGTCACAGCTTTGGTTCCCCTCCCTGACGTCGGTCTTGTCGCCTGCTCGCCTGCTCCATCCCGATGACGCTGTGTTAGGTTTCCTTATCCTTTACCTTCACTCTTTTATAAAATTAGTATTGTAATTTTGACATATAAGAATATTCGGATGAAAAAAATTCACATTTGCATACTAAAAGATACTAACTTATTATGGTGTATAAACGTTGCAAAAAATAAAGGGAAAGTATGTAAATGCAAAGTGAGTGAAATTGTGACGTAAAAGCTATTTAGCCGAAACTGCTGAATAGAAACATCTCCAATTTTTGTGTAGGCAGCCTGTTCCTGTCAAAATGGGGAAGGCTAGCTATTATATTATATTATGAGGTTTGTGCATATATACGCCCCTCAAATCTTCCATGTTTTCAACATTACCCTCCAATCTTGGTATTTACAAAATTCCACACCCCCCATGTTGTGCGCGGCGGGCACACCGATGGGGTGCCGAGAACAAATACCAATGCTAAAAGAGAAAGCCAAACAATCCAAAAATAACGGCACAAACACAAACAAATGAATTTTACGTGGTTCGGCAAGTTGCCTATGTCCACGGGCAAGAAGGAGTGCAAACTTAAATTACAAATCACTCAAACTCACCAATTAATCTCACCAACAAAGCTCTTTATCTCTCAAATAAAACCCTAACCAATAGCTCCATAAAATACCTCTTTTATGTGCTCCAAATATCCCATATTCATCTCCCCAAAAACCCTAAAATGTGTTGGTATTTATACCAAACACCAAACCAATTCAGAATAGGAAACTGCAAATTTAGGTCTGACCCGATACGCGGTCGACAGCGACGGTCGACCACTACAAATGACAGAGCCCAAAAAAACAATTGCAGGCTCGACGATCGATCGCGGCAGTCAACCGCACCCAACTCCAGACTCATGTGTTTGGATTACATGGTCTGGTAGTCGACCACGACGGTCGACCGCACCAAGACTTGAATCAAGCCCAGGGTCCGTGCATGAATACGGTTGACCGGCCTTGCACCGCGGTCGACCGCACACCGCCAAAAACCAATTCCTGTTTCCAACATGTTCTAAACCAATTCCTTCGCCAAATCTACAATTCTCTATATCGGCAAAAAAATTTCAAAACTGAACCGACACCAATACCAACCAAACGTCTCACTTGTTACGTCTAGTATGAAGTGGAACAAATCCAAGACAACGGACTCAATCCATAACAAATCGAGATCCAAATGAGAATGTGAGCACTCTCCAAACGTCAGTATCAACTCACCAAACCAATTGTATCATAAATGACTGCCTACGTATCCTCTTGCCTAAGGAATCAAGCATTCACGTAGTTCACCCAATGGCCTCCAAAGATCCTCAATCCAATAGAAGAGTTCTCAACCCTTCTCCAACATCACCAACGAATCTGTGACTGCTAGCACTCTCAATGCCCCAAAGTGAAACGAACCAAACACCTCCATCTATGGTGAACCAACGGCCATATCAAAATTCGAACTATGTCCACCAACTGCACTTGAATCAACCAACTCATCATCAGCATCAGCATCAATATGGTTCCTAATCTGTGCCACCTTAGTTGGAATTCCAAACGATACAGTATGATTTGGAGTATATGGAGTAATCTCCGCCCAATGTGGAGTAGCACCACCTTTCACCCGCTACGATATCCCAATGATCTGATCAACACTCTCCACCTGTCGAGAGTCAAATGTGACATACCTGCTCAGAAAAAAATTAGAAGTCAATCACATGATAACCAAACGAGCCTCTGAATACCAAATATGCACTCATATCAAATATCACATCCTCGATGTGACCATATGTTGGGCAACCAAACATCTGAAGCATCCCAAAATCTGAAGCAGCTCCACCAGATCTAAATACACCAAACGCAACAGTCGACAACCTATGAATAAGATGTCTCCAATATGTTGAAGCCTCAATACCAGAATTCCTCTTCAAACCAATGCTCGACATCAAACACCGATCCTCCTTCAACAAGGAACGGCTCATCAAATCTGCCACCTCATCTCGTCGCCCCAATATTTCTGTAGGCATCAAAAATTACTTATGAGTTTCCGCATGCAGCTCGAAGCAGAGAAGATGATGAACATCACTATCTGAGACAAAGAAGTTTATCTAACATCGACAAATGCAAAATGAAGTGAGTTGATGAATCATATGAAGCAACAGAACAACAGAATAACAAAGATACAAGCCGCTCGGGAGTTACGCTTCACTCACGAAAGATGAAGCGCCTCTCGTGTCTCGTCCATTCCAAATGTGATTCAACCATGGGAGCTTGTAGATCTCTTCGTCGGCTTTCCTACGTACTTTAAATTACGTAATTCCCAGTTTGGATGGCGAAAATACAACGAAAATGACCACGTCACGCTTGACCAGTGCCCGAGCCTTAGCAGGAGACACTGCAAGTGTCTCGGCCATGGCCAAGACACTCCAAGTGTCTTGGTCAAGGCCGAGACACCCAAGGTGTCTCCCTGCCTAAAAAAGCCGTTTCGAAGCTGTTTTCACCCGTTAACCGCTGGGATCTTATTCTAACTGATCTGAAGCTATCCTAGAATGTAGTAAAGTGGTTATAACTAAAGATAAGAGGGAATCGGCCGTTCTTTTCCAAAAATAGAACTCGCAAAGCCTATAAATACAATCCTAGGGCCTTCATTTGCACAGATCTAGAATTCTCGAGCCTTGGTGAAGCCCTGCTGAATTGGAGACTGAAGAGCCATGAATTTTAGAGAGGAGGATGAGATCTCAGTGAATTCTTCGGCATAAAGAAGGAGAGTTCGACAGATCTGCAGCCTAGTTCTTCCCTTGAGATCACACCGTTGCTGTGATCTCGAAAAGAGTGGTTATCTCGCTGTTGTCGAGATAATTGATTTGGTTTCTTGACTCCTTCGCGGGTCAACGAAATCTGCACTTTGAGCTGATCACTTGGTGGTCTAAGAATAAACCCGGGTACAGGCAAAGATCCCATGTAAGCAACAGGAGATAAACTGCTATTGTGTTTTGTTTGAAGAGAGTTGTAATATTCTTATTATTTTCATTGTGTGGGTGAGTCTTATAAAAAGACAAACTTTTACTTTGAACTTGTTGTAAACAATTGAAGTTGTAATGAGTTCATTAATGAAGATGTTAAATTTCACACCAAACAGTTTCCTCTCCAATGAAATGTCTTAAACTGCCGTGAGCTCGGCACAAATGCAGAAAAGAACCTCTACCAAAAACAGAACAACATGTTATCTTTCTAATAATACACTTCCTCCATCTGTTGTTGACCACTAGGACTTCATACCAACGGAACTTGATTGCAACCCACAAATACCTAGAACAATCCCCAACATAGAAAATCAAATACTGATTACCTCTCAATGACGCCTCCTTGGAAGGCTCCCAAATGCCTGAATGAACACCATCTAAAAGACCCCTCGCTCGATGAATAGAAGTGTCAAACTCCACCTCGGTCTCCTTGCTCATACCAATGTGCTAACAGGACTTTAATATGCAGGTCAAAGTACTCCTCAACAATCCATGCACGACATCAACAATCGAATATCCCAGCCTCAAATCATTCTTTCTCAGCCATCTTCCTCAAAGCACCAACAAACTAATACAGAATAAACTGAAAGAAAATAGATCCAAACTGCGAGAAAGGTAGATTTTTCCCTCCAATTGAAACCCTAACTAGAGTCTCCAAAAGATCTCACACCCACACGACGGAAGACAATGTCTATAATAGTAAAAATCCCACCTTTATCACCAACTGAAACCCTAGACGAGCTTCCAAAGCGATCTACTCCTCCACCAATCCTCAAGCATATCCAAAGCTCTGATACCACTTGTTGTGCACGGAAGCCAAACCGATGGGGTGCCGAGAACAAATACCAATGCCAAGAGAGAAAGCCAAACAAACCAAAATAACGGTACAAACAAAACAATGAATTTTACGTAGTTCGGCAAGTTGACTACGTCCACGGGGCATGAAGGGGATGAGGTTTTCACTAATAGAAAAGAAGAGTACAAACTGAGATTACAAATTACTCAAACTCATTAATTAATCTTACCAACAAAGCTCTTAATCTCTCAAACAAAACTCTAACCAATAGCTCCAGAAAATACCTCTTTTTTGTGCTCCAAATATCCCCTATTCACCTCCCCAGAAACCCTAAAACATGTTGGTATTTATACCAAACACCAAACCAATTCAGAACAAGAAACTACAAATTTGGGTCTGACCCGATACGCGGTCGACCGCGACAAATGACAGAGCCCAAAAAACAACTGCAGGCTTTGGCGGTCGATCGCCGCAGTCGACTGCACCTAACTCCAGACTCTCGGGTTTGGATTACAGGGTCTAGCGGTTGACCGCACCAAGACCTGAATCAAGCCCAGGGTCCGTGCACGAATACGGTCGATCGGCCTTGCACCGCGGTCGACCGTACACCGCCAAAAACCAACTCCTACTTCCAAAACCTATTCTAAACCAATTCATTCGTCAAATCTACACCACCCCTGAAACAAAAAGAAAAAAAATCTCTCCCGTTGATTTTTATACCCCTTTCACTTAGCAATTTTAGTATTTAAATAGGAAATTGTTGCAAGTCTTTGGAAATTATTAGGAATTTTGATACCACCCATTTTAAGTTGGAGTGGTAGAAAGACCCTATATGGCAATATGTTAGTTTTAGGGATAGGTTTGTAAATATCAAGATCTGAGGAACAGTTAGTAAAATATTGAAGACTTGACGGGTACATTTGTGCATAAGCCCAAACATTATTGTTCAAAGTGGGCTAAAGGCTAATGGTACTAATATCATCTGCAACATGGGCATTGGCTGCAAAATGGGCTTTGGCTACAAAAAGACTATGGCCATTCTTCAACGATCAATTTAGCTGTCCGGGCTGGATCATTGATCCAATGCACAACCACCCAGCCCATATTATCAAGATATCAGATTATCACATACCGGAAAAGAGTATACATAGTCCAAAGAGCATTTGAGCCTCCCCAACTAAGTGGGAATCAGATTAAGTGAGAAGAGAATAGAGCGGTGAATGAAATAGAAGGAGCCTAAGAATGGAATGCATATTTTCATGCTCATATTTGAGTGTCATTAGGGAATGAAGTGGGAAAAAAACTTTTTATTTTTGACATAGATGATTAATAAATAATTTAAAAATATTGTGTATGAATTTTAATTTTTTGATTCTTACTTAAGTGGTAATGCTTTTTCCCTAGCAACTCATTAGGAATGCTCATTCCTACAAAATTTGAAAATGAAGGAGAAGTGAGAATGGACATTCTAGCTTCTAATATAATAGTGTGTTTGGTATGTATGAATAAGAAGTGGGAATGAGCATTCCATTCATAATTATCTCTGCACACGAAACCATGCCTAGCTTTTATCCATTTTTCTAAGAAACCCTCCTTTCTATAAATTTTACCATTTTCTTCTAAGAAGCTCTTAACTTTCTTTTTACGATAGCAAAGTCTCTAAGTTTCTACCCCACCCCTAACCGCCACGCCGCCCCCCCCCACCCCCCGGATGGCGTGCGCTGGGATCGGGCTCTAAGCCCATGAACAAGCCCGTTGATGTTTTTTTTTGTTCAAAATCTCGATTCAGACCTGGGCCGCGGCAGCCTTGGAGGGTCGGAGCTGAAGACTTTATCCCTAGGTCTAGGGGTGGACCGCAGCGCTAACTCCAGTGGCCTGCATGTAGCTCACGCGGTTTCAGGTCACGATTCGGCATGTACTCCTTTTTTTGTTTAGTTTTTCTTTTTAGTTTTTTATCTTTTCAAAAATTTTACTAGATTAGAATGTATAGTTTTAAAGAGAAAAACTTATATTTTATATTTCTAAAAGTTGTAAACCCTATACATTTTATAATTAGTGATGGAATTATCTCAAAGGACAAAATATTAACATTAATTTGAGTGTTTTCATTAAATCAAAGATGACTACAAATATTCATCAAAATACTAAATTGAGCTTATAAAATCTCTACTGCTACTAAAATTGCAACTCAAATACTAAGAGATTGTAACTTCAATTGAATTGCTTTTAAAATCATAACAAAATGTAACTATTACCTAAAGCGGGCCGGGTCGGGCGTGAGCCGGGCCTGCTTCTTTTTCCATTGGTTTTAGAGCACCTAGCCCAACCCGCAACACTGAGTATATCATGGACGAGTCTTCACCCCAAGGAAAGCTGGGCGCGATTTCGGTCCGCTGTTCGAGCTCACCGCTCCGCCCCGCCCCGTCGTACGCCCTAACGCACCTCTCAAAAAAAGGAAGCCACCACCTCTTCATGTTAATTTAGGGATTTGTTTTTTCAAGAAAGAAAGATGGGGACTTCTTAGAAGGGAGAGATGAAACATAGCATTCATTTGAATGACAAGAAGTATTGAAAGTAACCAATATAAATTTATTGCATTATTTGTTTCACATTGTTTTTAGTCGCTAAAGTATGACTGTTTGTCATAAACGGACAGGTGTCCCCTTACATGCACCGCTCAAACTAAATTGACGGTCAGGGCAACCAAGAATCTTGACTTAGCCGACCTGCCAAGTCAACATCTCCTTAGATCGACTCGAATGACGGTACTTGTCGGCCCTTTGGTTGAAGACGACTCGGTACAAGCACACTCGACCAGTTGTTCAACACCATGCAAGTTCAACTCAAGAGGCGTTACTTCTTGACCAAGCTAAACGATGACTTCAACCTCAAGCCTCTCCCGCTAACAGCACGTCGGTGTCACGTTAAATGCTTGGCAGGCGTCATTATTTCTTTAGCACTGATAGCCTTCATGACACATCAGACCACGTCAGCACCGCCATGCCCCCAACCACTTCTAATTAAATGCCGATGTGACATCTCCTCCACTCGTCGATCGACACGTGTAAAGTAGGTGGTGACACAGTTGTCAGCCCATATTTATTTGCCGACATCCTGTGCTCAGCCGAAATTACCGTTCTATCCTTTAAGCACCACTATAATAGAGGTGTTAGTCTCTACATAAAGATGGATTTTTTCCAGGCTATTTTTCCCAGCAATATCTGATAATTATACTATAGTATACTAAAGAACTCACATAGTTCTTCATTTTCCCACTTAAGTTCATCAACTAATTTGATCGTCGGAGGAACCACGAGGGAACTAGTTCACGTCCTCTCACGAGTTGCTCCTTGTGCAGGTTAAAACTCCTCAACTCAAAACTAGATATTCGAAAAAGTGAGCGGCCCCTAATCAACCTCACCCCTACTATATTGACTGTTTGATTATTTAATATCAACACACATATTTTTGAAAGTAGCGAGAACATTATTTCTTGTATTTCACTTTAGTTTCATATAGTAATTGAAAATATTATTAGGAAGAGGGAAAGAAAATCTCTTGAGATTTTATTTAGAAATGAAAAATATTCATGTAATGCAAAATTTGATATTGTTCCCAAATTGACTTATGTTTCACCTATTTAAGTCTTGAATGTTAGAAAAATATTTTTTTAAAAATAGAGACTCGACACATATGCGTCACATCAGCAATTAAGTTCATAGTTACTTCCACCCAAATAAATAGACGTAGGAGCTTTTTAGAATAGCGGGGTAAGCCTTAGGACTAGGGGTGCATTCGGTCCAAATACGATTCGGATATGATGCTTGTCATATTCATATCCGTTTACCCATCTCGGATACGGATACAGATCCGAATATATCTCTGTAAGGAAAATTTATAACCATATCCGCTAAAATCGGATACGGTTACGGATATACATGCGGATATATAAGCGGATATGCATACAGATACAAAATAGATATGAGAAAAGTAGATAGTATTGAGAAAAATATAGTTCATGTGATACAAAAGAGTTCGTTAATATATTCATTACAACTGAAAAGTTAAGATTAGACATCTTGATCATTAAAATTAATATGTATTCATTACAACTGAAAAGTTAAGATACAAAAGAGTTCGTTAATATATTCATTCACAATCTAAGAATCGAAACTACGGGTAAGAGCATGACTAATATGTATTCGGGTATTTCGGATACGGATATTTCACTACAAAACCATATTCGTAACCATATCTTATCGGTTATATATTTGAGCAACCATATCCGTATCCTAACGGATACGGTTATGGATATTTCCTCGGATACGTATACAGTTTAGCACCCCTACTTAGGACCCCTGTAGACTATTTTTGTTCTGAAAATTAAATTGATGATGCAAACAGTGATACGCAGACAGGAGAGGTAGAGGTCAGGGGCATTAAAAGAATAAAAGTAAAAAAGGTTGGGAGTTTTTTAGAATAGTGGGGTAAGACTTGGGACCCCCGCAGACAATTTTTGTGCTGAAAATTAAATTGATGATGCAAACAGTGATACGCAGAAAGGGAGTGTATTGTAACAAAAGAAAATACAGTGACAAACGAAGCACAAGATCCTCTTTAGTTCGTCGAACCACAAAAAAGAGTTACAGATGCAAAATGATCCTCAGTACTTAAAATTTTGAGAGTTAGCCAACAGCCACAATCATAATTAGCTACCAGAATAATACATTAATACTTAGGGCCATCACTTTCTACTGCCTCAATCCAAATATTGTCAAAACAGCAGCTATTCCATCTCTTTTACAGCAACATTTAGAAGAACCAAGCAACAATCTGCAGCACAGGCAAAAGACCTTTTAGTACTATTCAGAGAGATAAATAAGTTCAAACCGAATGGTAATAAAGTGCATCGCATCGGATATTTATGTGAAAGTAAAACAGATCGCTAAATTGTTCTATATGATTATAAGATATTTGTTGAATGTAGGCACTCCATTGTACAAGAGCATTATTTTCCATAATCAATAAAGAAACGTCTGATTTTACTCCTTGCGCACTTTTTGGCAGTATAAAATTCCTAACTTGTTCCTTAAAAAATAATAATAGCTTGTATTGGATGCCTTTAGGGATATCGCTTAGATGAGAGGCATAGTGATCAGTACGCAATCAAATTTAACTCTAACCAGGTCAAATATTGTTCTTTACAGATATAGACACAAGGTTACAACCAGGATTAAAGCCTTGATATGTGGAGAGGCAAATGGTTGGTCCCCTAATTAATTAAGATTACTGCTAAATAACCTTTCTTCTCATTTCTCACCTTTAACAAAAGTATAACCACAACTCCCCGACACGAATCTCCCACTAACCAAATAATCAACAAAACTCCCACGTTGACATTCTCCTTACTTTCTCATCAACCTCTTGAAGATAGAGAAAATAACTTCCAACCACAAGCCTCCACTCATAGCATATTACATGACAAAGGAGTCTACTTTCAAAAGGTCAAAGGGATTCGTCGATGGAGAATCGTCATCAACATAAGAAACCCAAAAGAGATGATCAGTCTAAAGATGCTCACTATTATTCTAGATACTTTAATAATCAGAACCCTTTCCTTACAAAGACACAACTAAGCTCACTTATAATAAAAGCATGAAGAGCCTTACAAAACAAGGCACCTCATGTCGGTATGTAATTATAAATTAAGAACAATTATGGGCTACTGTACAAGATAGGAAAATAATCATGTTCATTGAATATTACTCTAAAACAGAGCACCCAAAGATGAACAATTTTTTTGGGGCAAAAGAAAAATATTGTTAGCAATGTGCCCAGAATTAAAAGATAAAAAATGATTGGCGCAAGTCTCGTAAGATTAAATATGCTAAAAAACTAGATAATAATTGAGGAAAACTCTCAGTCGTCCGATTATATTGCGAATCAGTGCCAATCATAAACTATCCCAACCCTTGGGGTTTCTGTTCCGATAAGGAAATAATTCTAGTAATGAGCTCCTGGAATGAGTTACGGGGAATGAGTTATATCCTGCTATATCCACAAAAGCATCAGCAAGGAAAAAGTATTAAGGTGGTCCTGAAACTATTGTTACATGCACCAGGGACCATCGCTATGCAAGAAGAGCACAAGTTACATGAACCATCATTATAACAGGCCCACCTACTCTCTCTCATATAGAAACCTGACATGTCATGCAAAATTCAGCTGATCAACCTTATTTGCTCTTTTCTAGTCTAGATTTTTAGTGGCTAATAACCACAATCATAAAACTAAAAGAGCAAACAAGTTACTTCACGCAATCTCCTTCCACCTCAAAGACAAAGCAATGTGGGGTAATTAGTTAAAGATAGTTGGAGCTCTAGCTTTTGGTGTAGTCAGCATCTCTCACGAAGTTTAACCCAACCACCAAGTAGCAAAACATTAAGGATCTCAAAGATGCACCAAAATTGGCCCCTTTGGAATTGGACTGATGCTGACTAGTGAACAGTACCATCCCTTCTCCCACCACAACCACTCAAAATTATTAGTTTTTTCTTAGCTAGTTTAAAGTCTAATGCATCACCTAATCCATGTGTTCTATGAAATAGCCATTTGATCCTTGAATCTTAAAAGTTAAATTTTTGTCTTAGTCATATTGACCGCTGTCAAGATTAAAATAAGTTTATGGTCATATTCTTATTAACCAGAGATATTTTATAATAGACAAATGAAAGATAACCGCTCCAGTCCACAAGCTCTATCTCGAACTTGTGGATTGTGTGCAATTTATGTACATCAAGCAATCTTAACATTAAAAAAGAACACAAATTCTATCAGAATATCTCCTACTACAACCACACGAAACAACTAGCTATTTATTTATTTATTTATTTATAGTTATAAGTCTAATTTGCCACCTAATTCATGTGTAACACTATGAAATAGCCATTTGGTCCAAAATTCTTGATAGTTAGGATTTTGTCTTTATCAAGATTAGAATAAGTGTATACTAAAGGGATGTTTGGTTGCACAATTTTATAGAAAAGTTTTCTTAAAATGTCTGACAATGACAATTCTGTAATTAAAGTTTTCTGTGGATTTCCATAAACTATGTTTGGTTCAAAAAATTTACAAAAATGTTTTCTGTAAAATACAAAAAAATACCAAAAATTTACATAAATCAATTTTCTCTCAAAATGGGCGGAAATCACCTAGGAATCTGACATCACATTGACACTTTTCTATAAAGTTGACACTTTTCTATAAATTTAGGAGATGTTTAGTTCAATTTCTACAAATTATAGGAAATCTTGCTATTTTCTATAAAGTTCTGGGTCATTTTCTTGTTTTGAACCAAACAAGCAAAGTAAAAAAACAAGAAAATTGGTACATTTTGACTTCTCAAAACTTTTACTATAATTTTTTTAAGAAATACAAGGAAATCATATTTTGGGTGAAAAAACATTTCCTATAATTTGTAGAAATTGAACCAAACACCTCCTAATATTCGTATTTACTAATTTCCTAGATAGTTTTAAGGTAGGCAATTACAAGTTAACTGCCCCAGCCCACAAGCTCTAACTTGAAGTTGTGGGTTGGATAGTTGTGCACAAATTCCATCAGAATATCTAGCATGCAACAGAACCTTCGAACCCCATGAACATTATTCTAATAAGAAAATATTAAAACTTTGTGAAATATACCTAATTTGTCAATTAGACAAATCAACCAATTGAAGATCCTCTCAAATCTCATACTAAGTATAAAACAAAGGATTACTCAAAAAGAATAGACTTACTTAGATGAAATCAACCAATAACTTATGCGAATTAGAGCAAATGAGGTCTAATTTCTTGCGGGTTTTTAGTGGCCGGAATGAGTCTGATACGGTCTCGTCAATGGCCGTTGTCCTAACAGGACTCGGGAGATAACTAAGCCTTGAAGAGGAAGAAAAGGACTGCTGATCCTGCACCATCAAAATCAAGACTTAGAGAGGAATTCAGGGGATATTCCTAAAACTGCAACAATTATTTTCCCCTTCACATTTCTACAAACTACATAGAAACGGAGAAGGGATTGTAAAGATAAATAAAAGAAAGAATAACAAAGGATTTTATGTGATACAAAATAATGAATACAACCATGAAATTTCAAAAAAGAACATTTTTTTCATCTCGTTTGAGATGTTGGAATATAACAAGAAACGTATAAGCTGCTTTTCGTTTTTTTAAGAGTAATAATGTCTTCATTTGGATATCATCAAAAGATCCAAGAACACGAATTTTTGAGGGAAAAAAACCTAAATACCTGAGATAGAGGAAGATCTGCATTTTGTCTCATTCTCTTCAAGGATTCATTACCGACGGGCCCCACCATTTCTTTATCCGCCGCCTCCTCTTCGCTACTCGAAGAAGTCGTCGTCACCGGCGGTGGCTCCGCTCCGTCGACCACGGCACCACCTGCTCCTCCCCCTCCTCCTCCTCCTCCTCATCACCCTCACCATCACTCTCATCATCATCATCATCATCATCATCATCATCAGCATCAGCATCAACATCAGCATGTACCCTCTCTCTGCTCTCCGCTTCATCGTCATCGACCTTCTTCGATCTTCCTTCGACGCACCGATCGCAGACCGAGACGGCCTGGATGAGTTTCGCTCCCGCCGCCTTCCATGGCGTCGGATCCTGGCAGTTCCGGCAAAGTAAAACCCTAGAATGGCGGGCGACGAGGAAATTCGCGCCGTGGACCTTGGCGTCGCAATCGAAGCAGAGACTAGCTTCGTCCGATTCGCAGTACATACGGGCTGCGCCCGCGCATAGCTCGCACGCTTTCATCCCCTTCATCCTCGAGATCTCCGGGGTTTTTGTGTTCTGGAAGCTGATGCGAGATTTTGATCCTTTGGTTTTCTTTGGTATGAGAATTTTATGGGGGAATATTTAAAGGGGGCAATTCTTCTTGGTTTGTGTCCGAAGGATCAGGGGGTGGTTTATTTTTGCTTTATGTTGAAAAGAAAGGACGGTCCTGTCCTTAGAAATTTAGGGGCTGTTTGGTTCGCTAAAAGAATTGGAAATGGGAAGAAAATAAAATGTTTTCTTAAATATTGGTCTATTTCTTGTGTTTGGTTCACTTCTTAAAAGTAAAAAGGAAATAAGATGAGATGAGTTGTCATTATATTATTGGATGATGTGAGTGATTTTTAAATAAAACTTATTGGAGGTTCTTTTCTTGTGTTTGGTTGGCTAAAAAATAAGGAAAAGACTTAAAAGGAAAAGACTTTCCTTGTTTAGATTCCTTTATTGTGATTAGTTCATTCTTAAAACTAAGAAAAGAAATGAGATGAGATGAGTTGTCTTTATATTATTGGATGATGTGACCCACACTTAAGGAAACTCATTTCCTAGTTTTTTTGGAGGAAATGGGTGGAGATGAAAGTTTAAGGAGATGAGATGAGTTGTCACATATTATTGGATGATGTGATTGATTTTTAAATATGAGATGGGATGAGATGAGATGAGTTGGATGATGTGATGATAAAAATAATATTTTATTAGATGTTGGATGATAAAAGTAATATTTTATTGGATGAGTTGGATGATAAAATAATATTTTATTAGATGAGTTGGATGATAAAATAATATTTTATTGATTGTTGTGGTAAGTTTTAGGAATGGAAATGGTTAAGAATAGGAAATAAGAGATTATAATAATATTTTAATACAAAAAGTACATGGAATTCCTTTTCTTGGTTTTTAGGAAACCAACCAAACAGCCCTTACTCCCATGGTTTTGACTCTTACGTTTGGAGGACTTTCTTTTTCTTGATTTTTGAGATTTTATTATATTTATCAAAAAGTAATAGAGGTGACATGTCATTTTGTGAAATCTATTTATGGGTTTATTTTTATGGACTTTTTTAGATCAAGTTTTTTGTTTGGCGCAGCAAAACAAATGATTGAGCCTTCTAATTTGCTTACTAGAAAGATTGGACTGTGCATCGTTAGTGACTTTTATGCAGATTTTATTCTGAATTAGCTGAGCATATCCTTCTAAAGTGTATAATAGAGAAATTTTGCGACCAATTACAAAAGGACTATTAGTAAAGGATTGGCCCAAATTGAAAATTAATTCCAATGGGGCATTTTGCCCCATCATTTCTCTTGAAGAAAAAAAAGATTAAATGATTGGGTAATGTTCATTGCCTTCTTCTAGTATATACGGTAAAAAAAAAAGAGAATTAAGAAGGAGTAATAGAGAAATAGGAAAGATTTTGTTGCTATAATTTTTTGGACTATTTAGAGAAAGTGCAACTCAAAATTTTTGAGGAAAAATATCAAGCGTTCAGCACTTAGGAGTTGCTTAGTTGGCTAAAAAACAAGAAAATCAAAGAAAAATAAACATATTTTCTATAATAGGTTATTTTCTTATGTTTGGTTCACTTTTTAAAAGTAAGGGGCTGTTTGGTTCGCTATTATAAGGGGTGGAAAACTCAGAAAACCCCTCCACGTCAGATTTTTAGCCCTCCACGTCGGCTTTTTTGTTTCCGTCCATTTCTTTGTGCCGCTTTGGTTCGCTCGAATGGAAGATGGAAAACTCTGCTGAAATCGTCGCCAACTAAGATTTTTTTCCCTCTCCGATTTCCTTCCCCAACCAAGTGAAATTGATGAAAACTCTGCCACGTCAGATTTTTTTCCTTCTCTGCTTTGTTTACAAAAGTTTTCCTTTTTTTCTATGCGAACCAAACACAAGAAAAATAAATACATTGGTTTCCCACCATTTTTTATGTGTGAACCAAAGCAAAACAATCTATTTCTTGGAAAAGTTTGAAAAACTCAAAACTTGTGTTTCTTTACATGGAATTGCATTTCTCTATATCAAGAAAACGAACCAAACAGCCCCTAAGAAAGGAGATGAGATGAGTTGTCACAATATTATTAGATGATATGAGTGATTTTGAAGAAACAAATTTCATGACTTGTTATGAAGTTGTTTGGTTGACTAAGGGGCTGTTTGGTTGTATGTTTTTACCATGTAAAATGATGGAAAGTGTAAAAAAATGGGTCCCAATGTCAGTTTTTATCACTTTACATTGTTTGTTTCAATTCTCTTTAACATGAAAAGCTTACACCTTTTGATGAGGTGTCACCGAAAGCAAAATCATCAAAATTATGAGTGATTTTGTTAGAAAGCTTACACAATGTCATAAATGTGTCCAAAATAATAATAATAAAATCAAAACCTTGTAGAAAGTGGTGAGGTGGATAACCATTTTCCATTTTGTGTCATAAATATTATAGTTTACATTATACTATCCAAACAATGTAATACTATTAATTTAGGATTCATAAAGATTCCTAACCAAATAATGTAAACACTCGAATGGAAAGTGGTGAGGTGGATACCACTTTCTATTTTGTGTCATAAATACTCTAGTTTCCTAAAGTCATCCAAACAGCCCCTAAGGGTATGTTTGGTTGATTTCCTAAAAACCAAGAAATGGAAGTGAAAATGTGGAAATCTCAAAAAGTACAATTTTATCCATTTCCATCCCTAAAATTCATCCACAACATCCAATAAAATATTATTTTCATCCAACAACTCATCCACTACATCTAATAAAATATTATTTTCATCCAACAACTCATCCATTATATCTAATAAAATATTATTTTTATCCACAACATCACTCAACTCATATTATCTCATCATTTCAAATCACTCACACCATCCAATAAGATGGTGACAACTCATCTCATCTCATTAACATTTTATTTTCACCTATTTCATCCCAAAAAGCTAGGAAAAATATTTCCTTAAGTGTGGGTCACATCATCCAATAATATAATAATAACTCATCTCATCTTATCTATTTTCTTATTTTTAAGAATGTACCAAACAAAAGAAAACAACCTATTACAAGAAATAGGTTTCTTATAATCCATTTCCTTTTTTTTTTTGGCCAACCAAACAACATCAAAACAAGTTTTCTCAAAAAAGCACTCACATCATCCTATAATAAGGCGACAACTAACATCATCTCATCTCCATTTCTTTGATTTCCTTTTTTTTAGCCAACCAAACATTCCCAAAACAATTTTTCTTAGAAATATTTTTTTATTTCTTTGATTTCCCTCTTTTTTTAGGCAAACAACAGCCCCTAAACAAATAAGGAAATCAATTGTAAGAAATCTATTTTCCGCGATAGGTTTTTTCTTGTGTTTTTTTTTTGTTTATTCTTAAAACTAAGAAAAGAGATGAGATGAGTTGTCATTATATTATTAGATGATGTGACTCATATTTAGAGAAACCTATTTCATGATTTTTTTTGAGGAATAGATGTAAATTAAAATTTAATGAGATGAGATGAGTTGTTACCATATTATTGGATGATGTGACTCTTTTTAAAGATGAGATTAGATGGATGATGTGACCTATTTCTTGTGTTTAGTTTATTCTTAAAAGTAAGAAAGGAGATGAGATAAGATGAGTTGTCACCATATTATTGAATGTCGTGTGTGATTTTTAAGGAAGTAAATGGATGGAAAATAACTTTTAATGATTTCCGGGGTCATATTTTATTTTCTTTGATTTTAGGAAACCAACCAAACAGCCCCTTAAGAGATTGGGGCAATATCTATGTGCAAATTTTAGGCAATATCTTTTCGCTATAAGAATGATGACTTTTGATTGAAAAAGTAAACTTTCTTTTTTCTTTTTTCCTTTCATTCTGTATATTTTGCTTTTTTCATTTTTAATTAAGGGAATGTTTGGTTATTGTTGGTAAAGTTATGTATTTATGACACAATTTGGAAAGTTGTTGTCCACCTCATCAATTTAACTTTTATACTTTTCTTTGTTTGTTTTTTATTCCATTGGAATTATAAATTGCTTGTTTGGTTTGTAAATGTAACTTTCATTGTTTGTTTGGAAAATGTAAAAAGTGGTCCCTACTCAAATGATCATATTGGTTAGAACTATTTTTTCTTGACTTCAATGTCAGTTTTCTCCAAAAATTATGTCTCTTTTTTATGAAATCATTTTACAAGCCACATCAGCATATGAAATCACTTTACATTATTTTTATAACTACAAATAAACAATTAAAAGTGATGAAAACTGACATTAGGACCCATTTTTTTACACTTTCCATCTTTTTAAATGGTAAAAACATGCAACCAAACAGCCCCTAAATCAAGTCGGTTTTGAGGATTTTGTCCTCTTCCTTTGTTTCTTAAGGAAAGTACTTCTCGCAAGGGCAGTTTCGTCATAACAACTTTAACATCCTGGGATCTCCTGCCAAGTGGTTTTGCTCAACTCGTACGTCCAGGTGTCACAATCTCACACCCCTTTACCCGCAGATATTTTCGGGGCTGTTTGTTTTGAGTTTTTTTGCCTCGGGGAGGGGGTGGAAATCTGCCATTCATGGCAGCTTTCTCCCCAAAACGCCTCTTTAATAGGCGTTTTGGGAGAAAGCTGCCATAATGGCAGGCTTTCCACCCCCTCCCCGAGGCAAATACTCAAAACAACCTTTCCGCCTACGTGGTATAAAGCCAGCGTGTCTGGATTCGATTCGTCCAACGTGGCACGCACTACTCCACTTGCGCAGCGCGCTCTCTGTAGAGCCCACGTGATCTGCACCTGACCAACAGGAGCCCACGCTGTAATAAAAACATGCGGTCCCACCTTCTATCTCTATCTTTTTCTATATTTCAACCATTTATTTTAAATATTTTTATTCGGAGATGGAACTAAAATAATGGGCCGGGCGATTTGGACCTCGTGCCCTGACCTTCGCCGCCATTAGGCCATTATAGGGGAGGTGATGGGATCCGTTGCGAGATGACATGGCAAGTTCACGTGAAGAGGCTGAGACGCTACAGTCACACTCTAAACTATATCTCAAATCACATTTTTTTTTCCGCTATAGTGCACTGAGGTGCACATGTAAAAAATTCTCATGTGGGTTCTAGTACACTGTAACAAAAGAGGAGTGTGGTTGGAAGTATAGTTTAAGGGTGTGCCTCTAGCATTTTCCTATGGATTATCGGTTTGCCAGCTTGGACTGCTTAGCTGTTGAGGTTACCAAGATATTTGCATGATATGGATACGATTACCTGTTGGTAAGCTGATCTGTGGATATTTTACAAGTTGACCCTTCAATTTTGCACGGTTTCTTAGTAACATGTCTTGCCGCTAATTCGGGGGAAGCTTTACGGAGTTATTTCCGGTAAATATTGGAAGGAAGCGAATCAATTAAGCCATCCACTGTAAAAAAGTAGTAGATTAGTCGGAATTTTAGTCAAGTTGATGTTTTTATATTGTTGACTTTAGGATGCATCTCAAGTATTTTGGTTTAATCGACCGCTAAAAGAGGCTGTGATGTTTATTTTATTTTACTTTATCTCCCAATAGTAACATGGGAAAAAATAGCAGATCAATTCACATGTTATCTTTGTCTACAATCTTGTAGACTTTGAAATTATTGTTTTTATTTAGATATCGCAATATATCTAGCCAGAAAATTCAAATACGACTCCAAAATATGTAAACAATTAATCTAATTTTGAGTAGAAAGAATACTATTTATTTGATTCACTTACTTAATAAGATGACCATTTATAATGATTTTTTGGGACACATCGAGGATAATTTGTCATACTACTTGCTTCTATTAAAACGTTTTCTCTAGTCATATATTTTAACTTTCTTCTCTTGTCGAGTGATCTAGGCTTTTCTGAGCATTTATCTCATCTATCATAAATGCAATCCTGTCCTCCTTATAGCCAACCAATTAACAGGGTCTTATTGAAAATGGCTCAAATAGGAAAAGAGGAGTTAATACACGCTTGGACTTGAAGAAATGTTAAATTTATTAAATCTGAATAGACTAGTTGATGGAGGTTAATTTTTAACCATGCAAACCTTGTTATTTGTCCGTTAACAGAAATTTCACCGAAATAACTTATTAATCCGCGTTCTCCTTGCAAAAGAGTCCCCTACTCTCCACTCGCCCAACTTTGAAACGAAGCGAATCTTTTTCTTGCTCCCAAGCGATCCTAGCCAACCAACTGCGGACGCCCCAAGCACGAGGCCAGTAATCAACACTTTGGGAGATCCAATACGCTCCGCGTGTCAACAACCTCTTCCGAAGAAAAGATTGAGGCCGCATGGGCTGCCCTTGTGTGTTTGGTTGGAGAGGAAGAGTAAACGAGTGGCGGAGATTTAAGTGGGTGAGCTGGTGGAGCATGGGAAATCTACGTGTGGTGGTTAACGGGTGTGCATTATTTAGGGTGCAATTAAGCATGAGGATGAGAGAGGATCAAGGTGTGGTCATGATACGTTCAACCTTAAAGTTGATTGGATCGTTTTTAATTTGATTATTGTTGTTGTTGATGGGAGAGTGATTTTGCTTCCTCTTTTTTGGGTATAATTGTACTACTCGGTTGCAGGGGTTAGCTAGGGGTTACAAGTGGACAGTGATGTATGGCTGGGCAGTAGTTACATAAGTTGGTGCTGCATTTAAAGCAGAATAGTTTTTATGCACATGCTATGCACGTGGTTAAATATTATAATTATTTATTTTTATTTATTTTTTTAATGTAATGCATGTGGTTGAATATTTCTAAAGTCAAAAAGCTTATAGTTTCTAGCTAACATATATTTTTCAGATTTCTCACCGAATTGACATAAGTAGAATTTGCAATTTTCAAGATGTTTAAATAAAATTTTAAATTTGTAGTGGTGTTTTTACAATTTAAAAACTTAGAGGATATTTTTTTACAAAGTCTAAAATCTTTTAGGTACTTCAAGCATATGTTTTTAGATTTACTAGGATTTTATGCACGTGATTAAATATTATGATTAAGTATTTTTAACTTATTTCTTTACTAAAATTTGTTTCTCAGTTCCACTTTGATTGTTTTTCTCACTTATGTTTTCAAAATTTTACTATTATGATTATTTATTTTTTAAATATTTGTTTGAATGGGCTACACCAAATTTAAAATATTCATGTAATAATTGAATTGACAAGAAATAACTATAATCTAAAGCTAATTTGAATTTTCACGTTATTTAGATCGGCATGAAACCAAGCTTGACTTAAGAAGGTATAATGTTGTAAAAGTAAAAAACACTTAAAAAGATAATGTTATAAAAGAAGGATGAATAATTAAAACTAATAAGACAAGATGATTAATTAAAAATGGGCTAGAATGAAACTAAAGAGAATATAAATTTTGTTGATATTCACTGATAGACTTTAGAAAAAAATCATAAAATAAATATTAATGCTAACTCTAGTATACTTTTATATGATAAAAGTATTCACGTAACCATATAAAAAAATTAAAAGAGTTCATGAAAATCACTTCTAAAGATTCCTAATTTACTCAAAACATTAAGATTTTTTTAAAAATATTAAATAATTTAAATTTATGTTGTATTTATAAAGAGCCTTGATGGAGATGCTTTTGTTTTAGCAGCTTGTTCTGAATGAGCTCTGCATATTTATCTTTAAAGTGTAATATTTTTTTATCGTGTTATATGGATGTTTGCTTGGTTTGCTTACCTATCTCTTATTTCTTCAATAAGTTGATATATTATTAACACAGTTTACGATGACATACATGTCTTTCATACAAATTTGAGACGGGTATAAGATAAATTTTATATTTAGTGGCTTTTAATAAAAATTTTAGTTGTAAAACATGTTACATTCATATTTAAAGATCTTGAAATCTGATAGTACTATTACATGCTTATCTTTGATCACGTTCTTAAAATTTGATCTTTCGTTGGTAGTCATATCCCTAAATAAGTATATTTGCAGAGTTGTGCCACTATATAGTGAAAAGAAAAATATCAATTTTAATTTTTTTACTTACACTATGGTAACTAAGTATCATGCGCATATTTTTTTGTCTATTATAGTGATTTTTCTCATCTTATTTAGTTTATTATATCTCACAATGTAGTTGACCAATTGCTCCACTTTAGTTTCTATTGCAAGATTATTTATATGAAATTTTATATTAAGTTTATGATTCCTTCAGTATTTTTAGAATAAAATATGAAAATTTATAAGTACTTACTAATTTTTCTTATACTTTTCATGAATAAGGTTGTTTTAGCTAGGATATAATTGTTCAATATGTTTTTCAAGGAGAACTCTGTTAGTGCTTCTTTGCTCGATATGCTTTTTTATCAATGTTAATTCAGGTGATTCATGAATATTTTTGAATTTTTAGTTTATTTCTTTCACTTCTCCATTTGAAATGAAGAAAACTTAGTTCTTTTAAAGGATATCTCTGAACTTTCTGATAGTTTCTCTATACATAACTCCTTGTATTTTTTTACTTTATAAATAAATATTATCAACATTAAGGATAAATGTTTATACATTATAATCAATTAATGCTAACCTATTATATCTTAATGTAATAATATTAAATATTTCTCTTTTCTTTGTTTAATTTCAGCCTTTTTGTGATTTAAACTTTTGAGGGTGTGTGTTGTAATTTTTAAAATTTAATAGTATTTTATGAAAATTTTAAATTTTAAGTTGGGCGCTTATAATTTTTATGTTTCATGTATTGGTGATAAGTTTTTAAATGTTAGAATATTTTTTGTAACTTTAAAATTTGAAGGTATTTTTATAATTGATAAATTTTGGGTTGTTCTTTAAAATTTTTAAATTTTTAGCAATCTGTTGATAATTTCTAAATTTGATGTGTACCTGTTATAAGTTTTAAAATTTTAGAATTTTTTAATAATTATTTACTTTTGAGAGAGTTTTTGTATTTTTTTTAACTTTGAGGTTATTTTTTACTAATTTTAAATTTCTATGTGCCTAATGGTAATCCCTGGAATCCATTTATATTGTTTCTAAGTTTTGAAATCTCTGAATTTTAGAATGTTTTTTTATAATTTAAACATGACTAAATGACACTTATATACTCTACTGTTTTGCTCTTACAGTAGTTATATATCCTAAGTTACAAAACTTAACAAAAAAATACCCTGAGTTAATAACTATTTAAATTGAGCTAACAGTGTTAAAAAATACATAAAAGGATAATAATGTCCCTCTTTAGGAATTACCCCCCCCCCCCCCAAACAAAAAAAAACCCCTTCGCCGCCCAAACATAATGAAAGCTCTTATTTTCTACTATTACTCATATTAAAGAGGAAGAAGAAGTTGGAGGCCACGAAAAGAAGATGAATGATGGATGAAAATAATCTAATTGGGAATAATACAATAAATGAGGGTAAGAAGTATTCAAGTTGGTTATAGGTCCAGCACGTAGGAATGTTCCAGAGAATATTCTCACAGCTGGTTAATAGAAGGTACCAACTTGCAAATTTTTGCCAACTCATGGTATTTTTTTTGCTATAGTTTGTAACTTATGGTATATAATTGCTTCAAGAGCAAAACACATAGGGTATATAAATATAATTAAGCCTTTAAACTTTTAATGTTGTTTCTATAATTTTTAAAATGTTGAGGGTGTTAATTACAAATTTTAAATTTTTAGATATAATGTTTGTTCTTAAGTTTTAAAAAGTCAAGGTGTTTTGTGTAATTTTAAACTTTTAAGGCTATTATATGCAAATTTTGAAACTTTTGAGATTTTTTATAATACTTCATGTATTATAATATGTTATCTACATATAATTTCTTAATTTTATTTTTCTATATTTTTGAGCTATAGGTAATTCATATGGAGTTAATATAGGATATAATTAGTATTTAGATAGATTAAGATTTAAGTAGAATATTCAAGATAACTTTTTTAAATTGTTAACCTATAGATAGTTCACGTGGAATTAAATAAGATATGATTAAAATTAGAATAGATTAGGATAACAATGTAATATTCAAAAAAAGCTAAGGGTAATATGATTAAAATTAGAATAGATTAGGATAACAATGTAATATTCAAAAAAAGCTAAGGGTAATACTGACCATAAAAAGATTTTTAGAATAGATTAGGATAACAATGTAATATTCAAAAAAAGCTAAGGGTAATACTGACCATAAAAAGATTTTTCCGAACTCGTGCTTTTAAAGGGAGTATGATATGATATGATCTACGAATTAAAATAAATAAAGAATTTAAATTATATCAAACGTACATCATTTATCCAATAACATGTTAAGTCTCATTATGAATATGATAAATCATTTAATTACCTATTTAAAAATTATGATAATTAGAAAAGATTAGGATAACAATGTAATATCAACAAAAAAATTAAGGGCAATATTGATCATGGAAAGATTTTTCTAAACTCGCATTTAAAGAGTATGTTTTTTTTTCTAAAAAGTTCCATTGCATAAAATATTCATTATTTCAATCCATGACGAAGACGTTCAATATGCAGAGATACAGTACAATAGAAAATTATAATTCTCAACCAATATCATAATTTTTTTGGTACGTTTGAGCGGTCATGGACAGCTAAGATCATACAATAATAGCCCTAGGCCTAGCAACACCAATGAGGTCTTCATGTAACAGTTTCCGAAGTTCGCCTGGTGGGTGATCCAACTGAGCAACTTCAAAACCCCCATCATAAGCGTAGGCTGCTAAATAGTCTGCACACATATTGGCTTCACGGTAAGTGTGCACCACTCAGCAATTCCAACTACGTTGCAGTAGTTCTTTGCATGCCCGAACCACTTGATGTAGAAGATCAGTATGATTGATAGCCTCATTCACCTTGTTGACAACTAATAAGGAGTTAGATTTAATGATAACATTCTGTCAGCCTCTTGCCCATGCCAACTCCAAGCCATGATAAATAGCAAACAATTCTGCTTTGGTAATATGGCCATATCCCAACCGTTGTATGAATGAATCCAAAGCACCAATATTCTTCCTCATTACGGGCAAGACCACCCAAGGCTAGCTCTCCTGGAGTCCGTCGTGCTGCCGCGTCTACATTAATCCTGACAAACCCTCTAGGTGGCGCCCTCCATGCTACTATCCCGAGTTCCTTTGGTAGAGCCATACTTGGCACCCCACGTAGACACCTATACTCCAAAACACTGGACATGATAATACCAAAGGCATTAGAAGGCCAAAAAAAAAAACCGGGTGCAAAAATAGAACCATTTCACCACTTCCATACGTACCAACACACAAAACCAAATAACTCATTCCAAGGGATGCTGTTGCCGACAAGAAAGTTTGAGTTGGATAGGTTAAACCGCAACCAATCTTTCAAGTCAAGAGCAGTAAACTGCTCCAATCTCCATCCATTCAACTAGTAGGACCAGATGGAAAGAGAGGAATTACAGTCCCTTAACAAATGCAGGATGTTTTCTGTAGCAAAACCACAACGCAGGCAAGTTGCTGAAGAAGTAATATTCCTTTGAAAGCATGCCTCCCTTGTAAGCACCTTATTGTGCATCACAAGCCATATGAAGTGTTTGATCCGAGGTGGTAAGTTTGGCTTCCAAACCAGGTTCCATTGCTTCATTCCTTTGAAATAAAGAACACTAGATCCCCACCCCCCCCCCCACACACACACACAATTTTATCTTCATGACTCATGTCAGGCATGATCAGTCTTAGTTTATTTTGAAGACTGTTGGGTAGAGCTTGAATGAGGCTGCCAAAATCATGCTTATGCTGAAGGAAGTCGTGGACAGCTAGCTCCTCTCGACCGCGTGAATTCTCCTCACCCAAGACTTCCACCAGTGATTTATTCCCCAACCAGGAGTCGGACCAGAACCGTGTGGCATTACCATTTCCAATGACCTGATCGCAACCTATACGAACCAATTTCATTATAAAGGATAACAAATCTTACTGTGATGTCCTAGGAGCCCATATTCAAATCTCTTAACCACACATTTAGAAGTTGATGTTGAAAAAAAACATTGTTCTAGAGTCCAGCTAGCTTTTAGCCAGTGAATAAAGATGTCTGAGCTACAAGCATATGTTAGAATAGATAATTATATCACTAAATCTTTATCAATATTTTAAAATTTTGATGATGTGAAAGTGATTTAACAGTGTGATATTAGTTTCAATTGCATAAGTCGTAATCATCTGAATAAAAATGAACTAATACCATCTAGTACTCAAATTGTCGTGCTAAAGCTCCTAAACAGAATCCAGATACTTGGCCGTCGTTGTGTCTCTCTAAGGAGGGGTTGTTGGTTGGGACAAATTGGGGGCTAAGTGGAAAAATTATACCAATGGAGTAATGTGGGATAATAAGACAATTTGAGCATTTGATTTGACAATTTATGTGAGATAATTAATGATGTGGCACCTTATTAAAATATAATTTTATTTATTAATTACTTCTAAATAAACTTATCCAATTAGTTTAGTATATTATTATAATATAAATATTATTTTGCTTTATATTAAAATATAATATGTTATACTACAATTACTAATTAATATTGTTAATTGTTATATTATATTATATTATATTAGCATGCTATACTATATAATAATTAATATAATATAAGATCAATATATTTAATATAATATTTTAATAATATAATATTTAATATAATATATTATTTTATTTATACAAAAATATAATATGTTAATACTATAATATACTAATTAATTAATATTTAATAATTATTATATTACATTACATTATAATTAGTATCCTTACATTATATAATAATGATATAATTAATATGAATAAGATATTTAATATAATACTTTAATAATATATTATTTAATTTAGTATAATAACTATAGTATTCATTAAGGATATAAATGTACTGCTATAAATATTATAATATTTATTCCTATATATATATAATTCATAATAATATTATATTATAATATAACTATATAATAATGTATGGTTATTAAAATATTTATTAATATTTATATAGAAATATGTTATACTATTAATTACTAATTAATATTATATAATTATTATTATATAATATTATTAATATATGTTATTAAAATATTAATATATGTTATTATATAATATTATTAATATATGTTATTAAATTATGTTATTAAAATATTATATAATAATATATGTTATTTATACAAAAATATAGTATGTTATACTATAATTACTAATTAATATTATATAATAATATATTCTATTAAAATATTATATAATATTATAATAAATATGTTGTACTATAATATAATATAGAATATGATATTGCATAATAATATATAATAAATATCATAAAATAAATTATACATATAAATTAAATTATAATAATATTTTATTTTATTACATGATAATATAATATAATATATTGAATATATTATTACTTTATACTTTTATATAGCATGTCATATATTTATAATATAACTAGTATGTATTAGTTATGTAATACAAAAATGTTTAAATATTATCTCAATTGCCTTCAAAGTGGAACAAAATTGTTCTAATATGGAGGATGTGATAAATTTTTACTGTTGAGACAACATTTTTGTATATGAGTGGGAAAAGTTTATCCCAAGTGATGAAATTGTCCCACTAGTGTTCTAAAAAATTAATAGCACAAAAATGTATTATCCTTGTTTCATTATCCCAATAAATAACACTATGAAATAATATCCCAAAAATTATTTCATTATCACACCAAATATCTCAATGAATAACCCCCCCAAGGGGACGAATATGCCATGCGCATTGCCTACCTTTTGACCCCAATTTCGAAACAACTCCATCTTTTTCGGTAAAGAAAAGGACTGAGCCCTCTAATTTGAAATGAGTGAAGGAATACGATAAACAGATATTTCCTTTTTTTTTAATTGTGGTGTAAATTGGTCTAGCAGAGAGTCGACAGTCCTTGTCTGACGTGAATATTAATTGACTCAATATTTCCATCTCTCAATACATTTGTTATATAGGAATTTTTAAGTTCGTTTGATATTTTAAATTAGTCATTTTCATCAATCATCATGAAATTAGAATAAAGTCAAAAAATATATTCTATCACCTACAAAGACAGCTAAAATGAGGTCAGTGTTAAGGGTTGGGGCGACATATCGAGTACCAACCCTACAAATAGCCGGTGATGAATACTTGTCCTTGAACCTCAAATAACATTTAGAAATTTATTCATTCATTGGAGATAGGGGGAAAACAGATCTAGTAATTAAATTGTATAACTAAATAGATGAAAATGATTTAAAAAAAAAGACTATGTGGTATCTGGAAAGCAATGAATATGGAAAATAAAAATGCCCGGATTTAAATTTGCTTCTCGAATAAAAACTTGATAGTAGTCAAAAACTTGAACAAATAAAAATGTCTGCAAATTAGAACATAAGAGAATTCTTTCTATTTAGCAACAATAAGACTAGAAGATAATAAAGCCGGCCCCTGTAGATGTTTTCTAGAAGATAAGACAGCTAGCTTATGTAGATGTTTTCTAAAAATCTTTCGTGGAAGTTCTTTCATCATTAAGAAATATCTTTGAGAAAGGAAGCGGTAGTCATCTTTCTTCCCTTTAGGGGCTGTTTGGTTGGTTTCCAAAAACCCAAGAATAGGAAATTGGAGCTTGGAAATCTCCAAAATTTCAATTTTCACCATTTTCATCCCTAAAACTTACCCACAACATCTAATAAAATATTTTTTCATCCAACAACTCATCCACATCATCCAATAAAATATTATTTTCATCCAACAACTCATCTCATATCATCCAATAAAATAAACCAAATAAAAGAAACGGGTCACATCATCCAACTCATCTCATCTCCATCCCATCTCATCTTTAAAAATCACCCACATCATCCAATAATATTGTGACAACTCATCTCATCTCATCTCCATTTCATCTCCACCCATTTCCTCCAAAAAAACAAGGAAATTGATTTCCTTAAGTGTGGGTCACATCATCCAATAATATAATGACAACTCATCTCATCTCATCTCCTATTTTTAAGAATGAACCAAACACAAGAGAAGAACCTATTTATAAGAAATATGTTTCCTATTCTTTGATTTCCTTCTTTTTTTAACCAACCAAACAACCTCAAAACAACTTTTCTTAAAAAAATACCCACATCATCCAATAATATTGTGACAACTCATCTCCTATTATTTGATTTCCTTCTTTTTTTTAACCAACCAAACAATCATAAAACAATTTTTTAAGGAAATAGGTTTCTGATTCCTTGATTTCCTTTTTTTTTTTTTTTTTTTTGGCAAGCAAACGGCCCCTTAATCGAAAGGGATGATCAATCGAACAATGCAAGCAGTACGGCAACAACAAACATGGGAAAAATAATTCGTCGACAGCAGGGTTCGAACGTGCGCGGGAGAAGCCAAACAGATTTCAAGTCTGTCTCCTTAAGCACTCGGACATATCGACGTTTCCGCAGGGTTCAATAGACAGTAATTTAATTAACTAACTGCAACAGCGCGGTATCAAGAGGAAAGCGTTTAAAAGAGTGATC
This sequence comes from Asparagus officinalis, assembly GCF_001876935.1. Lineage (NCBI taxonomy): Eukaryota > Viridiplantae > Streptophyta > Magnoliopsida > Asparagales > Asparagaceae > Asparagus > Asparagus officinalis. Next base: position 19,597,014 of record NC_033796.1, read on the forward strand.
CTTGCTCCTCAAATTTTCGGCTTGTCCTACTTTGTATATAAACAGAAAGTGGTGGAGTTTCCAAAAGGATAGAAAATTAATATGTGTTATATTATAAATACATGAAAAATTAATATATGTCATATCATAAGTACCCACGTGCTTATCAGAAAATGACATATTGACAACTAATCTTATATTCACCAAAGAATTCTCTTCAAAGTAAAACTATTCATAATTAGAAAATTTTAATAATCAAATATTTTATTATCCTTATCAGATTATAATTATCTATAATTAAAAAAATCTCATAATTACATATTTAGATATAAAAGTTAAAGAAAAAAACCTCATGTAAAGAGCATCTCTACATAGAATCATGGACTAATTTTAGAAAATCCCCTCAACTATTTTAATTTGAGAAAACCCCTTCAAGTTTGAGCATATTGTAAGTAAACCTCCTCAACTATGAAAATTTGAGATAACCCCTTGAACTTTCTTCACTTAACCCCCCTCAAATATGGGTTGTGTCTCACAAAAGTTTTTCAACTAATTTAATTTGAGCTTATTATAGATAATCCCTTCAAGCTTGAAAATTTAAGAAATCCCCGTAAGCTCTTCTCACTTTACGCCCTGAAAATCTAATATTATTAGGTCTAGTATGTCATATGACAAGGTGACTGAGAAATGACCAAAATACAACTCAATTACAAAAAATACTCTGATTTTTTAATATAAGAGATTTCTCAAAGGGTATTTTAGTTATTTTATGTTTTAAAATTTCAGAGGTTGGGGGGGGGGGCGAGGTGGCTTGGTTGTTTGGTAAGAACAAGTGTGGAAGAGGGGTTTTGTGAGACACCCCATAGTTGAGGGGATTTTCACGGATTTTTCAAAGTTGAGTGGAGTTAGCTACAATATGCCCAAACTTTAGGATAATATCACAAATAAAATAATTGAGAGAGGTTTTCTAAGACATCCACCATAGATGAGGGGTTCTCCTAAGCTTAACTCAAAAATCATATATGCAAAATTATACATGCATCAAATTATATTTAAAGTTGATGATCGAGTTAGTCTTCCTCTTAAAAAAATTGTTGATGAATTTAATATTTTTTTCATTATTTATTAATTTGATATCACGTCTTTATTGATTTTTATAAAGAGGGTTTTTTGGTTCATCCGTGTTTCTTTTTAAAATATTAATATAACACAAGATACCATAAAAAATACATGACATGTAAAGATTTAAAAAACTAAAAACTTTCATATTACAAAGATATTCCCTATGATCCAAAAAATAAACAATCTAATTACACAAATTCTCCCTACTTTATCTAATATTTTATAATAATTATATTGAGCTCCTAATGGGTTCTTTAAGATCATTTTTGGGATAAATATTTGGATTCTTAAGTTTTTTACGGATATCAAAGTTTGAAATATTTAAAATAAAACATCAACATTAGATGACCTTTTCAGCTAGCAAAATCTTCACAGTTCGTACATCAAAGAGATATTTTTGGTGTTGTGATCACATGCAACATCCACATTTTTATATCCTTTTTTATTTATTAAATATTTAAAAAAGGGAAGATATACAAAGGAGGGTTTGATGATTAAAATACTAATTTTAAATTTTAAAAGAAAAAAATATCTGCATGCTTCTTTAGCAAGCTGAATTTCCCTTTTTCTCTTTTTATCTTAGAGTATTATAAAAGAGGAACATTGTAAATGAGAGATTGAGGGTTAAACTATCTAACTCTAAATTTTAAATTTTAAAATAAAAGTCATTTGCCACTTATTTTGAATTTCTTTTAACTTTCAACCTATTTGAAGAAAAAGTTCAATTCAGATTATTTAATTTTCAACAATCCATATGCTATAAGTCATCGGTAAAAGGCATTTATATGCTCATATCCATAAAAAATGGATTATATATAAAAACTAGAAAATAAAAAATAATTAGAAAAATTCTATTCAATTCAATTCAGAAGTACATGTATATGACTAAAGCAAAAACCTTTAGACCAAACATCAGATTAAAAAAAAGAATCATACTTCTACACTTCCAAGCTAATGATGCAGATTTAGTTTTAGCTTCTTATATATTCCACATGTAAGACTCACCCATGGGAGCGCGGATAAAATATTTGTTATTCTTATAAAAAATAAGCTTCTTCTATATTTTTTTGGCCCAATTGAAATGTAGATCAAGCAAGGGTTATAATTATGTAAAGCAAATGAAAGTAAAAAAAAAAAAATCTCCAAATAGGGAATCAAAAAGAGAATGGCTACTAGGTCAATGAAAAACGTCTAATTTAAGAAAATAAAGGTCTTCCAATTTTGAGTACTATAAAGTTATATCTCTTTACCTTCATGGCAACTTCAAAGAGTGTAATAGCGTATCTTATGACATATGATATTAGAATCAACTCAGATACCATCATCCACAAACTTAAAGCTAATTTTAATTATAAAAATAGATATTGCTAAATGAGTCCATATTTTGGGCCATAAACTTAAAGGGAGCTCAACCTAGCTTGTGAGGTTATTTTTTTTGGTAAATGAATGTAAACTTTATTCATTTTCCAAAACTGTAAACGAGATCTGTACATAAAAAATCAGGCTAGTATAACAGCCTGATAACCAAAAAAAAAAAAAACACAGAGGAACAATATCCTCTGAGAATTACATCATATGCACATGTAATTCCTCATTCAAAATTTTAGAGTATATGCAGAACTTAATAGCACAAAAAAGCTTGCTAGAATCTCAAAATTTGTCTTGAAAAATCCTAGTATTTCTCTCTTGCCAGATAGAATAAACTGAGACCGAAAATGCCATTCTCTTCATCTTCTTCTTGAAACCTCTCCCTCTCAAATTATGAGAAAACCAATCTATGAGTTGGCTCCAAACACATGACCTCCATGTAAACCCCATCCATTCCATCATCTTATTCCAAACATCAGCCGAATACTGACATTCAAAGAACAGGTGTCCGCAGTTTTCAGGCAGATTAGAACATAGTACACACAGGTTTGAATTCAGCATATTGAGCCGACACAGCCTATCCTTAGTGAGGAGCCTGGAGTGATTGACTAGCCAAAGAACAACAGAATGCTTGGGATAGTGCAATCCCCCCAGGTTGTTTTTGCCCAAGAGACTGTAGCAGAAGGCTGACAAAGAACATTATACACTCGAGATAGCTGGATATTGCCATTGACACAGCAGTCAGCATAAATATTTTGAATATTATCAACACTACCAAATTTAGATATCAACATATTTCTGACCTTAAGCAGCTGTTTCCACATCCATGAGTCATTCACTTTTTGTCGAACTTGCCAGACATTTGCATTTTTCAAATAGTGACCATGTATCCACTTGATCCAGAGCAGGTCTTTTTTCTGATGAATCATCCACAACAATTTTATAGCTGCGGCATAGTTCCAAGCCTTAGCTGAAAATAGCCCCAAACCCCCATGCTTCTTCTCTAAACAGACTGATTTCCAGGAGACTAGATGCATTTTCTGACCCCACAAGAAAGAAGCACAAAGGCTGTCAATTTTTTCCAGGACCTTAATTGGCAGAATATAATTGCTGGCCCAAAAAGTTTGAATTCCCAAAATAACAGATTTTATTAGTTGAATCCTCCCCGCATAAGAGAGTTTTCTGTTTAGTTGCCAGCTTGTGAGGTTATTGCTAGAGAATAAAATTACAACTTCAACGCTTACCATGCATGACTTCAGAGTTTTGGTCAAGTGACAAGGGACCTTTAACAGGCATGGACTTGTATGATGCATGAAGATAATTTAGGTGAAATAAAGCAAGAAGTGATGTGATACCAGTAAGTTAATAATTGTAGGGGCGGTTCAAAGTTGTAGTAATATATACAAAAGGGAGAAAAATTAGCCTAAGATATTATAGAAGAAGTGAATTAAAGTATCAATCAAATTAGTTAAATGCTTCTTGTGTACCCTAGGAATTGCATGCATAAATAGCAATATATAAGAAAATAAATGAAAAAGGTAAAAGAGGCCCGTAAGAGCATATATACGTTTCACATATCGAAATTAACAAACATATATGCAATCAAGGTATATATATTTCCCATCACGAGATTTTTATTGTATAACATATTATTTCACTAACATTTTCTCAAACATTCCAAACAACCCCATCGAGTAATCTAAGCACACCCTACCCAAAAAAAAGAAAAAGAAAAAAGAAATAAAGGAAAAAGAAAAAAAAGGGAGGGGGGTGGGAGAAAAGGGAAGCAATAACCAAATACCTAACTACCATAAATGTCAACCCCAACTCAAGGCTCTCCTCCAAGAGCCCTCCATCAACTCCGGGCTCAACCTAACCATGAGCACACAAAACTCCATCTGATCCAAAACGCCATCCCCATCCAAATCCCCCTCCCTTACCATTTCTTCAAGCTCATCATCCCCCAAGCCCTCGAGCCCGAGCTTCATCGAGTTCTTCTTCAAGCTCTCAATTGTGATCACACCTGTCTCCGAGTCCATCAGCAACTGAAACCCTTTGCATAGCTCTCCGATAAAGCCATCTGGCCCTAATCTTGCAGCCAGTGACGGCAAAAAATCCTCGAACACGATGAACATTTGATCTTTCATGATGCAATTTTTTATTTTTTTAGGAAGTTTGGGATATATGAGAGGTTGTATATATGTACACTTATAAATAAAGAGCTTCTTGGAAGGGAGATGGGTAACGACTGGGGATTTTTATTAAGGTTTAGTTATTGAGGATTATGGTTATTGTTGATTAGGGGTTTCGTGGGCTATAGGTTAAGGTATGGTATGAGTTGATAGAGGGGGATTAAGTTCCGGGAAACTGCGTGAGCTTTTCTTGATTCCATCTGCATGAGACAGTGGAAATTTGACATTTGAACCCTCATCCATTTAGGGTTTTAATAAATACAGTTCGCGGCGCAGGTCTCTGCAAGTTAAATTTCCTATAATCAAGGGTTAGTTACGGCCGGTGGACTCCTTTGTTATATTGCTGTTTTGAATTTATTATTCCTTTATCTTTATCTTCGCAAATAGATCCCATCTAGTGATTTTTGACGGTTTTACCCTCAGGGAGGGCTATTTAATTTATCAAGAAATAGTTGCTTTCTCTAAGGGTAAAAACTCAAAATAATTCACTTGAGATTCTATTTATATAGGTAATTTAAGTGAAATTACCCTTGGGGTGGGGTGGGGGTGGGGGTGGGGGGTGTGTTTGTTGGAAATTTACAGTAAAAAGACAATGAAAGAAAAATTTGACTTGTATTCCTCTCAAAATCAATTACAATTTGGATTCCGATTACAAAAGAGAGGAGAATGAATTTGATTCTCCCCTTTGTTTAAAACAGGTTCTTCTTGGTAGCGATGGAGTGCCTCCTTCGATTGATTGTGTCGAACTTGCTCTCCGTTGACGATCCGACCGTCCTATCTCACGAAACCGATTGAATTGCTTGATGACTTCGGTTTAGAACTCTTAACGAGTATAAAGAACTCAGAACGAGTTGAAAACTCTGACAAGAGTTGTTGAAAACCGAATGTCTGATTTGATATGATTAACTTGGATTGCAAGCTTAATCACGAACTCTTAAATGAGTTTCAAAACTCAGAGTGAGTTGAAACTCTGTAACAGAGTTGTTGGAACCGAAGATTCGGTTAATTGCCAAGTGGATTACGCCGTTGATGAAGGGATCCTCTGGGATTCGATTAACTGATTGTTGATCATTTCCTTGATCTTCAAAAGATCTCCTTCTTCGTGCTGTTGAACTGCTGAGATTTGTTGACCCTAAGCGGTTTTGATGCCAGCTCACCTCAACCCTATGCGGTTTTACTGCTAGAAATCGATCAACCTCTTACTCAGTTGAGTAAGTCGGTTATTTATAGGGGGATAAGGGGTATAACCAACCCCTATTCCGCTCCTTCGTGGGCGAGAATCCCTCAGAACGTGGGATAAACGGTTATGAGGCCATTCAGCTTGTGTTTGAACAAGTCAAAATGCCCCAGTTGGCGTTCTGGAATTAGAAACGCACAGGTCATTGGTGCGTTGAAGTTCAACTCTGTGTCCAGAGTTTAGGACACAGTTGAGTCTGTCGAAGAACACACGTTACGTGTGCATTTCGTGATTTAACTCTGCGTTACAGAGTTCGATGTCTGCTGAGGAACGCACAGGTTGTGTGCGTTTTGAATTTGAGAAACACAGAAGTGAATTTCTGCGTTTGAGAGAGGTTGTTGACTTGTAACCTCGTCCATTATAACATTGCAAAGGCTATTGCTTATTGATCTTTGCCTGTTATAGGATATGAGAGTCGTCAGAGTGTAACTCTCACTGTTGGTTGCGAAGACCACTGAACAGAGTTTTCATCAGCTGTCGGAAGCGTCGTCGAATTGTAACTCTTCTCGATCTGTGTGAAAAGCCCTCTATCTGTAGCTTTCGATTGTCGGCGCGAAAGCTATTTGATTGTAGCTTTCGTTGTTGGAATTTGACGGGAATCAACATCCATAGTGTTTTTAGATGAATATTTGCCCACAGCTCTCTACCAAGCAACTCACCAGCTAAGTCCAACCTTTTATTTCTAAAATCATTACACTGCTCATCAGCATCTCTAATAGTCGCTAATATAGTATTAGTCATGCTGTTGTCGCAGCCATCAAGATCAATCATGAGGTTGTGTTTGTAGCGGTTGTAGTGATCAAAAAGCCGTCTGATCGTGACTTCTATTGTCAGGGCTTGATAGGGATTAGCTATCCGTTGTGATTTTTAGACAGCCTACAGAACCCCCTCCAAAGTTTTCGAAAGTTCGCGGTTGACTGGGATGAATTTTCGGAATACTTTGGATCCCAAAATTTAGTGGATTGATTGTTCATTCGTCTAATCTGAAGACATTGCCGAACTCGGCTGATTGCAATCTGCTTATACTCATCCAACAAACTCTTCAGTGGAGTCTCCTGTTTCTTCTTGGCTTTAGTCACCTTGGTAGCTGACATCAGCTTCCCTCTATTTATTTGAGACCATATAATGGCTTTAAACATAGAGGAATTCATTTGGTTGAGTTAGAACGCACGGGTAAATTTCCTGTGTCATCGAATTGAAACGCAGAGTTGAATTCTGCATTTAGGAGTTCAATCAATGCAGACGCATAGGTGAATTCTCTGTGCTGAAGCATTAGAATGCAAAGCTGAACTCTGCGTTCAGAAGCTCAATCAACACAGGCGCACAGGCCGTGTTTGGCGGGATTTTGGGCCTAGAATCCCGACCCGATTTGACAGCTCATAGCTGTCTATAAATAGACTGCCACAGGTTAAATCAAAAGTCACCCGACTTTTTGCCTCTTCTTCTTCGATCAATTTTTAACGAAGACTCTTCGTTTCCAACTCCGGTGACCTTGTTCATCTTCTCCGATCCTCATCCTCCATGGGTTCAAAAAAGAAGGCCGCTTCTCCTCCAAGACCCACTGCTGCGACAGCGCCGCCGCCTCGGGCTCCACTCGTCGGTGGTAAGTGTTGCTTTTTGTTGCCGTCAAACTTGCTTCGGCAAGTTATTTGAAAAACCCTAGATGGGTTCTTGCAAATGAGGAAGAAGACTCGTTCCGATATTGTAACGCAGAGTTAAGACTCTGCGTTTTGAATTCGAAACGTCAGGGGCCTGACCCTTGCGTTTATGAAATTTTAACGCCAGGTCTGAACTGTGCGTTCGAAAACTTAACGTAGAGTTTGACCTCTGCGTTGATGAAAATTAATGCCAGGTCTGAACTGTGCATTCGAAAACTTAACGCAGAGTTTGACCTCTGCGTTGATGAAAATTAACGCCAGGTCTGAACTGTGCGTTTGAAAACTTAACACAGCGTTTGACTTCTGCGTTGATGAAAATTAACGCTAGGTCTGAACTGTGCGTTTGAAAGTTTAACGCAGAGTTCGACCTTTGCGTTGATGAATTTTAAACGCCAGGTCTGAACTGTACGTTTGATAATTTTCTTTCTTATGGACTTAACTAAAGCTCCCTTCATTTGATTGATTGAATATTTTTTCTTTTGTAGTGCCTTACACCCGCGAACCTCTCAATCTTCGTCACCACTTCGGGCATGGGGGCGGCGCGGATTTTAACATGCAATTCAATCTGTGTTAAGAACTCCCGATATTCCAAGATTCTGACAAGGATCGTGTCGCCTTGATCTCAGATCCCAGTACAGATACACTTAGGGTATTAGCTACGGACGCCAAGTTTGAGACTGGGTCCCGTAAGAAGCTCGTCAAGCCAGCTTTTTTATTTGAGGATCGTGTCACCATCTCAAAAGAGATTGTGCATGGCGGCCATTACAAGTGGCTAAGACAAATTGGAGATCGTCGTCTCTTCCTCCCTGACATGCACAGGATGTTTCCCATCTCTTACTACCAGTGTGCTTCTGTTCCGCGCCACATGAACTGGGACTTGGTGAGAGAGCAAGATGGGGTAGCTGTTGGGGTTTTGACTCACAAGGGTGTGCATACCGCTGGTTATAATTGACAAGTGTCGGCCTTGGAACCCTGCTGATTCTCGCGGGGATATCCTTTAGGAGAGACAGCTAGCCCAGCTAACACATTCTTGCGATGATTTTTAGCCGCCAAAGGAGAGTTCCCAACTGCAGTATTCTGAGCTCCTGGATGGGTACACTCCACCAAGGCAGGCTGGTGGGCACGAATGATAGAATTCGTGTTGGCAGAATTAAAGGGACCACTAGCTCAATCTGGGCTTGGTTGCCCTATTATGGCTACTAAATATGGTATCGCTCTTAGCCCTTACAATTTCTTTGCCATTCTGGAGCGGTACAATCCAGAGACTTGTACATTTTTCACGCCGGAAGGAGAATTAGGGTTAGCCCTGCATGAGATGTTTGATGTCTCGGGTCTTCCTTTTAGAGACTTGCCATATGAAGAGTTTATTCCTGGATCAACTGAGCTGAAGATTTTGCAGGAGACGAACCCCGAAGTTTATGACACTCTGTGGGAGGTAATGTGTCATTTCCAAATCTGTAGCTAACTGACAGGAGCACGTGGACGTGGTATTAAACAGCTATCTTGGGCTGAGTACCTTTTCCAGAATTTGTCCAACAAGACTGCCACCGTATCTCGTCGGGAGGCGAGCACTCCTGAGACCATTCAAGCTTTGATTAATGACGCCACCGTTCACTATGTTAGCGAGGGAATAGAAGATGATTTCCCAGCGCAAACTGAATTTGAAAGCTTCCATCACCAGGTAGCCACTCCCATCTCTGATATGGCTTTATTGGCGGGGGTTTTGGTCCCTACCAGACCAATAGATGCTGTGATGATTGAAGTAGCTTATCCGGCTGTCCTCTTAGCTCACGGGATACCTATAAATCTACTTTTAGCCATGACGTGTTGTTTGCAGCATGACTTGAGGGAATTGTGTCTCGAGTTTATTCAAGTGAAGGAGATAGACTCTGAAGGAACAAAAAGCTTGGTGACCCCAAATCCTCGTGTACCCTTGCCGTATACTTACTTAATGGCTTGGTACGTCTCGCGTTGTGTACATTTGATAAGTGCTCCCTCTGCTACGAATGAAGGCTTCATCCCTTTCGTGCAGAGATTAGAAGAAGCTACTTGGATAGGCGCTTACATAGTGAGGGTCCATCAGATTCTGTCGAGAGACCTCAGCTACGACATCTTCCGCTGCTTTCCGGATTTTGAGGGTGGAGGATATGGACAGGTATTCCAAGATACCGCTGGTCCTAATGGTTTTACCCGTTTGGACGGGGGAGTTTTCCACTGGCTGTTAAATATTAGACCTGGTTATCTCCTCTTCAGGCAAAATGACAAATGTATAATTGAGCCCTATCAACCGTATAGATTTGCTCGCCAATTTGGATACGGCCAACTTCCGAGGAGCCAGCTTTCAGTTATGGGCAACATATACGAAGGAGCTCGAGCCTGGTATTATTCCACCGCAGGTTGCACTGGGGCTACTTTCAGATTACCCCACAAAACACCTAATTCTCTTCTCTCCGTGGCTTTCTGTAACTGGTATCATACAGCTTCTATGATGCCAGATTATAAACTATACACTTCAGGTCTTCGTGAGATTAGAAAGATGTATTCATCTCGGAAAGGAGGTGGTCGTGTATCTCGTCTGAAGGGGATCGATGAGTTTTTACATTTTGAAGATGCAGCTGAAGAAGGAGAAGGAGAACTGGGCCTAGAGAGTGCCCCGGTAGCGAGCCCTAGGGCTGCTGAAGCTCCAAAAACAAGAGCAACTGGAAAGAGGGCTCTCACTGAAGCAGAAGAAGCCCACTACGAGAAACGTACTCGTAGGAAGCTGCTCATAGATCCTCCTGCTCAGAGGCTAATGGCGGATGCTTTCAAATCTGCCGGTGGAGGGGAAGAGCAAGAATCCGCTGTTGCAAGTCACCCTGATCGCGCCGATCCTCACTCTGGGGGATCTACATTTTCTGAAGAATTTTCCCCTCACCGTCCCTTGGATCAGGCAGAGGGTGGAGATGAATTCCCAATTGGTGATATGAGGGTTTCTTCTACAATAGATCCCGATATCTCACCATTTCTAGATCAGACTCCTGGTGCTGCTGCTTCGCCTGCAAGGGTATTGCCTGCAACGTCTCCATCTGAAGGGGCTAAACTGCCTACAGATGAACTGGCGACAGATGAGCTTGCAAATCTTAATGAGCGTCAGTCTCCCACTTCCTCTGTACTATTGCCACATTCGGGGACTATTATTCCTAGTCCCACGACTGGCCGGCTGACCCAGGTGGATACTCACGCGAGCTCTCCTGAACTTTCAGCTGCTGACGATGACGAACCATTAGACTATGGGAGCTCGTCTCACCATGAGGATGTTGATGAGGATGAAAGCGATGATGATGATTTTTATGATTGGGCGGATCAATCACCACCACCTTCTGACAAGGCGTCTGGTTATCTTCCTTTTTACCCTACTGGTAGAAATTACACATTTTGATTTCTCTAGTGTTTCTTTCTGTTATACTGAATGTTCTGTTGTGAAGGTTCTCCAACTCCTGAGGCTGCTAGTACGTCATCGTCTCTCCACCCGCAAGCAGCAGATGTTCCTCCCTCTGAATCAATGCCGGTGACAACAACTTCTTTACCAGAAGAATCTCTTTCGCTGACAATTCCTCTCAAACCTGTGGGGACGGAGATTGTGCTAAGCTCAACCCAAACAGGGGCACTCATGGCTCTACCTTCTAGTCCCTCGCAATTGGATATCACCATAGCTTCTCCGACTTCTTCACGATCATCACCCCCTGCTTTTGCATCAGGGTCTATGCTTTTAGGCTCCCCAACGACATCTCCGGTGAATACGTTAAGTCCAGTGGCCCTCCCTTCCATTCTAAAAGTTCTTATACGACCGTTGGAAGATATGATGAAGATAGCGATTGAGGAAATCAGTGCTGGACGAGCTTCATTCGATTTTTTCAAATCACTACTCACGCACTCCCTGAACGGCATTCGGTATGTGGATGATGCTCGATTATTCCAGCATTGCTACGAGGGCATCTCTCGGTTAGAAAAGGATCTGAGGGCTTTGGAAGACTTACATCGAGCGGATCTTGCTGCACAGACTGCGTCAGTCTTTGATAATCTTCAAGCTGAAGCGGCCCGCCAATACGAAACCTTCCAAGAAGCCATCACTGAAAGGGAGCTTGAAATTGCATCCTTACAGGGGCAATGCATGCAGAAGCAACACGCTGTGGATGCTTCTGGTGCTGCCATACAAACATCTCGTGCAGAAATTGATCGTCTCAAGGTGGAGTTGGCTCGACACGAGGCTGAGCTCGCGCGAGAGGAAGAAATATTGAAAAAGCTCACACTAGAAAGTGTGAAAACTTATGCCATCTACCGCTCATCGGTGCAGGACCTTGAACTTATCCAGAAGCACGCTAATGCGATTGCACTGGACGAAAGTACCCTTAGGAAGAAAGCTGAAGTGATGGTGCAGGCCGCTCACGAAGAAAAACTATCTGCTATTAAGTCCCGGCTTGCGTCTTTCACTTTTGTTGATCCAGAGGCATAGTTATGTATTGTTCTTTTTGTTTGATAAGAACAAGAATTTTGTATCACTCTTCGATATTTCTGATGATAATAAAAAGAGTGATTCTGGTTTGTCTCTTTTCATTGCATGTGTCGTGTTCTGACTTGCAACAATGGGAAAATACCCAATCTTTAAAATTTCCTTTATTACCATCTAAGATAATTCTATAAAACTTTAACTTGTTGGGGGTGGGTATATGAACGCTCATTATTCCTTTGTAGAAGAATTAACTGGTTCAAACGGGTTAGAACTGTTAGAGGTGTTTTGTTAACATAACAGAGATTGGGGAATCTACCGATCTATTGGAAAGAGTCAATAGATTAATTTTTTGTAAGTGGTGTGATTTTACTCTGACATGCGAGCAATCGTGATCAGGGTAATTTGAGGGCTTATCACTCTATTAGGGAGAGTTGATAAGTGGATTTTTGTCAGAGGTGTAGTGTTAACGTGACAAGAAGAATATTGCTATGGAAGCAATTTTGAGGACTTATCGCTCTATTGAAGAGAGTCGATAAGTGGATTTTTGTCAGAGGTATAGTGTTAACATGACAAGAAGAATATTGCTATGGAAACAATTTTGAGGACTTATCGCTCTATTGAAGAGAGTCGATAAGTGGATTTTTGTCAGAGGTGTCATTGTTACAACGATGTAAACAAAACTCCAGCTCTGTGGGATATGACATCCGTCTGAGGTGTAATATTAACCTGACGATGATTTAAACCCTGCTGAGGAAATACCAAGGTTTAATAATGTCATGTTAAAAGGGTTCATGAACTTTTTGGAATAAGTATCATGTTTGAAAATACCAAGGTGGATCCTTCGTTTAAGATAATTGCAACGCAAAAAAGGCGACCTTTGCGTTTAAGGTTCGAAACGCAGAGTTAAGAACCATTGCAACGCAGGTCTAGGCCTGGCGTTTGAAGAATTTGAACGCAGAGGTAACTCTGCGTTAAAGTCCAACCGACTTTATTCATTAACGTGGAAGATCACGTTTCAGATTTGGTTGGGATCATTTCTTAGAGTCCCGAACTGATTTAACAGCCCGGCGATTGTTATAAATAGGCCCGTAGGGTCACATCAAGAGTCATTCGACTCTTTTGCCTTGCTTAGTTCCAAGAACGAGAATTCTCGTTTCCGTTGATTTTCGGTTAATTCTCCCCGATGAATTCCGTCTTCTCCGATTGAGATCACCCGCATGGCGCCCAAGAGGATGAGTTCGGGTTCCAAGAAGGTTGGCAAGGTGGCTTTGGACGCGCCGCCGGCCGAGAACACCGGCGATGTCGCTGTTCTGACGAGCGCTTCGACATTGCTGTCGCTGTCATATGGACCTCGGTGCTGTGGTAAGCGGTGGCCATGGCAACTTGTTTCGAAAAGTTTTATGAAAACCCTAGATGGGTCCTTATCAACGAGGAAGATGACTCGTTTTCTATCAGAAACGCAGAGTTACGGCTCCGTGTTACAAATTGGAAACGCAGACTTGAAACTCTGTGTTTAGGAAACACAGGGCCAAATCACTGTGTTAAGATTGGGAACGTAGAGTTAAGACTCTGTGTTAAAAAATGGAAACACAGACTTAAGACTGTGTTTAAGGAACATAGAATTAAGACTCTGTGTTAAAAAAAATGGAAACGCAGACTTAAGACTGCATTTAAGGAACATAGAGTTAAGTCTCTATGTTAAAATTGGGAACGCAGAGTTTAGGACTCTGTGTTAAAAATTGGAAACGCAGGCTTAGAACTCTGCGTTCAAGTATTGTAACGCAGGGTTTGACCTCTGCGTTCAGGTGTTGTAACGCAAGGTTTGACCTCTGCGTTCAAGTGTTGTAACGTAGGGTTTGACCTCTGCGTTCAAGTATTAATACAAGAGTTGGCTCTTGTATTTAAAGCGTGCCACGTAGAACTTACTCTTCGTGTTTATTTCATGTTAGCAACCTCTTTCTGCTACTAACTGTTGCTTCTGATTTTACAGTGCTTTTTCCCAATGTGCCACTTCTGCCGGAGTAGCATTTCAACTACACTGATGATCCAAAAGTGGGGAGAGCTTTTGGTCTCTATAGAGAAATTCCTTTATGCACTTTCCTAAGTTTGGAACGAACACATTTAATTAGGTTTTCTGAGTGTTCCACCCTCAGGGCTCTAATCACCGATCTGGATCTGGAAACTCCTGCGGGTCTGGATCAATTTGTCAAACCCTCATTTTTATTTGGCGACCATATATCTGCTGATTGACAAGTTGGGTATGTAGAAGACTCCCGGATGCTGCGAAGAGTTGATGATCGTTTACTTTTCCTTCCAAGCATGAAGAGAATGTACCCGCTTTCCTACTTCCTAAGTGTTGGTGGTCGTAGGGGCTTGGCTTTCGATCTCGTCAAGGAGAAGGAAAACATCTCGTTTGGGTCTGGTCGATCATCTCGTGTTCAGATTGGCGGATAACTCAAAGGTCTGCGACCTAGCAGATTTGAGATAAAGGACCCCGCTCAGGAGACACCTCTTCCAGCAAACATTTTCGTACGCCGATTTATTGCTGCTCAAGGCGAATTTCCTACACAAGCCTTCCGTTCTCCTGGTTGGTTGTTTTCTAGAGAAGATGGTTGGTGGATTCGGATGGTGGATTTTGTCCTCGAGGAACTCAAGGAGCCTCTTGCTCAGTCTGGCCTTATGCTACCAGTACAGGCCACAAGACGTGGGATCACTCAGAGCTATCCCTGCTTCTTCACCATGTTGGAGCGATACAACCCGGATAGCTGCACCTTTTTCACACCTGTTGGGGAGTTAGGATTTGCTCTCCATGAGATGCATGCAATATCGGGATTATCCTTCGGGCAAACGCCCTACGAAGAATTTATTCCAACCACTGAAGAACTCTCCCTCTTGAAGACTGCTCGTCCTGAGATATACATCACTTTTTGGGAGTTGCTATGTTATTTTCACATCTGCGCTCAGGTCGCTGGGATACGTGGGGGTGGTCTTATGCATACTGCCTGGGCAGATTATTTATTTCAGAATTTGGGTCAAAAAGATTTGAAGGTGACCCGTCTTGCTGTAAGCTCTGCTAGGAGTATCAAATGAAGGTGACCCGTCTTGCTGTAAGCTCTGCTAGGAGTATCAAAGCTCGCATCAAGACTCCTAACGCCATTTATAGGAACACGTGTTTGGAAGATGGATTTGAAGCCGACAACGAATTTGAAAGTTTTCATCATCAAGCCGCAATTCCTATCTCTGACACAGCCCTCCTTGCTGGTTTCTTGATGTTATGGTTGAAGCGGTGCGTCGTGCCGACGAAACCGTCTGAATCGATCTTGGTTGAGGTAGTCTACCCAGCCGTTCTTCTGGCTCACGAAAGACCTCTAAGTCTTCTCCCTGCAATGACAGGTTGTCTGCAGAGGGGCTTACGGGATTTGATTTCTGAACTCCTCGACGTCAAGGAAATGAATGTTGCTGGGAAGAAAGTTCGGAAGACTTCTCAACCCCGCACACCAATGCCCTATACTTACTTAGTGGCTTAGTTTGTGCTGCATTGTCCCTCTTTGATGACGGGAATTGTACATGATAATGAAACCTCTGTTCCTTTCATCCAGAGACTTGAGTCTGCCACGTGGACGTCCGTGTACATAGTCCGGGCTAGACAACTCTTGTCTTTGGAAGACAAGTATGATCTCTTTTGCTGCCACCCCTGTTTTGATGGGGCTGAAGGAGAAAGTCCGAAGTTTGGCGACGTGGTTTTCGAAGGATCTTCGCTTTTAAACACAGGGACTTTCCAATGGCTTCTTGCTATCAGGGTAGGCTACCTGGTCTTCCGACTAGGCGAGAAATGCATCATTGAGCCATATATTCCTTCGCGTTTCGCTCGACAATTCGGGTATGACCAGCTTTATGTTGGTAACCCTAACCCGCGATTAGCTCACGTTGGGAATCTTTATGAAGGTGCTCGTGCTTGGTATTTCTTCTCTGTCCGAGGGACTCATGCGCAGTTTACTTTGCCTAATTTTCCGCCTGGTTGCTCTACCGTAGCGGACTTCCGTGATTGGTTCAACAAAGCTTCTCGAATTCCCGAGTATGATATATACACCTCATGTATAAATGAGATCCGGGAATTTTATAAATCGAGAAGTGGTTCTGCCAGGACTCGATTACCAGGGATAGAGGATTATCTGTCCTGCGAACGAGAGGCATCTGGAATCGAAGAGATCCCAGAGGAATTACCCGCTGCTAAGCCTTCTGAAGAAGAGGATTCTAAAGAGGTTCTCGAGGGAGCACCCCCTCCTGAGCCTCGCTCCTTGAGATCAATAGGGAAGCGGGCTCTTACTGCTGAGGAGGAAGGCGAATATGAGAAGAGGATTCGGAAGCGAAGACCCGTTGCAGCTAAGAATTCTAAGAAAGCTAAGCTGATGGGGGACGCCATAAAGTCGGCACGTGCTGCATCTCCAGAGAACAGCGGGGATACTATGCTTCCAGCTGCTCCTCCTAGTCCCGAAATACCAACAGGTGGGCAGGGATTGACCGTCCCAGGTTCAGCGCCAAATATGCCCGAAAAGTCATCATCTGATGTTGCGCACACCCCCACTCGCACTGATTATGAGAATTGCTTTATTTATCCGCCGACTGCTCCACCCCCAAGTTATGAGAATTGCTTTATTTATCCGCCGACTGCTCCACCCCCAAGCTCGGAAACTTTAAGGAAGCTCATCGAACAATTCCCAAGCTCGGAAACTTTAAGGAAGCTCATCGAACAATTAGAGTACTGGATGCAAATGACTATCGATGTCATTAGTCTTGGGGACGTGAGTTTCAAAGTCTTTGAACCCCATCTGCTGGAGTGTCTCGCCAAGATTAGGAACCAAGGGAATGCATTGTGGACTGAACATTGTCGCGAGAGCATTATTATTCTGGAATATGAATTGGAATTCCTTTCAATGCTACAACGCGATGCCATCGAACCAGAAGTGGATCGGGCTCTTTCTCAGGCTAGAGCTTTGAAAGCACAGCAGCAAGAGGCTCTTCAGAAGAGTCTATCCGAAACAGATTCTCGTATTGCTCGCCTGCGTGGGGAACATCTTCAAGTGCAAGTGGACTTGGGCACTTTTGCTACAGGTATTCAGGATACTGCGATCGAGCTTACCCGTGCTGGTATTGAGCAATCTCAGATAACTGCTCGATTAGCGGGCGACATGGAAGTCATAAAAGGGTTAGCTACTTACTGTGAAGAGCTTTTCAAGGGCTATTGTGATGAGTTTGTTGCTGCTGACAAGATTAGGCGAGAGATTACAGAAGCAGTACCAAATGAAGAGGAGCTCAAGAGCAAGATAACAGAGGAAGTCAAGAAGGCTCGTGAGGAGAAGATATTGACACTGAAATCTAAACTCAAGTCTTTTAGACTGATGAGCCCCGATGCTTAGGATTTGAATCGCTTTTTAGCTAGGGAATAAATTTGTATCATTTTCATTTCGATTGACTTCATTTTGTATTCAAATTAGCAATATTGAATAAAAATGATATCATTTTACCTTTCATCACCTCTTTTGTTGAAATCTGGTTCAGGACAATGAAAAGTAAAGCAAATGCCATAAGTACAGTGTTAACCTGGCATGAAATCGAAATTCTCTTTATTAGAATAATTCTAGAAAATTTCAATCGTCAGAGGTTTAATGTTAACATGACGAAATACAAGACAGAAATACCCTATAAATAGGCAACCCCCAGCCTGATTTAGCTGAGGTTTAGGGAGCTACATGATTTACAGGAAGTATCTCTTAAGGAACTTCCCATTGATTAGCATCATGAGCCTATCTCCTTTTTGATTGATGAGACGATAAGCTCCATTCGAATAGACTGATTCTATTAGGAAGGGCCCCTCCTATTTGGGATTGAACTTCCCCTTGGTTTTGTGAGTCATTACCATGGGTCGTCTGTTGGCCAAAACTAAGTCGCCTTTCTGGAAAATCCGTTCCTTAACCTTTTTGTTGTAGGCTTTAGAAATACGGGCTTGATATAGTTCAATCTGTTGCTGAGCTTGAAATCGTTTGTCGTCTAAGGCTTCAAGTTCTTGCAGACGTCGTTGATGTTTTTCTTCTTCTGTTAGTCCAGTTGTAATAGCAACTCTCAGAGAAGGGATCTGGATTTCCAATGGCAACACAGCCTCGCAGTCGTATACCAAAGAGAATGGTGTAGCTCTTGTAGGGGTCCTCACCGTTGTGTGGTAAGCCCATAGACATTCACCGAGTCTTTCATCCCAATCGCGCCGGCTCTTGGAGACAAACTTTTTAAGAAGCTTCACTATGGTTTTGTTGAAAGCTTCTGCAAGACCATTTGCTGGCGGATAATAAGCCGTAGATGCAACACTTTGGATTCTGAATTTATCACAAAATCTCTGAAACCCAAAGCTGACGAATTGTGTCCCGTTGTCATGAACTATCCTTCTTAAGACTCCAAAGCGATAGATGACGTGATGTCTGATGAACTTAATCACGTTTGAAGTCTTGACTTCTTTCAATGGGATTGCCTCCGCCCATTTGGAGAAATAATCAGTTACAGCTAAAATGAACCGGTGTCCTTTGGACATCGGAGGGGAAATCGGCCCCACTATGTCCATACCCCACATTTCGAAGGGCCAGGATGCCGTTGTGGGGTGTAAGTTTCCAGGTGCTTGATGAATGAAGTCCCCATGAATTTGGCATGCGTGACAACGCTTAGCGTAGTCAACCGCATCTGAGAACATCTTTGGCCAATAATAGCCTATTCGTCGGAGGCGATCCCCTAATTTAGCTCCGGGTTGATGAGCCCCGCACATTCCGTCATGAGCCTCTTTGAGGGCTTCCTTTGCTTCCTTTCGGGAAAGGCATCGAAGTAAGACTCCATCATGCGATTTATGATACAGGACTTGAGAAACTGCATCGTAATAGAATCGGAGGGCTTTTCGTTTAATTGCAGCCGCTTCCTTATGATCATCAGGCAAAATTCCATATAGGGCATAGTCGATGTACGGAAATCGCCAATCCCTAGATTCGAACTCCATGGATGTTGTACATACTTCTCTTGTCGTTGTCTCGTCTGAGTTTTCCTCTATAGGAATATTGGAAAAGTATAGCTTACGTCCCATGACCGGAATCGTTGTTTCAACCCCTGGGGGCAAGGCTAGTGAAGTTACCAAAGAGGCTAAAGCATCGGCATATGCGTTCTGAGCTCTTGGCACGTATTCGATAAAGAAGCCTTCGAACTTTTGAGCTTGCTCTAGCACTGCGAAGTAATACGGGATCAAATCCTCATGACGTACTTCATATTCCCCTCGGACTTGATTAACGATGAGCTGAGAGTCACCGTAGGCCTCGAGGTGCTGAATATTAAGTTCCTCAGCAAATTGCATCCCTAATAGCAGAGCATTATACTCGTCTACATTGTTAGTACAAGGTTCAATTAGGGAAAATCCTCTTGGGATTACGTGACCGTTCGGAGAGATCAATACTACTCCTACTCCTGTGGTGATTGCTCCATGAGGGTTTGCTCTAGACGCACCGTCGAAGAATAACTTCCACACTTGCGGAGCTTCTTGAGTAGCGCAAGCTTCGGCGACTTCGTCGGGTAGTTCTTCATACAACTTAGACGTTTCCGATACTGGATGATCGGCTAGGAAGTCTGCCAGTGCTTGATCCTTGACCGCCTTTTGAGGCATGAACTGCATGTCGTATTGCGATAAGAGAATGGCCCATTTCGCAAGCCGGCAATTTAGAGATGATGGTTTCTTCATCAGAACTCTCAAAGGATTCACCTTAGAGATGACCTGAATGGTTTGTCCAACTAGATAATGTCGCATCTTTTGAATTACGAATACCAAGGCGAGACATTCCTTTTCGACCGGATTATACTGATGTTCGGCTCCCATCATAGTCCTGCTCAGGTAATAGATGGCTTGCTCTTGACCTTGATCATTGTTCTGAGCTAACAAAGCACCAAGAGAATGATCCATGGCCCTCACATATAACAGGAATGATTTTCCTGATATTGGGGCCACGAGAACTGGCGGTTGAGTGAGATATCTCTTAATCTCCTCAAATGCTCTTTGACACTCAGCATCCCAAACAAAGGATATTCCTTTCTTCATGAGCTTAGAGAAAGGTTGGCAGCGCCCTGAAAGATTTGATATAAATCTTCGAATGTAGGCTAGTCTACCTTGCAAACCTCTGAGCTCTTTGAGATTCTTCGGAGGTGGCATGTCTTGGATGGCACACACTTTCTCTGGGTCAAGAGAGATTCCTTTGGATGTGACGATAAATCCTAAGAATTTTCTGCTTGATACTCCGAGAAACGATTTTGTCGGGTTCATCTTCAGCTGGTGTGCTCGCATGATCTCAAACATTGTCTTCAGATCTGTAAGATGATCGTCTTTATATTGGCTCTTTACTGCTATATCATCGACGTAGCACTCAATCTTCTTTCGTAAGTGTTCGTGAAAGATCATGTTCATTGCACGTTGATAAGTTGCACCTGTGTTTTCCAGACCGAAGGGTATCACTGTGTAGCAATACACCCCCAGTGGTGTTCTAAAAGCAGTATGCTTTTTTATCTTCCGGGTGCATCTTGATCTGATTGTACCCGGAGAATCCGTCCATGAAAGACATCCTTTCATATCCGCAAGTGTTGTCGATCATGACGTCAGTGATAGGAAGAGGAAACTCGTATTTTGGACAAGCTGCATTAAGATCGCGGAAATCAATGCATATCCGGACTTTACCGTTTTTCTTGGGAACTGGAACAATGTTGGCCACCCAGTCAGGGTGTTGCTCTTCTCTAACAAAACCCGAGTCTATAATCTTTTTAACTTCTGACTTAATTGATTCCATGATCTCTGGACGAAACCTGCGTTGTTGTTGTTTAACGGGTTTTGCATCCGGATCGATATTGAGACGGTGCATGGCAACCTTCGGGTCAAGGCCAGGCATATCTTCATAATTCCATGCGAAGACATCTATATATTCTCGGATAAGAGATATAAGGTCTTTTTTTCGGATGATGACAGATCTTCGGCTATAAAGATAGGCTTGGGGTCAGACTCCTCTCCCATGTTGACCTGGATCACTTTATCTTCAGTGGGTGGTTCGCGTTGTTCGAAGCGCATATCCCACAAGATGTTAAGACGTTTGATCCAAGGATCGTCGGTTGATTCGACTAACTCTTCGTCACCCCCTGCATCTTCATCGGAAAGAAAGGTCCGACACTGACGTCGGATTCCCAGGAAGAGGTTCCGGATGAATGATCCTGACGCAGATAATTACTGATCTCATTTTCTGAGGCAGGGGGAGTTGTGACATAACCTAAGCCTCTTCCGGTTTTTTGATAATAATCCGGAGGTTTTCCTTCAGGGGTTAGAGACATCCAGATTGGGGTTCGCCTACCTTTCCCGAAGTTCAGACCCTGTTTCTCATTAAAGTTATACCCCATTTATTTTATTAAGTATATAGAATTGGGTTCGTGGTAATGGAATTGGGGAACTCCGTCATCTTCCTCTGAACTTCCTCGTTTGAGTTGTTCGGGTTTGACTTTACCAAAACAGATCGGCTACTGCCCTTTCCTTTTGGATGGGACTTTGAAGAAAGCCTTCTATGCGTCTTCTGCTTCTTCATCTGAAGCAAAGAACGACTTGATAGGCAACATAAGTGATGACTCTGTGCACAGTGTGTGCCATGGGTTGGTACCTGTATTAGAGTCATTCTCTATTGGTTTACTTTTAGAGGACACATCAGGCAAGTACGCTAAAAGAAAGTCTTCATTAATGCACATTCACTCTCGCTCGGTACATCATTATTACTCTCATCCTGACCCATTACATCTAAGTTCAGTTCCCACAGACAATCTTCTTCTGGATCTGGTTCAATGTCAGCTTCGTTTCCACTGTCCACCTCTTGAGATTCTTGGTAGAAAACGGAGTCAGTGTGAAAGTTCTCCACTCCTCGGAAAGGGTATTTTTCCGCAATCAGGGTTCGAACTTCTCCCTCATCATTGGCATATTTCATGACCTGATGTAGGGTAGACGGGATAATGCGATTTGCTTGTATCCATGGTCGTCCTAGCAACAGATTGTAGGAAGTGTCCGCGTCTATGATGTAACATGTCACCTCGGATTTGAGGTCTCTAATTTGACACATGAGTTTGATTTTCCCCAGGGGTCGAGTACTGTTGGCGTTGAACCCAAAAATAGTGGTCTGGGTGGTGTGCAGCCGATGCATGGGAATTCCTAAGACCTGCATGACCCTGTAAGGCATGATGCTGAGTGCTGAGCCCGGGTCAACCTAAACACGATAGATTTCAGAGGATCCGATATACCCTGTGTAGTATAGCGGCCTGTCGTGCTTGTGTTTGACCTGCATGTCTTCTTGAGTAAATGATATGCAGGGTAGACTTCTTGCCGCTTGCAGACATTGCCGACAAGTTTGATCTTCATAAGCTTCAGAAATCGGAGTGACTTGGGTGATAAAGCTCTCTGTATTCTTCAATGCTTCGATTAGAGCTTCCTTGATGGTTTTGGACAACCTCAGGAGCTCGTATAGAGTAATCCTGGCCGGTATATTGGCCAACTGTGCCATAACATTGAATTGGAAGGGAGTACTCGACTCCCCGGATTCCTGGTGGAGATTCCTGTTAAACCGGAGTTCTTTTTGTTTCCCCTTATCAGCTGGCTTCTTCGGGACAGAACCCCCAGCGTCTTGGGGCTGTTCCTCAACTTCTTGAGCATTCTGACCGTAGTATTTCAAGTATGTCTTTCCAGACCGAGTGCCAGGGTTGTCTCCTGGGTATGCAGCCAGGGCAATCCTCTCTTCCTCCAAATCCGTGAGGGTCTTGAGGTGATCATCGTTCTCAGTAATGGAGGGGCTAATCATGTTGGAAGATTTAGCCTTGCCTCCTTTCTTCTTGGACGAGGTATTCGTCCACTGTTGGTCTCCCACTAGATCGGGATGAACCCACATAATTTCTCCTTTTGGAGTGGTGAGGGGTATCAACCCCTTGTCTTTCTGACTGTGCAAGTCAATATTCTTCAGACGCATTTCTCCCTTGTGGATAGGGACAACGTCATCTGTGGTCGCCACCGGAGGGAAGTCACCAAACTGGACTGCTATCATGTTGGTAGAGACAGTCTTCTGCTCAGGTTTCAGAGTAAGCACTTTGGCGTCTACCAAATTCTGGAGGATGTCTTTAAAGATGTAACATCTTATGGTAGGGTGCCCCAGGAACCTGTGGTAGCGGCAGTAATTAGGGTCATCTACCTTTTCTGCTTCCTCTGGCTTCCTAATTTCGGGAAGCTGTAACTTGTTGTTCTTCCGCAGCAGCTGGAACAAAGTGTCCACATGCTCCTCCTTGAAGGAATACTGTTTGGGCACTTTTTGCTTATTGGAAGCTTTGCCTTGCTTCGTGGGCGGTGGTACTTGCGTGTAGTCAGCTGCTAAGGTCTCTTTTCCCTTAGACCACTGGGCGTTGTTCTGATTGTGTTGCTGTTGCGGTTTGGGCTGTGCAGCTTCTTCGGCTTTCACCCGAGCGACAATCTCTTCGGCTTGTTCTCCTTGCGATACCAGTTGTCTCCAGGAGCGACATTCTGCTACCCCCATCTGAGCAAGGAGCTGAGTCTGCAAGTTGTGCCTGCAAGTTTCAACCAAGGTTGATTGGGTCATACCTGAAGGGCATCGCAATGCCATGCTGCGGAATCTCTCAACATAGGTCTTGATAGATTCTCCCTTCTTCTGCTTAGTGGCGAGAAGGGTCGGAACCGAGACCTCTGTGTCGTCTTCAAAGAATCTGGCCAAGAAAAGCCTTTCCAAATCTACCCATTTCTGAATATATCCAGCAGGCAATTTCATAAACCACTCAAAGGCGACACCTTTAAGAGTACCGATGAACAAGCGTGTCAGGATGGCATCATTCGCCACCACATCTCCAGTTTGAGATTTGAAGTAGTAGATGTGTTGATTTGGCGATCCTGTGCCATCGAACGGTTGCAAGGTTGGAGCTTTGAACTTCGGTGGGTATGGAGCTATATCCCACTCAGCAGGATAAGGCCTCACCACCCCTTCTTCGCGGAGCTCACTTCTGTTGGCGATTGCATTGAGGCGAGCTTCCAGTTCATCCATTTTAGTGGACTGAGGATGCAGTTCTTTTTCCACCTCCTTCTCACCTTCAGAAGAGGATCCCAGGTTGTGAGTCTCACGATCTGAATATTCGTGTACTTTTTGCTTTCCCTTTGATGTTGTCTTCCGGGAAGACTCGGATTTTTGGCCTTTTTCTGCCAGGAGCTGGGCCAACATGTCCTTCAATTGGAGAAGGGTTTCTTGCTGCGCCTGGAGTATGACGTGATGTTCGTCAACTCTTTTGGCTATGTCCTCAGGGTTTCCTGCCATGTAAGTGGATACCTCTTGTGCTCCGACCGAGCTCGAAGATTGAGATTCGGCTATTGCCGAATGTTCATCACTCGTTGTAATCCCTTGGGCTAACTTTTGATAGTTAACCGGGCAAATAGCTCCTGTCCGAGTCCGGGTATGCCGATATACTCCTTCGAATTGGTCACAAATTTCCCTAACAGTTGGGGAATGACTTCTTTGTGACTCGTCAGAATCAGAATGTGAGGCTTTTCCTCTGCTAATCATGTTGATAGTAACCTCGGGATAGTCGATTTCAGAGGTCTTCTTCTGGCGACGTTGTCGTTTGGGGGTCTAGCGACATTCGTCAACCTATTAAACACCGATTGCCTAGGCGTCGGTGAGCAACAGCTACATTCGGAGAGAACAGCGGATATGAGCCGTTCACATTGGCATGAATGAGCCACTTGCTGTGTTGGCCTTCCTCTTGACAGTAATTCACGCAAGTCTGAGACCTGGGAAAGATTTTGTGAAGGTGGGGATGGAACCCCCTGCCCTTGGATGGGTCGGGCATGGACCTTAAATGCATGCTGTCCCTCTTGAACCTTACGGATCATGTCGTGTTCTTGAGACGAAACATGAGGGTCACGTTTAGGTTTATAAACACGAGGTCGAGGCTTGTGTTTGACTGATGGAACAGATCCTTGTGGATCTTGTCCTGATTGAACGCACACTTGTGGTGTGCGTTTTGATGTTGAAACAGACCCCTGCGGGTCTTGTTTTGGTTGAACGCACACTTGAGGTGCGCGTTTTGATAATGAAACAGACCCCTGAGGGTCGTTCTTTGTTTGAACGCACACTTGTGATGTGCATTTGATTAATGACCCAGACCTCTGAGAGTCGGGTTCTGATTGAACGCACACCTGTGGTGTGCGTTTAGATGATTGAACAGACCCCTGAGGGTCTTGTTCTGACTGAACGCACGGCTGTGGCGTGCGTTTGAATGGTTGAACGTGCCTTTGGAGGTCACGTTTTGGGACGCACTTTTGAGGTGTGCATCTATGTTGAACAACGCGCCACTGAGGGTCGCGTTTGAGTTGGATAACCCGAGGCTCATAGTCGGGTTCATTGCCACGAAGTGTGCGTTCTGGAGCAGGAACGCACAGTTCAGGCAAAGGCTCAGAAACGCAGTCTTTGCATTGGGCAGTAGCTTGGCTATTCCGCAAATATGCTCGCCGTATGGACCTTCTCCTTCGTCGAGCAGTATTTTTCTTAGCCTGTTTCAAGGCCTTGGCCGCAGCGTCGCCGGCGTTGGTTAGGCTTTCCTCTGACATAGGTCTCTTTTGACCTATTATGTACCGCAGTGATACGGGAGAGGAGTCTTCAACTCGCAGAGCGAGTTTAAGGTCTTGGCCAAAGGAGAGGGCTTTCTTTGGCATCTCAGCAGTAGTGACGACCTCCTTAGAGGTCTTGTGGGTATCACGCCTAGCTTTAGGGCTAAGCGACCCAGAGGAGAGAACCTCCTCATACTTGGCTTGGTCGAACTCTACGACGAGAGTTTCGACGGTGGTTCCGGTGAGGTGAACGTCGGATTGCGCCACCACTTCCTTGTCAGAGAAGCTAGTCCTCAACGGAGTCGCCATCTTTTGTTTGTTGGAAATTTGCAGTAAAAAGACAATGAAAGAAAAATTTGACTTGTATTCCTCTCAAAATCAATTACAATTTGGATTCCGATTACAAAAGAGAGGAGAATGAATTTGATTCTCCCCTTTGTTTAAAACTAGGTTCTTCTTGGTTGCGATGGAGTGCCTCCTTCGATTGATTGTGTCGAACTTGCTCTCCGTTGACGATCCGACCGTCCTATCTCACGAAACCGATTGAATTGCTTGATGATTTCGGTTTAGAACTCTTAACGAGTGTAAAGAACTCTGAACGAGTTGAAAACTCTGATAAGAGTTGTTGGAAACCGAATATCTGGTTTGATGTGATTAACTTGGTTTGCAAGCTTAATCACGAACTCTTAAATGAGTTTCAAAACTCAGAGTGAGTTGAAACTCTGTAACAGAGTTGTTGGAACCGAAGATTCGGTTAATTGCCAAGTGGATTACGCCGTTGATGAAGGGATCCTCTGGGATTCGATTAACTGATCGTTGATCAGTTCCTTGATCTTCAAAAGATCTCCTTCTTCGTGCTGTTGAACTGCTAATATTTGTTGATCCTAAGCGGTTTTGATGCCAGCTCACCTCAACCCTATGCGGTTTTACTGCTAGAAATCGATCAACCTCTTACTCAGTTGAGTAAGTCGGTTATTTATAGGGGGATAAGGGGTGTAACCAACCGCTATTTCCGCTCCTTCGTGGGCGAGAATCCCTCAGAACGTGGGATAAACGGTTATGAGGCCGTTCAGCTTGTGTTTGAACAAGTCAAAACGCCCCAGTTGGCGTTCTGGAATTGGAAACACACAGGTCATTGGTGCGTTGAAGTTCAACTTTGCGTCCAGAGTTTGGGACACAGTTGAGTCTGTCGAAGAACGCACGTTACGTGTGCATTTCGTGATTTAACTCTGCGTTACAGAGTTCGATGTCAGCTGAGGAACGCACAGGTTGCGTGCGTTTTGAATTTGAGAAACACAGAAGTGAATTTCTGCATTTGAGAGGGGTTGTTGACTTGTAACCTCGTCCATTATAACATTTCAAAGGCTATTGCTTATTGATCTTTGCCTGTTATAGGATATGAGAGTCGTCAGATTGTAACTCTCACTGTTTGCCTGTTATAGGATATGAGAGTCGTCAGATTGTAACTCTCACTGTTGGTTGCGAAGACCACTGAACAGAGTTTTCATCAGCTCGTCAGATTGTAACTCTCACTGTTGGTTGCGAAGACCACTGAACAGAGTTTTCATCAGCTGTCGGAAGCGCCGTCGAATTGTAACTCTTCTCGATCTGTGTGAAAAGCCCTCTATCTGCAGCTTTCGATTGTCGGTGCGAAAGCTACTTGATTGTAGCTTTCGTTGTTGGAATTTGACGGGAATCAACATCCATAGTGTTTTTAGATGAATATTTGCCCACAGCTCTCTACCAAGCAACTCACCAGCTAAGTCCAACCTTTTATTTCTAAAATCATTACACTGCTCATCAGCATCTCTAATAGTCGCTAATATAGTATTAGTCATGCTGTTGTCGTAGCCATCAAGATCAATTATGAGGTCGTGTTTGTAGCGGTTGTAGTGATCAGAAAGTCGTCTTATCGTGACTTCTATTGTTAGGGCTTGATAGGGATTAGCTATCCGTTGTGATTTTTAGACAGCCTACAGGGTGAATAAGGTATTTGCTAATCTAATCGGAAATCGATGCCAAATTAAAACTTATTATCAATTATCCTAGCAAGTATGATATACAATAAGATATATGCAAGGATAACAAATAAATAATGTGCGATATAAACTATGAGACAATGGCGATATAGAAATATGATAAGTAATAAGTACAAGAATAATACGGCAAGACAAACGCAAACATAAAAAAATAATTATGGAGTTCAGTCACCCTCGACCTACGTCTCTGCTCCTCACTCTCGAGGAGAATCTCCACTATTAACACAAATAACTACACACCCGGTTTTCTAGCTCACTGAAATTTTTTACAATATCACAAAATTGTTAATACCACAAGACACTCCATAAGTGTTGGCCTAGACCGTGTCACCTTCCTCAAGTGCTCAAAATTACTACCTCTCCCTAAGCTTTACAACTGACGTCACTCCTCTTAGAATTAACCCCGTCTCTCACCAACCACTCCTCTCGGTGTCCTTGTGTATTATAATATGATCTCAACAAATTAGTGCAAATACAATTGTTTGTTCTCTAAAACAAGGATGGGAATGAAGTTTAAGCTCACTCAATTGATACAACCTCACAACCCAAATTTATATACTATGTGAAATACTAAAGCTCAATGGTTGTGTGTGTAAACAATGAATAATTTTTTTAACTCAAATAAATCTAGCATAAATATATAAGAAACAAAATTATAAATAGCTAGAAGATGAGTTAAGAAAACTTCTCTAAGAACAAGAGAGATGGAGATGAAAAACTAAAGCTCAAACCGAAATGATCTCCTCTTCTTGTGAAACCCTCTTCACATAAACAACACCCTTAATTTTCTTTGAAAAACCTTTAAACAAACACACAAAAACTTGTTTTAAACACTTCTTTTATATTTCAGAAGTTAAGGCCAAAGGGGTATATATAGGTTCTCAAAACAAAGCTCAAAAACCAAAGAAAAAGACAAAACCCAAAAATTCAGCAACATGGAAATATAACCGTTACAGTTCTATTGGTCGACTGATGGTATTGTTCAGTTGACTGATAAGCTGACCATTGGAGGCAGCTCAACCTTCATCAGTTGACTGATGAATTCATCAGTCAACTGATGACCTGCTTCGGTCGACTAATGACCGGTTCATCAGTCGACTGAGCAAAACATTCTACTTATTCCAGACACTTTCATCAGTCGACTGATGACCTTGGTTAGTTGACTGATAACGTGCACAAATGTTTTTCTGAACAGTAAAAATAAACTTTGAACCCCTTTAAAAATAGCAAATAAACTCCAAAAGTTGTAAAACTTTGGAAAATGTTTATAAATATGAATATAAACATGTTAGAAAAGAAAATTTTGAAATTTCATTTTCTAATTGTAAAAACTCGTGTATTTTGCAAACCGGTCAAAAATACGAACTTGTTAACACTTGATTTTGACGAATTCCTTTCAAACAAGTTCTGAGATACTTTTAAATGGATTAATAGACTTTATAAAAGATGTACAATAGTATAAGTGAGTCTTTAATCTGTAAGCATATTATTTTCATAAAAAGATGTATAATGGGATAAATATGAAACACATGTGCATGTATACAAATATATGTATTTGTTTCATATTTGTATGGCTAAAACTCATCTTTCAAAATATTTTGCAAATTGAAACAACCATGAAAACCATAAAACGAAACAACATGTATATGTGAAATTTGAGCTTTAAAGTATAACACACACGGTATAAGACCTAAAGTAGAAACAATATATCCAAGTTTGGAAATCTTCATATGAGCTCGATCTTGGTACACATGGATGAAGCACAATGTTGAGTCTTGTCTTGAGTACGTAAATGCTTCATTCCAAATTTCCTTCAACCTCCAAGATGTCATTGTTAAGCTTAATTCCATCCAACCTGCAACATTGATGTTTGTCTAGAATACCTAATGAGAAAACACAAATACTAGACAAACGATGTTAGAGATTATTTGTTAATCATCAAAACTAGATTAGACAGTAGGCTCATAAACATGAGACCTAACATTAAGTTCAATACAACGAGTCTATACATGTATATCGTAATTAAACCTAAAAATCAAATATGAGCCTAAAATGAGATCAATATCACCTTTTAGTAATACTAGTATAGTGCACGTGCTTTACACGTTGGCATACTTGTGAAATAATTAATTAGTAATATCTTTTTTATCAAAATGAAAATCAAAATTTTGTAGCTAATATTAATAAATGTGATATTTTGGTAGTTATTCTCTTAATAAATCTTAAATAATTTTTTGAATTGCACTTGGTTCTTGCTAGGAAGTTCAGACAAAAACCCTAAACCTGATGCTCGCGATGCCCATTGATCGTCAAGTTTAATATTTTTAAATTAAAAATATAATAATAGCTACACTACTTCACTTATATTATTTCTTCATTACAAAAGAGAATTTTTAGTTCCCTATAGTTACAAAGAGACATATGCACTATTGGAAGATGCACTTTATGCTATCAAAGATTAAAAAAAAAGATAAATCTTTTATCTTTTGTGTCGGCAACAATATTAGTTTGACTTGAAGGGTTCATGCACCTTCTGATAAATATAATATTAATATGTTTAGTTATATAAAATTAAAATTTTTGTAGATTATATTTGTAATTTGTTTAAAATAATTTTAAAATAATTTTTTATGAACTATTATTTTCTATGTTATATTATTATTTATCAATGTATGTTTTTTATTTGCTGTAAAACAATCATATTATATAATTTATATATGTGTATGTGTATATAACCATCAAATTTATATATACTCAATTTTATACAACTAACACATAAATTTAAAAATAATTACAAAAGAAGAAAACAAATGAGGGAAGAATCTTGAATTGAGTAACTTATGCTTTGACTTTCATAATAAAAAAAATTTGCATTAAAATTTCTAATAAAAGATTTATATTATGAAATAATGTGGATGTCCATTTAGTTTCCCAAGAAGTTGATATTCCCCTAGTATATTAATCTTCTTCCTAGAACAACATAATGCATGTTCTTGAAAGACTAAGTCCATGAATGAGTAATTAATATGATTCATATATCATCATCTTAGTTTGTATATAAATAGAGGTATTCTTACCTCACTTTGAGAGAGAAATGAAGAACGAATGAAATAAAATTTTTCTCTACTTCTCGTCTACTTTCTCTACTCTACTTTATTAGGTTTATAACACGTTATCAGCACGAGACTCTACCATTGAAACAATCTTCTTCAAGTCCATTAGATTCATCGTTGGGTACGTGTTGATATTTTAGATAAACTTTTAAGGTATAATTTCTCTTTCCAATTCAATTCATTTTTCACTATGACTAACCTTATAAAACAAGAATTTATGCCATTTGATATTTCTGAAAAGAATTACTTATCTTGGATGTTAGATGTTGAAATACATCTTACTACAAAAGGTCTTGAAAATACTATATTGTGGAAGAAAATGAGACATCAAATCAAGACCGTGCCAAAGCTATGATTTTCCTTCGCCATCATTTGGATGAAGGATTAAAAACTGAATATCTAACTGTGAAAGATCCACTTACTATGTTGAATAATTTGAAGGAGAGATTTGACCACCTGAAGTTGGTCGTGCTCCCAAAAGCCCGGTATGACTGGCTTCACTTAAGGTTACAAAAAATCAATCTGTCAGTATAATTCTGTAATGTATAAAATTACCTCTCAATTGTAATTGTGTGGAGAAAATATCATTGATGACGATATGTTAGAAAAAAATATTCTCCACCTTTCATGCCTCAAATATGCTCCTACAACAACAATATCGAGAGAGAAGATTTAAGAAATACTCTGAATTGATTTCATGCCTCCTTTTGACTAAAAAAATAATGAATTATTATTGAAAAATCATGAATCCTGACCTACTGGTTCTAGCCCATTCCCTGAAGCGAATGCAACTAAATCTCAAAATCATGGTCGTGGGCATGGACATGGCTGTGGAGGAGGCCGATGATGTAACCGTTATCGTGGACGAGGTCGTGGCAGATATGTGCCTTATAATCACATTGATCATAGCCGTGGCAGAAGACAAAACAACTCCCAAAAATGGGACAATAATGATAAGAAAAGTGAAGAAAAGAAACATTATGAGGAAATATGCTACCAGTGTAGAATAGAAGGTCATTGGTCACGTACCTGTCGTACGGAAAAACATCTTGTTGACCTCTATCAGGCATCATTAAAAGGGAAATGCAAAAATACCAAGACAAATTTTATTGATCAAAACAATGTTTATGATGATCTTGATGATATCACACACCTCGATATAGCTAATTTCCTTGAGCAACCTGAAGTTACGAAATGATCCCATGATAAATACCCAACATTTTGAATTTTGTTATTTTCACATCTTTTATATAATTTTCTTTAATTTTGTAATTTATAGAATCTATTGATATTTACTTTTGTTTGTAATTTTCTTTGTTATTTCTTCCTGAAGAAGAAATGGATGCCAAATATTTAGGATCAAATAATAGTGATGATAATACTTGTCTCATTGATAGTGCTACTACACACACTATACTTAAAAACATGAAGTATTGATGATAATACTTGTCTCATTGATAGTGCTACTACACACACTATACTTAAAAACATGAAGTATTTTTCTTATTTGAAAATGGAAGAAACAAATGTTAACACAATAAGTGGTAGTGCTAAATTAATTGATGGCTCCGGAAGAGCCACTGTATTTCTCCCCGAATGAACTAAAATTGTCATAAATAATGCATTGCTCTCGATAAAGTCTCGAAATTTTTTTCTATGTTTTAAAGATATCCGCCGAAATGGATATCATATTGAGACGATGAATGAGACAAATGGTGAATACTTATTGATTATAAATACAATTTCTAAGAAGAAATACGTATTAGAAAAGCTGCCTTCTCTATCTTCTGGTTTATATTATATAAAAATAAGTACAGCTAAAATGTATCACCTTGAAGACTAGAAGTCTACTAATCCCAATGATTTTATGATTTGGCATGATCGTCCTGGATATCCTGGTTCTATAATAATGAGGCGAATAATTACAAATTCACATGGCTATTCATTAAAAATTTTAAAAATACTAAATTCTAATGAATTCTCATGTGTTACTTTCTCCCAAGGGAAGTTAATTGTCAAACCATCACCAACGAAAGTGGGAACTGAATCCTCTGCATTTCTAGAATGAATTCATGGTGATATATGTGGGCCTGTAGATCCACCATGTGGACCATTTAGATATTTTATGGTACTAATTAATGCATCAACAAGATGGTCACATGTAAGTTTATTATCTAGTCTCAACCTAGCGTTTGCGAGATTGCTTGCTCAGATAATTAAATTGCAAGCATAATTTCCTGATTATCCCATTAAGCCCATTAAGAAAATTCGTCTAGATAATGCTGGTGAATATTCATCACATGCTTTTGATGATTATTGCATGACTATTGGGATAAGTGTTGAACATCCTGTAGCTCATGTTCATACACAAAATGGTCTAGCCGAATCATTTATTAAATAACTTCAATTAATTGCTGTTTGCGTTGAAAATTGTTGTATTCATTGCGGTATTCATTACAACTTTAGTCGTTACAATGAAAACAAAAAAGATTGTCTTTTTATAATCGTTACAATGAAAACAAAAAAGATTGTCTTTTTATAAGACTTTTACACAATGAAAACAAAAGTTTACAACTCTCGTCAAAAAAACAAAAAAGATTGTCTTTTTATAAGACTTTTACACAATGAAAACAAAAGTTTACAACTCTCGTCAAAATAAACGCAGAGAACATTTATCACCCGCTGCTTTGCGTGGGATCTTTGCCTGTGCCGGGGTTTATCTGTGGACCGCCTTAGATCTGGATCCGATTGATGGAAAATTCGGCAGAGTTTCGCCTTCGCCGAGGAAGTATTTGATTTGAAGCGCTAAAATCGACCAAGCGAAATCAGGGCTCTTCTCAAGATTAAGACCAAGCCTAATCTCAAGGGACGGACGGACGGGGTTCAGATCCTTCGAATAGCTCCTTCTTTATGTCGAAGTTCACCGGGATCTGATTTGCCTTCGCTGAAATTCGTGCTCCTTGACTCCTCAATCCAGCAGCACCTCCACGTCTTGATAATAACTCCGCCCCTCAAAATGGAGGTATTTGACTCATATTTATAGGCCCCAGATGCGGTTATTTTGGATGAGAACAAGTGATTTAGCTCTATCTTTAGTTAACAACAGCC
Organism: Asparagus officinalis; assembly: GCF_001876935.1. Lineage (NCBI taxonomy): Eukaryota > Viridiplantae > Streptophyta > Magnoliopsida > Asparagales > Asparagaceae > Asparagus > Asparagus officinalis. The sequence goes on from NC_033796.1 coordinate 19,631,009, forward strand.
TAACCACGTTTGGGGATGATATCAAGTCAGTTGGGAACCCCTGTAACAGATAAATCATGTGAAAACAACTTAAAACCCGTCAAAACACGTTTTATGTTCCGGACTGCGCGGCGCGGGTCGGATCAGTCCGACCCGCGCTTGTGCGGGTCGGACCAATCCGACCCGCGCTTGTGCGGGTCGAACCAGTCCGACCCGCGCTTGCGCGGGTCAGACCAATCCGACCCGCGCTGCTTGCGCGGGTCGGTTTGTTCCGTCCTGCGTTCGCGCAGTTTTGTCGACTTCTTCCTTTTCTGTTCTCTTTCTTCCGAGACTTGTTCTTTTCGCGTGTTTGGTCGATTCGTTGACTTTTATCGCAACGCCGCAAGACCAACCATCGAACGCGCTTTGGTTAATATATGCGTGTTGATCGATGCATGCGGACTGATTGGCATGCGCGCGTTGATTGATGCGCACGAGCTGACCGACGCGCACGAGATGATTTGTTGTGCGCCGACTGATTGACGAATTTTCTTGACTCGCCCATTCATTGCTTCGAGTTTCGTGTGGGCTCTCATAGGCAATTTTAGACGCCTACAGATACCCCCTCCAAAGTGTTTCAGCCTCATTCTTTTATAGAGAAGTCTGAAATGCTTTGGATATGATGGATCCCCACCTTCAGTCAGTGTTAAAGGACCTACCGATGGTTTCGATTCTTGACTTCTCCATATTTTAGCATATTCTGTGTTTTATCAAATAGCTAAGATTTTCCCGGTACTGTGTTTATCGTCTGACCATTGTCGAAATCTTGAACTGAGATTAGTGTGTAAGTTTTTGAACTTAGCTCGTGCCATTGAGTTGACTTTGAACTGATCATCTTCGTCAGAAATTCATATCTGAATCTGATTGAACTCCCTGAAATCATCGTTCGCCTTAATTTGGCAAGATTGCTGATGCATTGACCGGCATCGATCTTTACTGTAACGCGTTGTGTGGCGTTGACTTTTGTTGAAGTCTACACAGTTAAAGCTCTTAAGGTATTGGAGCGTGGCGGTCCTAAATGTTGGGCTGCAGGACCAACTATTAAAGCTGATTCATCTGCATGTATGGATCTTATCCCGAAGTCGTTCGATGCTCAAGTCATGAGACCAACTAATGAAGTTGATGCGTCAATGACTCACATTTATAGAATTTTTGGTAAATTCTCAGCCATCAACGGGTTTGATAAGCCTTTACCGACTACCGTTTGAGTCGGGCTAACATGCAGATTGTATAAAAAGTCTGTTCCGCATGTGACGTTGTGCTAAAAGAGTTAACTCTTTTAGTGCTACGATATTGAATACGTAGACTTCGTCTTTCTCCTGTGAAAAGATTAAACAACAACGTGTATCAGACGTAGACTTAGGATTTTTAGCAAATCCTCAGCCTTCAACGGATTTGACGTGCCTTTACCGATTACCGTTTGAATCGAGCTTGCATGCGGATTGTTTAAGTCCGTTCCGCATGTGACGTTGTGCTAAGAGAGTTAACTCTCTTAGTGCTACGACATTGAATACGTAGAATTCATCTTTCTCCTGTGAAAAGACTAAACAGCAACGTGTATCAGACGTAGACTTTAAGGTTTTTGGCAAACCCTCAGCCTTCAACGGATTTGGCGTGCCTTTACCGATTACCGTTTGAATCGGGCTTGCATGCGGATTGTTTAAGTCCGTTCCGCACGTGACGTTGTGCTAAAGGAATGAACTCCCTTAGACTTAATGCTATGATTTTGAATACATAGACTTCGTCTTTCTCCTGTGAAAAGACTAAACAGCGACGTGTATCAGACGTAGACTTTAAGGTTTTTGGCAAACCCTCAGCCTTCAACGGATTTGGCGTGCCTTTACCGATTACCGTTTGAATCGGGCTAGCATGTGAATTATTAAAACCCGTTTCACATGTAACGTTGTGCTAAGAGAATTGCTTCTCTTAGACTTAATGCTATGATTTTGAATACATAGACTTCGTCTTTCTCACGGGAATAGACTACCCGGCAACACGTGTTAGGTGTTGACTCATCCCTACTTAGGCTTCAGGATAAAATTCCCCAAGTTTAGACCTTGGTGTCTTTTTCAATCGGTGAAAGACTAAACCGGCAACGCGAGTTAGGCGTTGACTTATCCCTACTTAGGCTTCGGGATAAAATGCCCCGCGCGTGTGAAGCACGGATTTTGGCGTTATGAATAACGACTTGCCACAATATCGAATATGTGGGCTTTTGTCCTTTTCACGGCAAAAGACTAACCGGCAACGCGTGTTAGGCGTTGACTTATCCCTACTCAGGATTCGGGATAAAATTCCCCATAC